>NC_132909.1:31458788-31761703 GCF_047675955.1 Chlorocebus sabaeus | reverse complement strand
CCATAGAGGGCTTGGGTGAAAAAGGAAATATCTTCCGTTCAAAACTGGAAAGAAGCTTTCTGAGAAACTGCTCTGTGTTCTGTTAATTCATCCCACAGAGTTACATCTTTCCCTTCAAGAAGCCTTTCGCTAAGGCTGTTCTTGTGGAATTAGCAAAGGGATATTTGGAAGCCCTTAGAGGGCTATGGTGAAAAAGGAAACATCTTCCGTTCAAAACTGGAAAGAAGCTTTCTGAGAAACTGCTCTGTGTTCTGTTAATTCATCTCACAGAGTTACATCTTTCCCTTCAAGAAGCCTTTCGCTAAGGCAGTTCTTGTGGAATTGGCAAAGGGATATTTGGAAGCCCATAGAGGGGTATGGTGAAAAAGGAAATATCTTCCGTTCAAAACTGGAAAGAAGCTTTCTGAGAAACTGCTCTGTGTTCTGTTAATTCATCTCACAGAGATACATCTTTATATTCAAGAAGCCTTTCGCTAACGCAGTTCTTGTGGAATTGGCAAAGGGATATTTGGAAGCCCATAGAGTTCTAGGGTGAAAAAGGAAATATCTTCCGTTCAAAACTGGAAAGAAGATTTCTGAGAAACTGCTCTGTGTTCTGTTAATTCATCTCACAGAGTTACATCATTCCCTTCAAGAAGCCTTTCGCTAAGGACTGTTCTGGTGGAATTGGCAAAGGGATATTTGGAAGCCCATAGAGTGCTAAGGTGAAAAAGGAACAATCTTCCGTTCAAAACTGGAAAGAAGCTTTCTGAGAAACTGCTCTGTGTTCTGTTAATTCATCCCACAGGGTTACATCTTTCCCTTCAAGAAGCCTTTCGCTAAGGCTTTCTTGTGGAATTAGCAAAGGGATATTTGGAAGCCCTTAGAGGGCTATGGTTAAAAAGGAAATATCTTCCGTTCAAAACTGGAAAGAGGCTTTCTGAGGAACTGCTGTGTGTTCTGTTAATTCATCTCACAGAGTTACATCTTTCCCTTCAAGAAGCCTTTCGCTAAGACTGTCTTTGTGGAATTGGCAAAGTGATATTTGGAAGCCCGTAGAGGGCTATGTTGGAAAAGGAAATATCTTCCGTTCAAAACTGGAAGGAAGCTTTCTGAGAAACTGCTCTGTGTTCTGTTAATTCATCTCACAGAGTTACATCTTTCCCTTCAAGAAGCCTTTCGCTAAGGCTGTTCTTGTGGAATTGGCAAAGGGATATTTGGAAGCCCATAGAGTGCTATGGTGAAAAAGGAAATATCTTCCGTCCAAAACTGGAAAGAAGCTTTCTGAGAAACTGCTCTGTGTTCTGTTAATTCATCTCACAGAGTTACATCTTTCCCTTCAAGAAGCCTTTCGCTAAGGCTGTTCTTGTGGAATTTGCAAAGGGATAATTGGAAGCCCATAGAGGGCATGGGTGAAAAAGGAAAAATCTTCCGTTCAAAACTTTAAAGAAGCTTTCTGAGAAACTGCTCTGTGTTCTGTTAATTCATCCCACAGAGTTACATCTTTCCCATCAAGAAGCCTTTCGCTAAGGCTGTTCTTGTGGAATTAGCAAAGGGATATTTGGAAGCCCTTAGAGGGCTATGGTTAAAAAGGAAATATCTTCCGTTTAAAACTGGAAAGAAGCTTTCTGAGAAACTGCTCTGTGTTCTGTTAATTCATCTCACAGAGTTACATCTTTCCCTTCAATAAGCCTGTCGCTAAGGCTGTTCTGGTGGAATTGGTAAAGGGATATTTGGAAGCCCATAGAGGGCTATGGTGAAAAAGGAAACATCTTCCGTTCAAAACTGGAAAGAAGCTTTCTGAGAAACTGCTCTGTGTTCTGTTAATTCATCTAACAGAGTTACATCTTTCCCTTCAAGAAACCTTTCGCTAAGGCAGTTCTTGTGGAATTGGCAAAGGGATATTTGGAAGCCCATAGAGGGGTATGGTTAAAAAGGAAATATCTTCCATTTAAAACTGGAAAGAAGCTTTCTGAGAAACTGCTCTGTGTTCTGTTAATTCATCTCACAGAGTTACTTCTTTCCCTCCAAGAAACCTTTCGCTAAGGCAGTTCTTGTGGAATTGGCAAAGGGATATTTGGAAGCCCATAGAGGCGTATGGTGAAAAAGGAAATATCTTCCGTTCAAAACTGGAAAGAGGCTTTCTGAGGAACTGCTGTGTGTTCTGTTAATTCATCTCACAGAGTTACATCTTTCCCTTCAAGAAGCCTTTCGCTAAGACTGTCTTTGTGGAATTGGCAAAGTGATATTTGGAAGCCCGTAGAGGGCTATGTTGGAAAAGGAAATATCTTCCGTTCAAAACTGGAAAGAAGCTTTCTGAGAAACTGCTCTGTGTTCTGTTAATTCATCTCACAGAGTTACATCTTTCCCTTCAAGAAGCCTTTCGCTAAGGCTGTTCTTGTGGAATTGGCAAAGGGATATTTGGAAGCCCATAGAGTGCTATGGTGAAAAAGGAAATATCTTCCGTCCAAAACTGGAAAGAAGCTTTCTGAGAAACTGCTCTGTGTTCTGTTAATTCATCTCACAGAGTTACATCTTTCCCTTCAAGAAGCCTTTCGCTAAGGCTGTTCTTGTGGAATTTGCAAAGGGATAATTGGAAGCCCATAGAGGGCTTGGGTGAAAAAGGAAAAATCTTCCGTTCAAAACTGGAAAGAAGCTTTCTGAGAAACTGCTCTGTGTTCTGTTAATTCATCCCACAGAGTTACATCTTTCCCATCAAGAAGCCTTTCGCTAAGGCTGTTCTTGTGGAATTAGCAAAGGGATATTTGGAAGCCCTTAGAGGGCTATGGTTAAAAAGGAAATATCTTCCGTTTAAAACTGGAAAGAAGCTTTCTGAGAAACTGCTCTGTGTTCTGTTAATTCATCTCACAGAGTTACATCTTTCCCTTCAATAAGCCTGTCGCTAAGGCTGTTCTGGTGGAATTGGTAAAGGGATATTTGGAAGCCCATAGAGGGCTATGGTGAAAAAGGAAACATCTTCCGTTCAAAACTGGAAAGAAGCTTTCTGAGAAACTGCTCTGTGTTCTGTTAATTCATCTCACAGAGTTACATCTTTCCCTTCAAGAAGCCTTTCGCTAAGGCAGTTCTTGTGGAATTGGCAAAGGGATATTTGGAAGCCCATAGAGGGGTATGGTGAAAAAGGAAATATCTTCCGTTCAAAACTGGAAAGAAGCTTTCTGAGAAACTGCTCTGTGTTCTGTTAATTCATCTCACAGAGATACATCTTTATCTTCAAGAAACCTTTCGCTAACGCTGTTCTTGTGGAATTGGCAAAGGGATATTTGGAAGCCCATAGAGGGCTAGGGTGAAAAAGGAAATATCTTCTGTTCAAAACTGGAAAGAAGAATTCTGAGAAACTGCTCTGTGTTATGTTAATTCATCTCAAAGAGTTACATCTTTCCCTTCAATAAGCCTGTCGCTAAGGCTGTTCTGGTGGAATTGGTAAAGGGATATTTGGAAGCCCATAGAGGTCTATGGTGAAAAAGGAAACATCTTCCGTTCAAAACTGGAAAGAAGCTTTCTGAGAAACTGCTCTGTGTTCTGTTAATTCATCCCACAGAGTTACATCTTTCCCTTCAAGAAGCCTTTCGCTAAGGCTGTTCTTGTGGAATTGGCAAAGGGATATTTGGAAGCCCATAAAGGGCTATGGTGAAAAAGGAAATATCTTCCGTTCAAAACTGGAAAGAAGCTTTCTGAGAAACTGCTCTGTGTTCTGTTAATTCAACTCACAGAGTTACTTCTTTCAAACCAAGAAACCTTTCCCTAAGGCAGTTTTTGTGGAATTGGCAAAGGGATATTTGGAAGCCCATAGAGGCGTATGGTGAAAAAGGAAATATCTTCCGTTCAAAACTGGAAAGAGGCTTTCTGAGGAACTGCTGTGTGTTCTGTTAATTCATCTCACAGAGTTACATCTTTCCCTTCAAGAAGCCTTTCGCTAAGGCTGTCTTTGTGGAATTGGCAAAGTGATATTTGGAAGCCCGTAGAGGGCTATGGTGGAAAAGGAAATATCTTCCGTTCAAAACTGGAAAGAAGCTTTCTGAGAAACTGCTCTGTGTTCTGTTAATTCATCTCACAGAGTTACATCTTTCCCTTCAAGAAGCCTTTCGCTAAGGCTGTTCTTGTGGAATTTGCAAAGGGATAATTGGAAGCCCATAGAGGGCTTGGGTGAAAAAGGAAATATCTTCCGTTCAAAACTGGAAAGAAGCTTTCTGAGAAACTGCTCTGTGTTCTGTTAATTCATCCCACAGAGTTACATCTTTCCCTTCAAGAAGCCTTTCGCTAAGGCTGTTCTTGTGGAATTAGCAAAGGGATATTTGGAAGCCCTTAGAGGGCTATGGTTAAAAAGGAAATATCTTCCGTTTAAAACTGGAAAGAAGCTTTCTGAGAAACTGCTCTGTGTTCTGTTAATTCATCTCACAGAGTTACATCTTTCTCGTCAAGAAACCTTCCGCTAACGCAGTTCTTGTGGAATTGGCAAAGGATATTTGGAAGCCCAAAGAGGGGTATGGTGAAAAATGAAATATCCTCCGTTCAAAACTGGAAAGAAGCTTTCTGAGAAACTGCTCTGTGTTCTGTTAATTCATCTCACAGAGATACATCTTTATCTTCAAGAAGCCTTTCGCTAACGCTGTTCTTGTGAAATTGGCAAAGGGATATTTGGAAGCCCATAGAGGGCTAAGTTGAAAAAGGAAATATCTTCCGTTCAAAACTGGAAAGAAGATTTCTGAGAAACTTCTCTGTGTTCTGTTAATTCATCTCACAGAGTTACATCTTTCCCTTCAATAAGCCTGTCGCTAAGGCTGTTCTGGTGGAATTGGTAAAGGGATATTTGGAAGCCCATAGAGTGCTAAGGTGAAAAAGGAAAAATCTTCTGTTCAAAACTGGAAAGAAGCTTTCTGAGAAACTGCTCTGTGTTCTGTTAATTCATCCCACAGAGTTACATCTTTCCCTTCAAGAAACCTTTCGCTAAGGCAGTTCTTGTGGAATTGGCAAAGGGATATTTGGAAGCCCATAGAGGGGTATGGTTAAAAAGGAAATATCTTCCATTTAAAACTGGAAAGAAGCTTTCTGAGAAACTGCTCTGTGTTCTGTTAATTCATCTCACAGAGTTACTTCTTTCCCTCCAAGAAACCTTTCGCTAAGACTGTTCTTGTGGAATTGGCAAAGGGATATTTGGAAGCCCATAGAGGGCAATGGTGAAAAAGGAAATATCTTCCGTTCAAAACTGCAAAGAAGCTTTCTGAGAAACTGCTCTGTGTTCTGTTAATTCATCTCACAGAGTTACATCTTTCAGTTCAAGAAGCCTTTCGCTAAGGCTGTTCTTGTGGAATTGGCAAAGAGATATTTGGAAGCCCATAGAGGGCTAGGGTGAAAAAGGAAATATCTTCCGTTCAAAACTGGAAAGAAGGTTTCTGAGAAACTGCTGTGTGTTCTGTTAATTCATCTCACAGAGTTACATCTTTCCCTTCAAGAAGCCTTTCGCTAAGTCTGTCCTTGTGGAATTGGCAAAGGGACATTTGGAAGCCCATAGAGGGCTAGGGTGAAAAAGGAAATATCTTCCGATCAAAACTGGAAAGAAGCTTTCTGAGAAACTGCTCTGTGTTCTGTTAATTCATCTCACAGAGTTACATCTTTCCCTTCAAGAAGCCTTTCGCTAAGTCTGTTCTTGTGGAATTGGCAAAGGGATATTTGGAAGCCCATAGAGGGCTATGGTGAAAAAGGAAATATCTTCTGTTCAAAACTGGAAAGAAGCTTCTGAGAAACTGCTATGTGTTCTGTTAATTCATCACACAGAGTTTCATCTTTCCCTTCAAGAAGCCTTTCGCTAAGGCTGTTCTTGTGGAATTGGCAAAAGGATATTTGGAAGTCCTTAGAGGGCTATGGTGAAAAAGGAAATATCTTCCGTTCAAAACTGGAAAGAAGCTTTCTGAGAAACTGCTCTGTGTTCTGTTAATTCATCTCACAGAGTTACATATTTCCCGTCAAGAAGCCTTTCGCTAAGGCTGTTTTTGTGGAATTTACAAAGGGATATTTGGTAGCCCATAGAGTGCTATAGTGAAAAAGGAAATATCTTCCGTTCAAAACTGGAAAGAAGGTTTCTGAGAAACTGCTCTGTGTTCTGTTAATTCATCTCACAGTGTTACATCTTTCCCTTCAAGAAGCCTTTCGCTAAGGCTGTTCTTGTGGAATTGGCAAAGGGATATTTGGAAGCCAACAGAGGGCTATGATGAAAAAGGAAATATCTTCCCTTTAAAACTGGAAAGAAGCTTTCTGAGAAACTGCTCTGTGTTCTGTTAATTCATCTCACAGAGGTACATCTTTCCCTTCAAGAAGCCTTTCGCTAAGGATGTTCTTGTGGAATTGGCAAAGGGATATTTGGAAGCCCTTAGAGGACTAGGGTGAAAAAGGAAATATCTTCCATTCAAAATAGGAAAGAAGCTTTCTGAGCAACTGCTCTGTGTTCTGTTAATTCATCTCACAGAGTTACATCTTTCCCTTCAAGAAGCCTTTCGCTAAGGCTGTTCTTGTGGAATTGGCAAAGGGATATTTGGAAGCCCACAGAGGGCTATGGTGAAAAAGGAAATATCTTCCGTTTAAAACGGGAAAGAAGCTTTCTGAGAAACTGCTCTGTGTTCTGTTAATTCATCTCACAGAGGTACATCTTTCCCTTCAATAAGCCTTTCGCTAAGGATGTTCTTGTGGAATTGGCAAAGGGATATTTGGAAGCCCTTAGAGGACTAGGGTGAAAAAGGAAATATCTTCCGTTCAAAATAGGAAAGAAGCTTTCTGAGCAACTGCTCTGTGTTCTGTTAATTCATCACACAGAGTTACATCTTTCCCTTCAAGAAGCCTTTCGCTAAGGCAGTTCTTGTGGAATTGGCAAAGGGATATTTGGAAGCCCATAGAGGGGTATGGTGAAAAAGGATATATCTTCCGTTAAAAACTGTTAAGAAGCTTTCTGAGAAACTGCTCTGTGTTCTGTTAATTCATCTCACAGAGTTTCAGCTTTCCCTTCAAGAAGCCTTTCGTAAAAGGCTGTTCTTGTGGAATTGGCAAAGGGATATTTGGAAGCCCATAGAGGGCTATGGTGGAAAAGGAAATATCTTCCGTTCAAAACTGGAAAGAAGCTTTCTGAGAAACTGCTCTTTGTTCTGTTAATTCATCTCACAGAGTTACATCTTTCCCTTCAAGAAGCCTATCGCTAAGACTGTCCTTGTGGATTTGGCAAAGTGATATTTGGAAGCCCGTAGAGGGCTATGGTGAAAAAGGAAATATCTTCCGTTCAAAACTGGAAAGAAGCTTTCTGAGATACTGCTCTGTGTTCTCTTAATTCATCTCACAGAGTTACATCTTTCCCTTCAAGAAGCCTTTCGCTAAGGCTGTTCTTGTGGAATTGGCAAAGGGATATTTGGAAGCCCATAGCGGGCTATGGTGAAAAAGGAAATATCTTCCGTTCAAAACTTGAAAGAAGCTTTCTGAGAACCTGCTCTGTGTTCTGTTAATTCATCTAACAGAGTTACATCTTTCCCTTCAAGAAGCCTTTCGCTAAGGCTCTTCCTGTGGAATTGGCAAAGGGATATTTGGAAGTCCTTAGAGGGCTATGGTGAAAAAGGAAATATCTTCCGTTCAAAACTGGAAAGAAGCTTTCTGAGAAACTGCTCTGTGTTCTGTTAATTCATCTCACAGTGTTACATCTTTCCGTTGAAGAAGCCTTTCGCTAAGGCTGTTCTTGTGGAATTGGCAAAGGAATATTGGGAAGCCCATAGAGGGGTATGGTGAAAAAGGAAATATCTTCCATTCAAAACTGGAAAGAAGCTTTCTGAGAAACTGCGCTGTGTTCTGTTAATTCATCTCACAGAGTTACATCTTTCCCTTCAAGAAGCCTTTCGCTAAGACTGTCCTTGTGGAATTGGCAAAGTGATATTTGGAAGCCCGTAGAGGGCTATGGTGGAAAAGGAAATATCTTCCGTTCAAAACTGGAAAGAAGCTTTCTGAGAAACTGCTCTGTGTTCTGTTAATTCAACTCACAGAGTTACATCTTTCCCTTCAAGAAGCCTTTCGCTAAGGCTGTTCTTGCGGAATTGGCAAACAGATATGTGGAAGCTCGTAGAGGTCTAGGGTGAAAAAGGAAATATCTTCCGATGAAAACTGGAAAGACCCTTTCTGAGAAACTGCTCTGTGTTCTGTTAATTCATCTCACAGAGTTACATCTTTCCCTTCAAGAAGCCTTTCGCTAAGGCTGTTCTTGTGGAATTGGCAAAGGGATATTTGGAAGCCCATAGAGGGCTATGGTGAAAAAGGAAATATCTTCCGTTCAAAACCGGAAAGAAGCTTTCTGAGAAACTGCTCTGTGTTCTGTTAATTCATCCCACAGAGTTACATCTTTCCCTTCAAGAAGCCTTTCGCTAAGGCTGTTCTTGTGGAATTAGCAAAGGGATATTTGGAAGCCCTTTGAGGGCTATGGTTAAAAAGGAAATATCTTACGTTTAAAACTGGAAAGAAGCTTTCTGAGAAACTGCTCTGTGTTCTGTTAATTCATCTCACAGAGTTACATCTTTCCCTTCAAGAAACCTTTCGCTAAGGCAGTTCTTGTGGAATTGGCAAAGGGATATTTGGAAGCCCATAGAGGGGTATGGTTAAAAGGGAAATATCTTCCATTTAAAACTGGAAAGAAGCTTTCTGAGAAACTGCTCTGTGTTCTGTTAATTCATCTCACAGAGTTACTTCTTTCCCTCCAAGAAACCTTTCGCTAAGGCTGTTCTTGTGGAATTGGCAAAGGGATATTTGGAAGCCCATAGAGGCGTATGGTGAAAAAGGAAATATCTTCCGTTCAAAACTGTAAAGAGGCTTTCTGAGGAACTGCTGTGTGTTCTGTTAATTCATCACACAGAGTTACATCTTTCCCTTCAAGAAGTCTTTCGCTAAGACTGTCTTTGTAGAATTGGCAAAGTGATATTTGGAAGCCCGTAGAGGGCTATGGTGGAAAAGGAAATATCTTCCGTTCAAAACTGGAAAGAAGCTTTCTGAGAAACTGCTGTGTGTTCTGTTAATTCATCTCACAGAGTTACATCTTTCCCTTCAAGAAGCCTTTCGCTAAGGCTGTTCTTGTGTAATTCCCATAGGGATATTTGGAAGCCCGTAGAGGGCGATGGTGAAAAAGGAAATATCTTCCGTACAAAACTGGAAAGAAGCTGTCTGAGAAACTGCTCTGTGTTCTGTTAATTCATCTCACAGAGTTACATCTTTCCCTTCAAGAAGCCTTTCGCTAAGGCTGTTCTTGTGGAATTGGCAAAGGGATATTTGGAAGCCCATAGAGGGCAATGGTGAAAAAGGAAATATCTTCCGTTCAAAACTGCAAAGAAGCTTTCTGAGAAACTGCTCTGTGTTCTGTTAATTCATCTCACAGAGTTACATCTTTCAGTTCAAGAAGCCTTTCGCTAAGGCTGTTCTTGTGGAATTGGCAAAGAGATATTTGGAAGCCCATAGAGGGCTATGGTGAAAAAGGAAATATCTTCCGTTCAAAACTGGAAAGAAGGTTTCTGAGAAACTGCTCTGTGTTCTATTAATTCATCTCACAGAGTTACATCTTTCCCTTCAAGAAGACTTTCGCTAAGTCTGTCCTTGTGGAATTGGCAAAGGGACATTTGGAAGCCCATAGAGGTCTAGGGTGAAAAAGGAAATATCTTCCGATCAAAACTGGAAAGAAGCTTTCTGAGAAACTGCTCTGTGTTCTGTTAATTCATCTCACAGAGTTACATCTTTCCTTTCAAGAAGCCGTTCGCTAAGGCTGTTCTTGTGGAATTGGCAAAGGGATATTTGGAAGCCCACAGAGGGCTATGGTGAAAAAGGAAATATCTTCCGTTCAAAACTGGAAAGAAGATTTCTGAGAAACTGCTCTGTGTTCTGTTAATTCATCTCACAGAGTTACATCTTTCCCTTCAAGAAGCCTTTCGCTAAGGCTGTTCTGGTGGAATTGGCAAAGGGATATTTGGAAGCCCATAGAGTGCTAAGGTGAAAAAGGAACAATCTTCCGTTCAAAACTGGAAAGAAGCTTTCTGAGAAACTGCTCTGTGTTCTGTTAATTCATCCCACAGAGTTACATCTTTCCCTTCAAGAAGCCTTTCGCTAAGGCTTTCTTGTGGAATTAGCAAAGGGATATTTGGAAGCCCTTAGAGGGCTATGGTTAAAAAGGAGATATCTTCCGTTTAAAACTGGAAAGAAGCTTTCTGAGAAACTGCTCTGTGTTCTGTTAATTCATCTCACAGAGTTACATCTTTCCCTTCAAGAAACCTTTCGCTAAGGCAGTTCTTGTGGAATTGGCAAAGGGATATTTGGAAGCCCATAGAGGGGTATGGTTAAAAAGGAAATATCTTCCATTTAAAACTGGAAAGAAGCTTTCTGAGAAACTGCTCTGTGTTCTGTTAATTCATCTCACAGAGTTACTTCTTTCCCTCCAAGAAACCTTTCGCTAAGGCAGTTCTTGTGGAATTGGCAAAGGGATATTTGGAAGCCCATAGAGGCGTATGGTGAAAAAGGAAATATCTTCCGTTCAAAACTGGAAAGAGGCTTTCTGAGGAACTGCTGTGTGTTCTGTTAATTCATCTCACAGAGTTACATCTTTCCCTTCAAGAAGCCTTTCGCTAAGACTGTCTTTGTGGAATTGGCAAAGTGATATTTGGAAGCCCGTAGAGGGCTATGTTGGAAAAGGAAATATCTTCCGTTCAAAACTGGAAAGAAGCTTTCTGAGAAACTGCTCTGTGTTCTGTTAATTCATCTCACAGAGTTACATCTTTCCCTTCAAGAAGCCTTTCGCTAAGGCTGTTCTTGTGGAATTGGCAAAGGGATATTTGGAAGCCCATAGAGTGCTATGGTGAAAAAGGAAATATCTTCCGTCCAAAACTGGAAAGAAGCTTTCTGAGAAACTGCTCTGTGTTCTGTTAATTCATCTCACAGAGTTACATCTTTCCCTTCAAGAAGCCTTTCGCTAAGGCTGTTCTTGTGGAATTTCCAAAGGGATAATTGGAAGCCCATAGAGGGCTTGGGTGAAAAAGGAAAAATCTTCCGTTCAAAACTGGAAAGAAGCTTTCTGAGAAACTGCTCTGTGTTCTGTTAATTCATCCCACAGAGTTACATCTTTCCCATCAAGAAGCCTTTCGCTAAGGCTGTTCTTGTGGAATTAGCAAAGGGATATTTGGAAGCCCTTAGAGGGCTATGGTTAAAAAGGAAATATCTTCCGTTTAAAACTGGAAAGAAGCTTTCTGAGAAACTGCTCTGTGTTCTGTTAATTCATCTCACAGAGTTACATCTTTCCCTTCAATAAGCCTGTCGCTAAGGCTGTTCTGGTGGAATTGGTAAAGGGATATTTGGAAGCCCATAGAGGGCTATGGTGAAAAAGGAAACATCTTCCGTTCAAAACTGGAAAGTAGCTTTCTGAGAAACTGCTCTGTGTTCTGTTAATTCATCCCACAGAGTTACATCTTTCCCTTCAAGAAGCCTTTCGCTAAGGCTGTTCTTGTGGAATTGGCAAAGGGATATTTGGAAGCCCATAAAGGTCTATGGTGAAAAAGGAAATATCTTCCGTTCAAAACTGGAAAGAAGCTTTCTGAGAAACTGCTCTGTGTTCTGTTAATTCATCTCACAGAGTTACTTCTTTCAATCCAAGAAACCTTTCGCTAAGGCAGTTTTTGTGGAATTGGCAAAGGGATATTTGGAAGCCCATAGAGGGCAATGGTGAAAAAGGAAATATCTTCCGTGCAAAACTGCAAAGAAGCTTTCTGAGAAACTGCTCTGTGTTCTGTTAATTCATCTCACAGAGTTACATCTTTCAGTTCAAGAAGCCTTTCGCTAAGGCTGTTCTTGTGGAATTGGCAAAGAGATATTTGGAAGCCCATAGAGGGCTATGGTGAAAAAGGAAATATCTTCCGTTCAAAACTGGAAAGAAGGTTTCTGAGAAACTGCTCTGTGTTCTGTTAATTCATCTCACAGAGTTACATATTTCCCGTCAAGAAGCCTTTCGCTAAGGCTGTTTTTGTGGAATTTACAAAGGGATATTTGGTAGCCCATAGAGGGCTATGGTGAAAAAGGAAATATCTTCCGTTCAAAACTGGAAAGAAGGTTTCTGAGAAACTGCTCTGTGTTCTGTTAATTCATCTCACAGAGTTACGTCTTTCCCTTCAAGAAGCCTTTCGCTAAGTCTGTCCTTGTGGAATTGGCAAAGGGACATTTGGAAGCCCATAGAGGTCTAGGGTGAAAAAGGAAATATCTTCCGATCAAAACTGGAAAGAAGCTTTCTGAGAAACTGCTCTGTGTTCTGTTAATTCATCTCACAGAGTTACATCTTTCCCTTCAAGAAGCCTTTCGCTAAGGCTGTTCTTGTGGAATTGGCAAAGGGATATTTGGAAGCCAACAGAGGGCTATGATGAAAAAGGAAATATCTTCCCTTTAAAAGTGGAAAGAAGCTTCCTGAGAAACTGCTCTGTGTTCTGTTAATTCATCTCACAGAGGTACATCTTTCCCTTCAAGAAGCCTTTCGCTAAGGATGTTCTTGTGGAATTGGCAAAGGGATATTTGGAAGCCCTTAGAGGACTAGGGTGAAAAAGGAAATATCTTCCGTTCAAAATAGGAAAGAAGCTTTCTGAGCAACTGCTCTGTGTTCTGTTAATTCATCTCACAGAGTTACATCTTTCCCTTCAAGAAGCCGTTCGCTAAGGCTGTTCTTGTGGAATTGGCAAAGGGATATTTGGAAGCCCACAGAGGGCTATGGTGAAAAAGGAAATATCTTCCGTTTAAAACGGGAAAGAAGCTTTCTGAGAAACTGCTCTGTGTTCTGTTAATTCATCTCACAGAGGTACATCTTTCCCTTCAATAAGCCTTTCGCTAAGGATGTTCTTGTGGAATTGGCAAAGGGATATTTGGAAGCCCTTAGAGGACTAGGGTGAAAAAGGAAATATCTTCCTTTCAAAATAGGAAAGAAGCTTTCTGAGCAACTGCTCTGTGTTCTGTTAATTCATCACACAGAGTTACATCTTTCCCTTCAAGAAGCCTTTCGCTAAGGCAGTTCTTGTGGAATTGGCAAAGGGATATTTGGAAGCCCATAGAGGGGTATGGTGAAAAAGGATATATCTTCCGTTCAAAACTGTTAAGAAGCTTTCTGAGAAACTGCTCTGTGTTCTGTTAATTCATCTCACAGAGTTTCAGCTTTCCCTTCAAGAAGCCTTTCGTTAAGGCTGTTCTTGTGGAATTGGCAAAGGGATATTTGGAAGCCCATAGAGGGCTATGGTGGAAAAGGAAATATCTTCCGTTCAAAACTGGAAAGAAGCTTTCTGAGAAACTGCTCTTTGTTCTGTTAATTCATCTCACAGAGTTACATCTTTCCCTCCAAGAAGCCTATCGCTAAGACTGTCCTTGTGGAATTGGCAAGGTGATATTTGGAAGCCCGTAGAGGGCTGTGGTGAAAAAGGAAATATCTTCAGTTCAAAACTGGAAAGAAGCTTTCTGAGAAACGGCGCTGTGTTCTGTTAATTCATCTCACAGAGTTACATCTTTCCCTTCAAGAAGCCTTTCGCTAAGACTGTCCTTGTGGAATTGGCAAAGTGATATTTGGAAGCCCGTAGAGGGCTATGGTGGAAAAGGAAATATCTTCCGTTCAAAACTGGAAAGAAGCTTTCTGAGAAACTGCTCTGTGTTCTGTTAATTCAACTCACAGAGTTACATCTTTCCCTTCAAGAAGCCTTTGGCTAAGGCTATTCTTGCGGAATTGGCAAACGGATATGTGGAAGCTCGCAGAGGTCTAGGGTGAAAAAGGAAATATCTTCCGATGAAAACTGGAAAGAAGCTTTCTGAGAAACTGCTCTGTGTTCTGTTAATTCATCTCACAGAGTTACATCTTTCCCTTCAAGAAGCCTTTCGCTAAGGCTGTTCTTGTGGAAGTGGCAAAGGGATATTTGGAAGCCCATAGAGGGCTATGGTGAAAAAGGAAATATCTTCCGTTCAAAACCGGAAAGAAGCTTTCTGAGAAACTGCTCTGTGTTCTGTTAATTCATCCCACAGAGTTACATCTTTCCCTTCAAGAAACCTTTCGCTAAGGCAGTTCTTGTGGAATTGGCAAAGGGATATTTGGAAGCCCATAGAGGGGTATGGTTAAAAAGGAAATATCTTCCATTTAAAACTGGAAAGAAGCTTTCTGAGAAACTGCTCTGTGTTCTGTTAATTCATCTCACAGAGTTACTTCTTTCCCTCCAAGAAACCTTTCGCTAAGGCAGTTCTTGTGGAATTGGCAAAGGGATATTTGGAAGCCCATAGAGGCGTATGGTGAAAAAGGAAATATCTTCCTTTCAAAACTGGAAAGAGGCTTTCTGAGGAACTGCTGTGTGTTCTGTTAATTCATCTCACAGAGTTACATCTTTCCCTTCAATAAGCCTTTCGCTAAGACTATCTTTGTGGAAGTGGCAAAGTGATATTTGGAAGCCCGTAGAGGGCTATGTTGGAAAAGGAAATATCTTCCGTTCAAAACTGGAAAGAAGCTTTCTGAGAAACTGCTCTGTGTTCTGTTAATTCATCTCACAGAGTTACATCTTTCCCTTCAAGAAGCCTTTCGCTAAGGCTGTTCTTGTGGAATTGGCAAAGGGATATTTGGAAGCCCTTAGAGTGCTATGGTGAAAAAGGAAATATCTTCCGTCCAAAACTGGAAAGAAGCTTTCTGAGAAACTGCTCTGTGTTCTGTTAATTCATCTCACAGAGTTACATCTTTCCCTTCAAGAAGCCTTTCGCTAAGGCTGTTCTTGTGGAATTTGCAAAGGGATAATTGGAAGCTCATAGAGGGCTTGGGTGAAAAAGGAAAAGTCTTCCGTTCAAAACTGTAAAGAAGCTTTCTGAGAAACTGCTCTGTGTTCTGTTAATTCATCCCACAGAGTTACATCTTTCCCTTCAAGAAGCCTTTCGCTAAGGCTGTTCTTGTGGAATTAGCAAAGGGATATTTGGAAGGCCTTAGAGGGCTATGATTAAAAAGGAAATATCTTCCGTTTAAAACTGGAAAGAAGCTTTCTGAGAAACTGCTCTGTGTTCTGTTAATTCATCTCACAGAGTTACATCTTTCTCGTCAAGAAACCTTTCGCTAAGGCAGTTCTTGTGGAATTGGTAAAGGGATATTTGGAAGCAAAAAGAGGGGTATGGTGAAAAAGGAAATATCTTCCGTTCAAAACTGGAAAGAGGCTTTCTGAGGAACTGCTGTGTGTTCTGTTAATTCATCTCACAGAGTTACATCTTTCCCTTCAAGAAGCCTTTCGTTAAGACTGTCTTTGTGGAATTGGCAAAGTGATATTTGGAAGCCCGTAGAGGGCTATGTTGGAAAAGGAAATATCTTCCGTTCAAAACTGGAAAGAAGCTTTCTGAGAAACTGCTCTGTGTTCTGTTAATTCATCTCACAGAGTTACATCTTTCCCTTCAATAAGCCTGTCGCTAAGGCTGTTCTGGTGGAATTGGTAAAGGGATATTTGGAAGCCCATAGAGGGCTATGGTGAAAAAGGAAACATCTTCCGTTCAAAACTGGAAAGAAGCTTTCTGAGAAACTGCTCTGTGTTCTGTTAATTCATCTCACAGAGTTACATCTTTCCCTTCAAGAAGCCTTTCGCTAAGGCAGTTCTTGTGGAATTGGCAAAGGGATATTTGGAAGCCCATAGAGGGGTATGGTGAAAAAGGAAATATCTTCCGTTCAAAACTGGAAAGAAGCTTTCTGAGAAACTGCTCTGTGTTCTGTTAATTCATCTCACAGAGATACATCTTTATCTTCAAGAAACCTTTCGCTAACGCTGTTCTTGTGGAATTGGCAAAGGGATATTTGGAAGCCCATAGAGGGCTAGGGTGAAAAAGGAAATATCTTCTGTTCAAAACTGGAAAGAAGAATTCTGAGAAACTGCTCTGTGTTATGTTAATTCATCTCAAAGAGTTACATCTTTCCCTTCAATAAGCCTGTCGCTAAGGCTGTTCTGGTGGAATTGGTAAAGGGATATTTGGAAGCCCATAGAGGTCTATGGTGAAAAAGGAAACATCTTCCGTTCAAAACTGGAAAGAAGCTTTCTGAGAAACTGCTCTGTGTTCTGTTAATTCATCCCACAGAGTTACATCTTTCCCTTCAAGAAGCCTTTCGCTAAGGCTGTTCTTGTGGAATTGGCAAAGGGATATTTGGAAGCCCATAAAGGGCTATGGTGAAAAAGGAAATATCTTCCGTTCAAAACTGGAAAGAAGCTTTCTGAGAAACTGCTCTGTGTTCTGTTAATTCAACTCACAGAGTTACTTCTTTCAAACCAAGAAACCTTTCCCTAAGGCAGTTTTTGTGGAATTGGCAAAGGGATATTTGGAAGCCCATAGAGGCGTATGGTGAAAAAGGAAATATCTTCCGTTCAAAACTGGAAAGAGGCTTTCTGAGGAACTGCTGTGTGTTCTGTTAATTCATCTCACAGAGTTACATCTTTCCCTTCAAGAAGCCTTTCGCTAAGGCTGTCTTTGTGGAATTGGCAAAGTGATATTTGGAAGCCCGTAGAGGGCTATGGTGGAAAAGGAAATATCTTCCGTTCAAAACTGGAAAGAAGCTTTCTGAGAAACTGCTCTGTGTTCTGTTAATTCATCTCACAGAGTTACATCTTTCCCTTCAAGAAGCCTTTCGCTAAGGCTGTTCTTGTGGAATTTGCAAAGGGATAATTGGAAGCCCATAGAGGGCTTGGGTGAAAAAGGAAATATCTTCCGTTCAAAACTGGAAAGAAGCTTTCTGAGAAACTGCTCTGTGTTCTGTTAATTCATCCCACAGAGTTACATCTTTCCCTTCAAGAAGCCTTTCGCTAAGGCTGTTCTTGTGGAATTAGCAAAGGGATATTTGGAAGCCCTTAGAGGGCTATGGTTAAAAAGGAAATATCTTCCGTTTAAAACTGGAAAGAAGCTTTCTGAGAAACTGCTCTGTGTTCTGTTAATTCATCTCACAGAGTTACATCTTTCTCGTCAAGAAACCTTCCGCTAACGCAGTTCTTGTGGAATTGGCAAAGGATATTTGGAAGCCCAAAGAGGGGTATGGTGAAAAATGAAATATCCTCCGTTCAAAACTGGAAAGAAGCTTTCTGAGAAACTGCTCTGTGTTCTGTTAATTCATCTCACAGAGATACATCTTTATCTTCAAGAAGCCTTTCGCTAACGCTGTTCTTGTGAAATTGGCAAAGGGATATTTGGAAGCCCATAGAGGGCTAAGTTGAAAAAGGAAATATCTTCCGTTCAAAACTGGAAAGAAGATTTCTGAGAAACTTCTCTGTGTTCTGTTAATTCATCTCACAGAGTTACATCTTTCCCTTCAATAAGCCTGTCGCTAAGGCTGTTCTGGTGGAATTGGTAAAGGGATATTTGGAAGCCCATAGAGTGCTAAGGTGAAAAAGGAAAAATCTTCTGTTCAAAACTGGAAAGAAGCTTTCTGAGAAACTGCTCTGTGTTCTGTTAATTCATCCCACAGAGTTACATCTTTCCCTTCAAGAAACCTTTCGCTAAGGCAGTTCTTGTGGAATTGGCAAAGGGATATTTGGAAGCCCATAGAGGGGTATGGTTAAAAAGGAAATATCTTCCATTTAAAACTGGAAAGAAGCTTTCTGAGAAACTGCTCTGTGTTCTGTTAATTCATCTCACAGAGTTACTTCTTTCCCTCCAAGAAACCTTTCGCTAAGACTGTTCTTGTGGAATTGGCAAAGGGATATTTGGAAGCCCATAGAGGGCAATGGTGAAAAAGGAAATATCTTCCGTTCAAAACTGCAAAGAAGCTTTCTGAGAAACTGCTCTGTGTTCTGTTAATTCATCTCACAGAGTTACATCTTTCAGTTCAAGAAGCCTTTCGCTAAGGCTGTTCTTGTGGAATTGGCAAAGAGATATTTGGAAGCCCATAGAGGGCTAGGGTGAAAAAGGAAATATCTTCCGTTCAAAACTGGAAAGAAGGTTTCTGAGAAACTGCTGTGTGTTCTGTTAATTCATCTCACAGAGTTACATCTTTCCCTTCAAGAAGCCTTTCGCTAAGTCTGTCCTTGTGGAATTGGCAAAGGGACATTTGGAAGCCCATAGAGGGCTAGGGTGAAAAAGGAAATATCTTCCGATCAAAACTGGAAAGAAGCTTTCTGAGAAACTGCTCTGTGTTCTGTTAATTCATCTCACAGAGTTACATCTTTCCCTTCAAGAAGCCTTTCGCTAAGTCTGTTCTTGTGGAATTGGCAAAGGGATATTTGGAAGCCCATAGAGGGCTATGGTGAAAAAGGAAATATCTTCTGTTCAAAACTGGAAAGAAGCTTCTGAGAAACTGCTATGTGTTCTGTTAATTCATCACACAGAGTTTCATCTTTCCCTTCAAGAAGCCTTTCGCTAAGGCTGTTCTTGTGGAATTGGCAAAAGGATATTTGGAAGTCCTTAGAGGGCTATGGTGAAAAAGGAAATATCTTCCGTTCAAAACTGGAAAGAAGCTTTCTGAGAAACTGCTCTGTGTTCTGTTAATTCATCTCACAGAGTTACATATTTCCCGTCAAGAAGCCTTTCGCTAAGGCTGTTTTTGTGGAATTTACAAAGGGATATTTGGTAGCCCATAGAGTGCTATAGTGAAAAAGGAAATATCTTCCGTTCAAAACTGGAAAGAAGGTTTCTGAGAAACTGCTCTGTGTTCTGTTAATTCATCTCACAGTGTTACATCTTTCCCTTCAAGAAGCCTTTCGCTAAGGCTGTTCTTGTGGAATTGGCAAAGGGATATTTGGAAGCCAACAGAGGGCTATGATGAAAAAGGAAATATCTTCCCTTTAAAACTGGAAAGAAGCTTTCTGAGAAACTGCTCTGTGTTCTGTTAATTCATCTCACAGAGGTACATCTTTCCCTTCAAGAAGCCTTTCGCTAAGGATGTTCTTGTGGAATTGGCAAAGGGATATTTGGAAGCCCTTAGAGGACTAGGGTGAAAAAGGAAATATCTTCCATTCAAAATAGGAAAGAAGCTTTCTGAGCAACTGCTCTGTGTTCTGTTAATTCATCTCACAGAGTTACATCTTTCCCTTCAAGAAGCCTTTCGCTAAGGCTGTTCTTGTGGAATTGGCAAAGGGATATTTGGAAGCCCACAGAGGGCTATGGTGAAAAAGGAAATATCTTCCGTTTAAAACGGGAAAGAAGCTTTCTGAGAAACTGCTCTGTGTTCTGTTAATTCATCTCACAGAGGTACATCTTTCCCTTCAATAAGCCTTTCGCTAAGGATGTTCTTGTGGAATTGGCAAAGGGATATTTGGAAGCCCTTAGAGGACTAGGGTGAAAAAGGAAATATCTTCCGTTCAAAATAGGAAAGAAGCTTTCTGAGCAACTGCTCTGTGTTCTGTTAATTCATCACACAGAGTTACATCTTTCCCTTCAAGAAGCCTTTCGCTAAGGCAGTTCTTGTGGAATTGGCAAAGGGATATTTGGAAGCCCATAGAGGGGTATGGTGAAAAAGGATATATCTTCCGTTAAAAACTGTTAAGAAGCTTTCTGAGAAACTGCTCTGTGTTCTGTTAATTCATCTCACAGAGTTTCAGCTTTCCCTTCAAGAAGCCTTTCGTAAAAGGCTGTTCTTGTGGAATTGGCAAAGGGATATTTGGAAGCCCATAGAGGGCTATGGTGGAAAAGGAAATATCTTCCGTTCAAAACTGGAAAGAAGCTTTCTGAGAAACTGCTCTTTGTTCTGTTAATTCATCTCACAGAGTTACATCTTTCCCTTCAAGAAGCCTATCGCTAAGACTGTCCTTGTGGATTTGGCAAAGTGATATTTGGAAGCCCGTAGAGGGCTATGGTGAAAAAGGAAATATCTTCCGTTCAAAACTGGAAAGAAGCTTTCTGAGATACTGCTCTGTGTTCTCTTAATTCATCTCACAGAGTTACATCTTTCCCTTCAAGAAGCCTTTCGCTAAGGCTGTTCTTGTGGAATTGGCAAAGGGATATTTGGAAGCCCATAGCGGGCTATGGTGAAAAAGGAAATATCTTCCGTTCAAAACTTGAAAGAAGCTTTCTGAGAACCTGCTCTGTGTTCTGTTAATTCATCTAACAGAGTTACATCTTTCCCTTCAAGAAGCCTTTCGCTAAGGCTCTTCCTGTGGAATTGGCAAAGGGATATTTGGAAGTCCTTAGAGGGCTATGGTGAAAAAGGAAATATCTTCCGTTCAAAACTGGAAAGAAGCTTTCTGAGAAACTGCTCTGTGTTCTGTTAATTCATCTCACAGTGTTACATCTTTCCGTTGAAGAAGCCTTTCGCTAAGGCTGTTCTTGTGGAATTGGCAAAGGAATATTGGGAAGCCCATAGAGGGGTATGGTGAAAAAGGAAATATCTTCCATTCAAAACTGGAAAGAAGCTTTCTGAGAAACTGCGCTGTGTTCTGTTAATTCATCTCACAGAGTTACATCTTTCCCTTCAAGAAGCCTTTCGCTAAGACTGTCCTTGTGGAATTGGCAAAGTGATATTTGGAAGCCCGTAGAGGGCTATGGTGGAAAAGGAAATATCTTCCGTTCAAAACTGGAAAGAAGCTTTCTGAGAAACTGCTCTGTGTTCTGTTAATTCAACTCACAGAGTTACATCTTTCCCTTCAAGAAGCCTTTCGCTAAGGCTGTTCTTGCGGAATTGGCAAACAGATATGTGGAAGCTCGTAGAGGTCTAGGGTGAAAAAGGAAATATCTTCCGATGAAAACTGGAAAGACCCTTTCTGAGAAACTGCTCTGTGTTCTGTTAATTCATCTCACAGAGTTACATCTTTCCCTTCAAGAAGCCTTTCGCTAAGGCTGTTCTTGTGGAATTGGCAAAGGGATATTTGGAAGCCCATAGAGGGCTATGGTGAAAAAGGAAATATCTTCCGTTCAAAACCGGAAAGAAGCTTTCTGAGAAACTGCTCTGTGTTCTGTTAATTCATCCCACAGAGTTACATCTTTCCCTTCAAGAAGCCTTTCGCTAAGGCTGTTCTTGTGGAATTAGCAAAGGGATATTTGGAAGCCCTTTGAGGGCTATGGTTAAAAAGGAAATATCTTACGTTTAAAACTGGAAAGAAGCTTTCTGAGAAACTGCTCTGTGTTCTGTTAATTCATCTCACAGAGTTACATCTTTCCCTTCAAGAAACCTTTCGCTAAGGCAGTTCTTGTGGAATTGGCAAAGGGATATTTGGAAGCCCATAGAGGGGTATGGTTAAAAGGGAAATATCTTCCATTTAAAACTGGAAAGAAGCTTTCTGAGAAACTGCTCTGTGTTCTGTTAATTCATCTCACAGAGTTACTTCTTTCCCTCCAAGAAACCTTTCGCTAAGGCTGTTCTTGTGGAATTGGCAAAGGGATATTTGGAAGCCCATAGAGGCGTATGGTGAAAAAGGAAATATCTTCCGTTCAAAACTGTAAAGAGGCTTTCTGAGGAACTGCTGTGTGTTCTGTTAATTCATCACACAGAGTTACATCTTTCCCTTCAAGAAGTCTTTCGCTAAGACTGTCTTTGTAGAATTGGCAAAGTGATATTTGGAAGCCCGTAGAGGGCTATGGTGGAAAAGGAAATATCTTCCGTTCAAAACTGGAAAGAAGCTTTCTGAGAAACTGCTGTGTGTTCTGTTAATTCATCTCACAGAGTTACATCTTTCCCTTCAAGAAGCCTTTCGCTAAGGCTGTTCTTGTGTAATTCCCATAGGGATATTTGGAAGCCCGTAGAGGGCGATGGTGAAAAAGGAAATATCTTCCGTACAAAACTGGAAAGAAGCTGTCTGAGAAACTGCTCTGTGTTCTGTTAATTCATCTCACAGAGTTACATCTTTCCCTTCAAGAAGCCTTTCGCTAAGGCTGTTCTTGTGGAATTGGCAAAGGGATATTTGGAAGCCCATAGAGGGCAATGGTGAAAAAGGAAATATCTTCCGTTCAAAACTGCAAAGAAGCTTTCTGAGAAACTGCTCTGTGTTCTGTTAATTCATCTCACAGAGTTACATCTTTCAGTTCAAGAAGCCTTTCGCTAAGGCTGTTCTTGTGGAATTGGCAAAGAGATATTTGGAAGCCCATAGAGGGCTATGGTGAAAAAGGAAATATCTTCCGTTCAAAACTGGAAAGAAGGTTTCTGAGAAACTGCTCTGTGTTCTATTAATTCATCTCACAGAGTTACATCTTTCCCTTCAAGAAGACTTTCGCTAAGTCTGTCCTTGTGGAATTGGCAAAGGGACATTTGGAAGCCCATAGAGGTCTAGGGTGAAAAAGGAAATATCTTCCGATCAAAACTGGAAAGAAGCTTTCTGAGAAACTGCTCTGTGTTCTGTTAATTCATCTCACAGAGTTACATCTTTCCTTTCAAGAAGCCGTTCGCTAAGGCTGTTCTTGTGGAATTGGCAAAGGGATATTTGGAAGCCCACAGAGGGCTATGGTGAAAAAGGAAATATCTTCCGTTCAAAACTGGAAAGAAGATTTCTGAGAAACTGCTCTGTGTTCTGTTAATTCATCTCACAGAGTTACATCTTTCCCTTCAAGAAGCCTTTCGCTAAGGCTGTTCTGGTGGAATTGGCAAAGGGATATTTGGAAGCCCATAGAGTGCTAAGGTGAAAAAGGAACAATCTTCCGTTCAAAACTGGAAAGAAGCTTTCTGAGAAACTGCTCTGTGTTCTGTTAATTCATCCCACAGAGTTACATCTTTCCCTTCAAGAAGCCTTTCGCTAAGGCTTTCTTGTGGAATTAGCAAAGGGATATTTGGAAGCCCTTAGAGGGCTATGGTTAAAAAGGAGATATCTTCCGTTTAAAACTGGAAAGAAGCTTTCTGAGAAACTGCTCTGTGTTCTGTTAATTCATCTCACAGAGTTACATCTTTCCCTTCAAGAAACCTTTCGCTAAGGCAGTTCTTGTGGAATTGGCAAAGGGATATTTGGAAGCCCATAGAGGGGTATGGTTAAAAAGGAAATATCTTCCATTTAAAACTGGAAAGAAGCTTTCTGAGAAACTGCTCTGTGTTCTGTTAATTCATCTCACAGAGTTACTTCTTTCCCTCCAAGAAACCTTTCGCTAAGGCAGTTCTTGTGGAATTGGCAAAGGGATATTTGGAAGCCCATAGAGGCGTATGGTGAAAAAGGAAATATCTTCCGTTCAAAACTGGAAAGAGGCTTTCTGAGGAACTGCTGTGTGTTCTGTTAATTCATCTCACAGAGTTACATCTTTCCCTTCAAGAAGCCTTTCGCTAAGACTGTCTTTGTGGAATTGGCAAAGTGATATTTGGAAGCCCGTAGAGGGCTATGTTGGAAAAGGAAATATCTTCCGTTCAAAACTGGAAAGAAGCTTTCTGAGAAACTGCTCTGTGTTCTGTTAATTCATCTCACAGAGTTACATCTTTCCCTTCAAGAAGCCTTTCGCTAAGGCTGTTCTTGTGGAATTGGCAAAGGGATATTTGGAAGCCCATAGAGTGCTATGGTGAAAAAGGAAATATCTTCCGTCCAAAACTGGAAAGAAGCTTTCTGAGAAACTGCTCTGTGTTCTGTTAATTCATCTCACAGAGTTACATCTTTCCCTTCAAGAAGCCTTTCGCTAAGGCTGTTCTTGTGGAATTTCCAAAGGGATAATTGGAAGCCCATAGAGGGCTTGGGTGAAAAAGGAAAAATCTTCCGTTCAAAACTGGAAAGAAGCTTTCTGAGAAACTGCTCTGTGTTCTGTTAATTCATCCCACAGAGTTACATCTTTCCCATCAAGAAGCCTTTCGCTAAGGCTGTTCTTGTGGAATTAGCAAAGGGATATTTGGAAGCCCTTAGAGGGCTATGGTTAAAAAGGAAATATCTTCCGTTTAAAACTGGAAAGAAGCTTTCTGAGAAACTGCTCTGTGTTCTGTTAATTCATCTCACAGAGTTACATCTTTCCCTTCAATAAGCCTGTCGCTAAGGCTGTTCTGGTGGAATTGGTAAAGGGATATTTGGAAGCCCATAGAGGGCTATGGTGAAAAAGGAAACATCTTCCGTTCAAAACTGGAAAGTAGCTTTCTGAGAAACTGCTCTGTGTTCTGTTAATTCATCCCACAGAGTTACATCTTTCCCTTCAAGAAGCCTTTCGCTAAGGCTGTTCTTGTGGAATTGGCAAAGGGATATTTGGAAGCCCATAAAGGTCTATGGTGAAAAAGGAAATATCTTCCGTTCAAAACTGGAAAGAAGCTTTCTGAGAAACTGCTCTGTGTTCTGTTAATTCATCTCACAGAGTTACTTCTTTCAATCCAAGAAACCTTTCGCTAAGGCAGTTTTTGTGGAATTGGCAAAGGGATATTTGGAAGCCCATAGAGGGCAATGGTGAAAAAGGAAATATCTTCCGTGCAAAACTGCAAAGAAGCTTTCTGAGAAACTGCTCTGTGTTCTGTTAATTCATCTCACAGAGTTACATCTTTCAGTTCAAGAAGCCTTTCGCTAAGGCTGTTCTTGTGGAATTGGCAAAGAGATATTTGGAAGCCCATAGAGGGCTATGGTGAAAAAGGAAATATCTTCCGTTCAAAACTGGAAAGAAGGTTTCTGAGAAACTGCTCTGTGTTCTGTTAATTCATCTCACAGAGTTACATATTTCCCGTCAAGAAGCCTTTCGCTAAGGCTGTTTTTGTGGAATTTACAAAGGGATATTTGGTAGCCCATAGAGGGCTATGGTGAAAAAGGAAATATCTTCCGTTCAAAACTGGAAAGAAGGTTTCTGAGAAACTGCTCTGTGTTCTGTTAATTCATCTCACAGAGTTACGTCTTTCCCTTCAAGAAGCCTTTCGCTAAGTCTGTCCTTGTGGAATTGGCAAAGGGACATTTGGAAGCCCATAGAGGTCTAGGGTGAAAAAGGAAATATCTTCCGATCAAAACTGGAAAGAAGCTTTCTGAGAAACTGCTCTGTGTTCTGTTAATTCATCTCACAGAGTTACATCTTTCCCTTCAAGAAGCCTTTCGCTAAGGCTGTTCTTGTGGAATTGGCAAAGGGATATTTGGAAGCCAACAGAGGGCTATGATGAAAAAGGAAATATCTTCCCTTTAAAAGTGGAAAGAAGCTTCCTGAGAAACTGCTCTGTGTTCTGTTAATTCATCTCACAGAGGTACATCTTTCCCTTCAAGAAGCCTTTCGCTAAGGATGTTCTTGTGGAATTGGCAAAGGGATATTTGGAAGCCCTTAGAGGACTAGGGTGAAAAAGGAAATATCTTCCGTTCAAAATAGGAAAGAAGCTTTCTGAGCAACTGCTCTGTGTTCTGTTAATTCATCTCACAGAGTTACATCTTTCCCTTCAAGAAGCCGTTCGCTAAGGCTGTTCTTGTGGAATTGGCAAAGGGATATTTGGAAGCCCACAGAGGGCTATGGTGAAAAAGGAAATATCTTCCGTTTAAAACGGGAAAGAAGCTTTCTGAGAAACTGCTCTGTGTTCTGTTAATTCATCTCACAGAGGTACATCTTTCCCTTCAATAAGCCTTTCGCTAAGGATGTTCTTGTGGAATTGGCAAAGGGATATTTGGAAGCCCTTAGAGGACTAGGGTGAAAAAGGAAATATCTTCCTTTCAAAATAGGAAAGAAGCTTTCTGAGCAACTGCTCTGTGTTCTGTTAATTCATCACACAGAGTTACATCTTTCCCTTCAAGAAGCCTTTCGCTAAGGCAGTTCTTGTGGAATTGGCAAAGGGATATTTGGAAGCCCATAGAGGGGTATGGTGAAAAAGGATATATCTTCCGTTCAAAACTGTTAAGAAGCTTTCTGAGAAACTGCTCTGTGTTCTGTTAATTCATCTCACAGAGTTTCAGCTTTCCCTTCAAGAAGCCTTTCGTTAAGGCTGTTCTTGTGGAATTGGCAAAGGGATATTTGGAAGCCCATAGAGGGCTATGGTGGAAAAGGAAATATCTTCCGTTCAAAACTGGAAAGAAGCTTTCTGAGAAACTGCTCTTTGTTCTGTTAATTCATCTCACAGAGTTACATCTTTCCCTCCAAGAAGCCTATCGCTAAGACTGTCCTTGTGGAATTGGCAAGGTGATATTTGGAAGCCCGTAGAGGGCTGTGGTGAAAAAGGAAATATCTTCAGTTCAAAACTGGAAAGAAGCTTTCTGAGAAACGGCGCTGTGTTCTGTTAATTCATCTCACAGAGTTACATCTTTCCCTTCAAGAAGCCTTTCGCTAAGACTGTCCTTGTGGAATTGGCAAAGTGATATTTGGAAGCCCGTAGAGGGCTATGGTGGAAAAGGAAATATCTTCCGTTCAAAACTGGAAAGAAGCTTTCTGAGAAACTGCTCTGTGTTCTGTTAATTCAACTCACAGAGTTACATCTTTCCCTTCAAGAAGCCTTTGGCTAAGGCTATTCTTGCGGAATTGGCAAACGGATATGTGGAAGCTCGCAGAGGTCTAGGGTGAAAAAGGAAATATCTTCCGATGAAAACTGGAAAGAAGCTTTCTGAGAAACTGCTCTGTGTTCTGTTAATTCATCTCACAGAGTTACATCTTTCCCTTCAAGAAGCCTTTCGCTAAGGCTGTTCTTGTGGAAGTGGCAAAGGGATATTTGGAAGCCCATAGAGGGCTATGGTGAAAAAGGAAATATCTTCCGTTCAAAACCGGAAAGAAGCTTTCTGAGAAACTGCTCTGTGTTCTGTTAATTCATCCCACAGAGTTACATCTTTCCCTTCAAGAAACCTTTCGCTAAGGCAGTTCTTGTGGAATTGGCAAAGGGATATTTGGAAGCCCATAGAGGGGTATGGTTAAAAAGGAAATATCTTCCATTTAAAACTGGAAAGAAGCTTTCTGAGAAACTGCTCTGTGTTCTGTTAATTCATCTCACAGAGTTACTTCTTTCCCTCCAAGAAACCTTTCGCTAAGGCAGTTCTTGTGGAATTGGCAAAGGGATATTTGGAAGCCCATAGAGGCGTATGGTGAAAAAGGAAATATCTTCCTTTCAAAACTGGAAAGAGGCTTTCTGAGGAACTGCTGTGTGTTCTGTTAATTCATCTCACAGAGTTACATCTTTCCCTTCAATAAGCCTTTCGCTAAGACTATCTTTGTGGAAGTGGCAAAGTGATATTTGGAAGCCCGTAGAGGGCTATGTTGGAAAAGGAAATATCTTCCGTTCAAAACTGGAAAGAAGCTTTCTGAGAAACTGCTCTGTGTTCTGTTAATTCATCTCACAGAGTTACATCTTTCCCTTCAAGAAGCCTTTCGCTAAGGCTGTTCTTGTGGAATTGGCAAAGGGATATTTGGAAGCCCTTAGAGTGCTATGGTGAAAAAGGAAATATCTTCCGTCCAAAACTGGAAAGAAGCTTTCTGAGAAACTGCTCTGTGTTCTGTTAATTCATCTCACAGAGTTACATCTTTCCCTTCAAGAAGCCTTTCGCTAAGGCTGTTCTTGTGGAATTTGCAAAGGGATAATTGGAAGCTCATAGAGGGCTTGGGTGAAAAAGGAAAAGTCTTCCGTTCAAAACTGTAAAGAAGCTTTCTGAGAAACTGCTCTGTGTTCTGTTAATTCATCCCACAGAGTTACATCTTTCCCTTCAAGAAGCCTTTCGCTAAGGCTGTTCTTGTGGAATTAGCAAAGGGATATTTGGAAGGCCTTAGAGGGCTATGATTAAAAAGGAAATATCTTCCGTTTAAAACTGGAAAGAAGCTTTCTGAGAAACTGCTCTGTGTTCTGTTAATTCATCTCACAGAGTTACATCTTTCTCGTCAAGAAACCTTTCGCTAAGGCAGTTCTTGTGGAATTGGTAAAGGGATATTTGGAAGCAAAAAGAGGGGTATGGTGAAAAAGGAAATATCTTCCGTTCAAAACTGGAAAGAGGCTTTCTGAGGAACTGCTGTGTGTTCTGTTAATTCATCTCACAGAGTTACATCTTTCCCTTCAAGAAGCCTTTCGTTAAGACTGTCTTTGTGGAATTGGCAAAGTGATATTTGGAAGCCCGTAGAGGGCTATGTTGGAAAAGGAAATATCTTCCGTTCAAAACTGGAAAGAAGCTTTCTGAGAAACTGCTCTGTGTTCTGTTAATTCATCTCACAGAGTTACATCTTTCCCTTCAAGAAGCCTTTCGCTAAGGCTGTTCTTGTGTAATTGGCAAAGGGATATTTGGAAGCCCGTAGAGGGCTATGGTGAAAAAGGAAATATCTTCCGTTCAAAACTGGAAAGAAGCTTTCTGAGAAACTGCTCTGTGTTCTGTTAATTCATCTCACAGAGTTACATCTTTCCCTTCAAGAAGCCTTTCGCTAAGGCTGTTCTTGTGGAATTGGCAAAGGGATATTTGGAAGCCCATAGAGGGCAATGGTGAAAAAGGAAATATCTTCCGTTCAAAACTGCAAAGAAGCTTTCTGAGAAACTGCTCTGTGTTCTGTTAATTCATCTCACAGAGTTACATCTTTCAGTTCAAGAAGCCTTTCGCTAAGGCTGTTCTTGTGGAATTAGCAAAGAGATATTTGGAAGCCCATAGAGGGCTATGGTGAAAAAGGAAATATCTTCCGTTCAAAACTGGAAAGAAGGTTTCTGAGAAACTGCTCTGTGTTCTGTTAATTCATCTCACAGAGTTACATCTTTCCCTTCAAGAAGCCTTTCGCTAAGTCTGTCCTTGTGGAATTGGCAAAGGGACATTTGGAATCCCATAGAGGTCTAGGGTGAAAAAGGAAATATCTTCCGATCAAAACTGGAAAGAAGCTTTCTGAGAAACTGCTCTGTGTTCTGTTAATTCATCTCACAGAGTTACATCTTTCCCTTCAAGAAGCCTTTCGCTAAGGCTGTTCTTGTGGAATTGGCAAAGGGATATTTGGAAGCCAACAGAGGGCTATGATGAAAAAGGAAATATCTTCCCTTTAAAAGTGGAAAGAAGCTTTCTGAGAAACTGCTCTGTGTTCTGTTAATTCATCTCACAGAGGTACATCTTTCCCTTCAAGAAGCCTTTCGCTAAGGATGTTCTTGTGGAATTGTCAAAGGGATATTTGGAAGCCCTTAGAGGACTAGGGTGAAAAAGGAAATATCTTCCGTTCAAAATAGGAAAGAAGCTTTCTGAGCAACTGCTCTGTGTTCTGTTAATTCATCTCACAGAGTTACATCTTTCCCTTCAAGAAGCCTTTCGCTAAGGCTGTTCTTGTGGAATTGGCAAAGGGATATTTGGAAGCCCACAGAGGGCTATGGTGAAAAAGGAAATATCTTCCGTTTAAAACGGGAAAGAAGCTTTCTGAGAAACTGCTCTGTGTTCTGTTAATTCATCTCACAGAGGTACATCTTTCCCTTCAATAAGCCTTTCGCTAAGGATGTTCTTGTGGAATTGGCAAAGGGATATTTGGAAGCCCTTAGAGGACTAGGGTGAAAAAGGAAATATCTTCCGTTCAAAATAGGAAAGAAGCTTTCTGAGCAACTGCTCTGTGTTCTGTTAATTCACCACACAGAGTTACATCTTTCCCTTCAAGAAGCCTTTCGCTAAGGCAGTTCTTGTGGAATTGGCAAAGGGATATTTGGAAGCCCATAGAGGGTTATGGTGAAAAATTATATATCTTCCGTTAAAAACTGTTAAGAAGCTTTCTGAGAAACTGCTCTGTGTTCTGTTAATTCATCTCACAGAGTTACATCTTTCCCTTCAAGAAGCCTATCGCTAAGACTGTCCTTGTGGATTTGGCAAAGTGATATTTGGAAGCCCGTAGAGGGCTATGGTGAAAAAGGAAATATCTTCCGTTCAAAATTGGAAAGAAGCTTTCTGAGATACTGCTCTGTGTTCTCTTAATTCATCTCACAGAGTTACATCTTTCCCTTCAAGAAGCCTTTCGCTAAGGCTGTTCTTGTGGAATTGGCAAAGGGATATTTGGAAGCCCATAGCGGGCTATGGTGAAAAAGGAAATATCTTCCGTTCAAAACTTGAAAGAAGCTTTCTGAGAACCTGCTCTGTGTTCTGTTAATTCATCTAACAGAGTTACATCTTTCCCTTCAAGAAGCCTTTCGCTAAGGCTCTTCCTGTGGAATTGGCAAAGGGATATTTGGAAGTCCTTAGAGGGCTATGGTGAAAAAGGAAATATCTTCCGTTCAAAACTGGAAAGAAGCTTTCTGAGAAACTGCTCTGTGTTCTGTTAATTCATCTCACAGTGTTACATCTTTCCGTTGAAGAAGCCTTTCGCTAAGGCTGTTCTTGTGGAATTGGCAAAGGAATATTGGGAAGCCCATAGAGGGGTATGGTGAAAAAGGAAATATCTTCCATTCAAAACTGGAAAGAAGCTTTCTGAGAAACTGCGCTGTGTTCTGTTAATTCATCTCACAGAGTTACATCTTTCCCTTCAAGAAGCCTTTCGCTAAGACTGTCCTTGTGGAATTGGCAAAGTGATATTTGGAAGCCCGTAGAGGGCTATGGTGGAAAAGGAAATATCTTCCGTTCAAAACTGGAAAGAAGCTTTCTGAGAAACTGCTCTGTGTTCTGTTAATTCAACTCACAGAGTTACATCTTTCCCTTTAAGAAGCCTTTCGCTAAGGCTGTTCTTGCGGAATTGGCAAACAGATATGTGGAAGCTCGTAGAGGTCTAGGGTGAAAAAGGAAATATCTTCCGATGAAAACTGGAAAGAACCTTTCTGAGAAACTGCTCTGTGTTCTGTTAATTCATCTCACAGAGTTACATCTTTCCCTTCAAGAAGCCTTTCGCTAAGGCTGTTCTTGTGGAATTGGCAAAGGGATATTTGGAAGCCCATAGAGGGCTATGGTGAAAAAGGAAATATCTTCCGTTCAAAACCGGAAAGAAGCTTTCTGAGAAACTGCTCTGTGTTCTGTTAATTCATCCCACAGAGTTACATCTTTCCCTTCAAGAAGCCTTTCGCTAAGGCTGTTCTTGTGGAATTAGCAAAGGGATATTTGGAAGCCCTTTGAGGGCTATGGTTAAAAAGGAAATATCTTCCGTTTAAAACTGGAAAGAAGCTTTCTGAGAAACTGCTCTGTGTTCTGTTAATTCATCTCACAGAGTTACATCTTTCCCTTCAAGAAACCTTTCGCTAAGGCAGTTCTTGTGGAATTGGCAAAGGGATATTTGGAAGCCCATAGAGGGGTATGGTTAAAAGGGAAATATCTTCCATTTAAAACTGGAAAGAAGCTTTCTGAGAAACTGCTCTGTGTTCTGTTAATTCATCTCACAGAGTTACTTCTTTCCCTCCAAGAAACCTTTCGCTAAGGCTGTTCTTGTGGAATTGGCAAAGGGATATTTGGAAGCCCATAGAGGCGTATGGTGAAAAAGGAAATATCTTCCGTTCAAAACTGTAAAGAGGCTTTCTGAGGAACTGCTGTGTGTTCTGTTAATTCATCACACAGAGTTACATCTTTCCCTTCAAGAAGTCTTTCGCTAAGACTGTCTTTGTGGAATTGGCAAAGTGATATTTGGAAGCCCGTAGAGGGCTATGGTGGAAAAGGAAATATCTTCCGTTCAAAACTGGAAAGAAGCTTTCTGAGAAACTGCTGTGTGTTCTGTTAATTCATCTCACAGAGTTACATCTTTCCCTTCAAGAAGCCTTTCGCTAAGGCTGTTCTTGTGTAATTCCCATAGGGATATTTGGAAGCCCGTAGAGGGCGATGGTGAAAAAGGAAATATCTTCCGTACAAAACTGGAAAGAAGCTGTCTGAGAAACTGCTCTGTGTTCTGTTAATTCATCTCACAGAGTTACATCTTTCCCTTCAAGAAGCCTTTCGCTAAGGCTGTTCTTGTGGAATTGGCAAAGGGATATTTGGAAGCCCATAGAGGGCAATGGTGAAAAAGGAAATATCTTCCGTTCAAAACTGCAAAGAAGCTTTCTGAGAAACTGCTCTGTGTTCTGTTAATTCATCTCACAGAGTTACATCTTTCAGTTCAAGAAGCCTTTCGCTAAGGCTGTTCTTGTGGAATTGGCAAAGAGATATTTGGAAGCCCATAGAGGGCTATGGTGAAAAAGGAAATATCTTCCGTTCAAAACTGGAAAGAAGGTTTCTGAGAAACTGTTCTGTGTTCTATTAATTCATCTCACAGAGTTACATCTTTCCCTTCAAGAAGACTTTCGCTAAGTCTGTCCTTGTGGAATTGGCAAAGGGACATTTGGAAGCCCATAGAGGTCTAGGGTGAAAAAGGAAATATCTTCCGATCAAAACTGGAAAGAAGCTTTCTGAGAAACTGCTCTGTGTTCTGTTAATTCATCTCACAGAGTTACATCTTTCCCTTCAAGAAGCCTTTCGCTAAGGCTGTTCTTGTGGAATTGGCAAAGGGATATTTGGAAGCCAACAGAGGGCTATGATGAAAAAGGAAATATCTTCCCTTTAAAACTGGAAAGAAGCTTTCTGAGAAACTGCTCTGTGTTCTGTTAATTCATCTCACAGAGGTACATCTTTCCCTTCAAGAAGCCTTTCGCTAAGGATGTTCTTGTGGAATTGGCAAAGGGATATTTGGAAGCCCTTAGAGGACTAGGGTGAAAAAGGAAATATCTTCCGTTCAAAATAGGAAAGAAGCTTTCTGAGCAACTGCTCTGTGTTCTGTTAATTCATCTCACAGAGTTACATCTTTCCTTTCAAGAAGCCGTTCGCTAAGGCTGTTCTTGTGGAATTGGCAAAGGGATATTTGGAAGCCCACAGAGGGCTATGGTGAAAAAGGAAATATCTTCCGTTCAAAACTGGAAAGAAGATTTCTGAGAAACTGCTCTGTGTTCTGTTAATTCATCTCACAGAGTTACATCTTTCCCTTCAAGAAGCCTTTCGCTAAGGCTGTTCTGGTGGAATTGGCAAAGGGATATTTGGAAGCCCATAGAGTGCTAAGGTGAAAAAGGAACAATCTTCCGTTCAAAACTGGAAAGAAGCTTTCTGAGAAACTGCTCTGTGTTCTGTTAATTCATCCCACAGAGTTACATCTTTCCCTTCAAGAAGCCTTTCGCTAAGGCTTTCTTGTGGAATTAGCAAAGGGATATTTGGAAGCCCTTAGAGGGCTATGGTTAAAAAGGAGATATCTTCCATTTAAAACTGGAAAGAAGCTTTCTGAGAAACTGCTCTGTGTTCTGTTAATTCATCTCACAGAGTTACATCTTTCCCTTCAAGAAACCTTTCGCTAAGGCAGTTCTTGTGGAATTGGCAAAGGGATATTTGGAAGCCCATAGAGGGGTATGGTTAAAAAGGAAATATCTTCCATTTAAAACTGGAAAGAAGCTTTCTGAGAAACTGCTCTGTGTTCTGTTAATTCATCTCACAGAGTTACTTCTTTCCCTCCAAGAAACCTTTCGCTAAGGCAGTTCTTGTGGAATTGGCAAAGGGATATTTGGAAGCCCATAGAGGCGTATGGTGAAAAAGGAAATATCTTCCGTTCAAAACTGGAAAGAGGCTTTCTGAGGAACTGCTGTGTGTTCTGTTAATTCATCTCACAGAGTTACATCTTTCCCTTCAAGAAGCCTTTCGCTAAGACTGTCTTTGTGGAATTGGCAAAGTGATATTTGGAAGCCCGTAGAGGGCTATGTTGGAAAAGGAAATATCTTCCGTTCAAAACTGGAAAGAAGCTTTCCGAGAAACTGCTCTGTGTTCTGTTAATTCATCTCACAGAGTTACATCTTTCCCTTCAAGAAGCCTTTCGCTAAGGCTGTTCTTGTGGAATTGGCAAAGGGATATTTGGAAGCCCATAGAGTGCTATGGTGAAAAAGGAAATATCTTCCGTCCAAAACTGGAAAGAAGCTTTCTGAGAAACTGCTCTGTGTTCTGTTAATTCATCTCACAGAGTTACATCTTTCCCTTCAAGAAGCCTTTCGCTAAGGCTGTTCTTGTGGAATTTCCAAAGGGATAATTGGAAGCCCATAGAGGGCTTGGGTGAAAAAGGAAAAATCTTCCGTTCAAAACTGGAAAGAAGCTTTCTGAGAAACTGCTCGGTGTTCTGTTAATTCATCCCACAGAGTTACATCTTTCCCATCAAGAAGCCTTTCGCTAAGGCTGTTCTTGTGGAATTAGCAAAGGGATATTTGGAAGCCCTTAGAGGGCTATGGTTAAAAAGGAAATATCTTCCGTTTAAAACTGGAAAGAAGCTTTCTGAGAAACTGCTCTGTGTTCTGTTAATTCATCTCACAGAGTTACATCTTTCCCTTCAATAAGCCTGTCGCTAAGGCTGTTCTGGTGGAATTGGTAAAGGGATATTTGGAAGCCCATAGAGGGCTATGGTGAAAAAGGAAACATCTTCCGTTCAAAACTGGAAAGAAGCTTTCTGAGAAACTGCTCTGTGTTCTGTTAATTCATCCCACAGAGTTACATCTTTCCCTTCAAGAAGCCTTTCGCTAAGGCTGTTCTTGTGGAATTGGCAAAGGGATATTTGGAAGCCCATAAAGGTCTATGGTGAAAAAGGAAATATCTTCCGTTCAAAACTGGAAAGAAGCTTTCTGAGAAACTGCTCTGTGTTCTGTTAATTCATCTCACAGAGTTACTTCTTTCAATCCAAGAAACCTTTCGCTAAGGCAGTTTTTGTGGAATTGGCAAAGGGATATTTGGAAGCCCATAGAGGGCAATGGTGAAAAAGGAAATATCTTCCGTGCAAAACTGCAAAGAAGCTTTCTGAGAAACTGCTCTGTGTTCTGTTAATTCATCTCACAGAGTTACATCTTTCAGTTCAAGAAGCCTTTCGCTAAGGCTGTTCTTGTGGAATTGGCAAAGAGATATTTGGAAGCCCATAGAGGGCTATGGTGAAAAAGGAAATATCTTCCGTTCAAAACTGGAAAGAAGGTTTCTGAGAAACTGCTCTGTGTTCTGTTAATTCATCTCACAGAGTTACATATTTCCCGTCAAGAAGCCTTTCGCTAAGGCTGTTTTTGTGGAATTTACAAAGGGATATTTGGTAGCCCATAGAGGGCTATGGTGAAAAAGGAAATATCTTCCGTTCAAAACTGGAAAGAAGGTTTCTGAGAAACTGCTCTGTGTTCTGTTAATTCATCTCACAGAGTTACGTCTTTCCCTTCAAGAAGCCTTTCGCTAAGTCTGTCCTTGTGGAATTGGCAAAGGGACATTTGGAAGCCCATAGAGGTCTAGGGTGAAAAAGGAAATATCTTCCGATCAAAACTGGAAAGAAGCTTTCTGAGAAACTGCTCTGTGTTCTGTTAATTCATCTCACAGAGTTACATCTTTCCCTTCAAGAAGCCTTTCGCTAAGGCTGTTCTTGTGGAATTGGCAAAGGGATATTTGGAAGCCAACAGAGGGCTATGATGAAAAAGGAAATATCTTCCCTTTAAAAGTGGAAAGAAGCTTTCTGAGAAACTGCTCTGTGTTCTGTTAATTCATCTCACAGAGGTACATCTTTCCCTTCAAGAAGCCTTTCGTTAAGGATGTTCTTGTGGAATTGGCAAAGGGATATTTGGAAGCCCTTAGAGGACTAGGGTGAAAAAGGAAATATCTTCCGTTCAAAATAGGAAAGAAGCTTTCTGAGCAACTGCTCTGTGTTCTGTTAATTCATCTCACAGAGTTACATCTTTCCCTTCAAGAAGCCGTTCGCTAAGGCTGTTCTTGTGGAATTGGCAAAGGGATATTTGGAAGCCCACAGAGGGCTATGGTGAAAAAGGAAATATCTTCCGTTTAAAACGGGAAAGAAGCTTTCTGAGAAACTGCTCTGTGTTCTGTTAATTCATCTCACAGAGGTACATCTTTCCCTTCAATAAGCCTTTCGCTAAGGATGTTCTTGTGGAATTGGCAAAGGGATATTTGGAAGCCCTTAGAGGACTAGGGTGAAAAAGGAAATATCTTCCTTTCAAAATAGGAAAGAAGCTTTCTGAGCAACTGCTCTGTGTTCTGTTAATTCATCACACAGAGTTACATCTTTCCCTTCAAGAAGCCTTTCGCTAAGGCAGTTCTTGTGGAATTGGCAAAGGGATATTTGGAAGCCCATAGAGGGGTATGGTGAAAAAGGATATATCTTCCGTTCAAAACTGTTAAGAAGCTTTCTGAGAAACTGCTCTGTGTTCTGTTAATTCATCTCACAGAGTTTCAGCTTTCCCTTCAAGAAGCCTTTCGCTAAGGCTGTTCTTGTGGAAGTGGCAAAGGGATATTTGGAAGCCCATAGAGGGCTATGGTGAAAAAGGAAATATCTTCCGTTCAAAACCGGAAAGAAGCTTTCTGAGAAACTGCTCTGTGTTCTGTTAATTCATCCCACAGAGTTACATCTTTCCCTTCAAGAAACCTTTCGCTAAGGCAGTTCTTGTGGAATTGGCAAAGGGATATTTGGAAGCCCATAGAGGGGTATGGTTAAAAAGGAAATATCTTCCATTTAAAACTGGAAAGAAGCTTTCTGAGAAACTGCTCTGTGTTCTGTTAATTCATCTCACAGAGTTACTTCTTTCCCTCCAAGAAACCTTTCGCTAAGGCAGTTCTTGTGGAATTGGCAAAGGGATATTTGGAAGCCCATAGAGGCGTATGGTGAAAAAGGAAATATCTTCCTTTCAAAACTGGAAAGAGGCTTTCTGAGGAACTGCTGTGTGTTCTGTTAATTCATCTCACAGAGTTACATCTTTCCCTTCAATAAGCCTTTCGCTAAGACTATCTTTGTGGAAGTGGCAAAGTGATATTTGGAAGCCCGTAGAGGGCTATGTTGGAAAAGGAAATATCTTCCGTTCAAAACTGGAAAGAAGCTTTCTGAGAAACTGCTCTGTGTTCTGTTAATTCATCTCACAGAGTTACATCTTTCCCTTCAAGAAGCCTTTCGCTAAGGCTGTTCTTGTGGAATTGGCAAAGGGATATTTGGAAGCCCTTAGAGTGCTATGGTGAAAAAGGAAATATCTTCCGTCCAAAACTGGAAAGAAGCTTTCTGAGAAACTGCTCTGTGTTCTGTTAATTCATCTCACAGAGTTACATCTTTCCCTTCAAGAAGCCTTTCGCTAAGGCTGTTCTTGTGGAATTTGCAAAGGGATAATTGGAAGCTCATAGAGGGCTTGGGTGAAAAAGGAAAAGTCTTCCGTTCAAAACTGTAAAGAAGCTTTCTGAGAAACTGCTCTGTGTTCTGTTAATTCATCCCACAGAGTTACATCTTTCCCTTCAAGAAGCCTTTCGCTAAGGCTGTTCTTGTGGAATTAGCAAAGGGATATTTGGAAGCCCTTAGAGGGCTATGATTAAAAAGGAAATATCTTCCGTTTAAAACTGGAAAGAAGCTTTCTGAGAAACTGCTCTGTGTTCTGTTAATTCATCTCACAGAGTTACATCTTTCTCGTCAAGAAACCTTTCGCTAAGGCAGTTCTTGTGGAATTGGTAAAGGGATATTTGGAAGCAAAAAGAGGGGTATGGTGAAAAAGGAAATATCTTCCGTTCAAAACTGGAAAAAGGCTTTCTGAGGAACTGCTGTGTGTTCTGTTAATTCATCTCACAGAGTTACATCTTTCCCTTCAAGAAGCCTTTCGTTAAGACTGTCTTTGTGGAATTGGCAAAGTGATATTTGGAAGCCCGTAGAGGGCTATGGTGGAAAAGGAAATATCTTCCGTTCAAAACTGGAAAGAAGCTTTCTGAGAAACTGCTCTGTGTTCTGTTAATTCATCTCACAGAGTTACATCTTTCCCTTCAAGAAGCCTTTCGCTAAGGCTGTTCTTGTGTAATTGGCAAAGGGATATTTGGAAGCCCGTAGAGGGCTATGGTGAAAAAGGAAATATCTTCCGTTCAAAACTGGAAAGAAGCTTTCTGAGAAACTGCTCTGTGTTCTGTTAATTCATCTCACAGAGTTACATCTTTCCCTTCAAGAAGCCTTTCGCTAAGGCTGTTCTTGTGGAATTGGCAAAGGGATATTTGGAAGCCCATAGAGGGCAATGGTGAAAAAGGAAATATCTTCCGTTCAAAACTGCAAAGAAGCTTTCTGAGAAACTGCTCTGTGTTCTGTTAATTCATCTCACAGAGTTACATCTTTCAGTTCAAGAAGCCTTTCGCTAAGGCTGTTCTTGTGGAATTAGCAAAGAGATATTTGGAAGCCCATAGAGGGCTATGGTGAAAAAGGAAATAGCTTCCGTTCAAAACTGGAAAGAAGGTTTCTGAGAAACTGCTCTGTGTTCTGTTAATTCATCTCACAGAGTTACATCTTTCCCTTCAAGAAGCCTTTCGCTAAGTCTGTCCTTGTGGAATTGGCAAAGGGACATTTGGAATCCCATAGAGGTCTAGGGTGAAAAAGGAAATATCTTCCGATCAAAACTGGAAAGAAGCTTTCTGAGAAACTGCTCTGTGTTCTGTTAATTCATCTCACAGAGTTACATCTTTCCCTTCAAGAAGCCTTTCGCTAAGGCTGTTCTTGTGGAATTGGCAAAGGGATATTTGGAAGCCAACAGAGGGCTATGATGAAAAAGGAAATATCTTCCCTTTAAAAGTGGAAAGAAGCTTTCTGAGAAACTGCTCTGTGTTCTGTTAATTCATCTCACAGAGGTACATCTTTCCCTTCAAGAAGCCTTTCGCTAAGGATGTTCTTGTGGAATTGGCAAAGGGATATTTGGAAGCCCTTAGAGGACTAGGGTGAAAAAGGAAATATCTTCCGTTCAAAATAGGAAAGAAGCTTTCTGAGCAACTGCTCTGTGTTCTGTTAATTCATCTCACAGAGTTACATCTTTCCCTTCAAGAAGCCTTTCGCTAAGGCTGTTCTTGTGGAATTGGCAAAGGGATATTTGGAAGCCCACAGAGGGCTATGGTGAAAAAGGAAATATCTTCCGTTTAAAACGGGAAAGAAGCTTTCTGAGAAACTGCTCTGTGTTCTGTTAATTCATCTCACAGAGGTACATCTTTCCCTTCAATAAGCCTTTCGCTAAGGATGTTCTTGTGGAATTGGCAAAGGGATATTTGGAAGCCCTTAGAGGACTAGGGTGAAAAAGGAAATATCTTCCGTTCAAAATAGGAAAGAAGCTTTCTGAGCAACTGCTCTGTGTTCTGTTAATTCACCACACAGAGTTACATCTTTCCCTTCAAGAAGCCTTTCGCTAAGGCAGTTCTTGTGGCATTGGCAAAGGGATATTTGGAAGCCCATAGAGGGTTATGGTGAAAAATTATATATCTTCCGTTAAAAACTGTTAAGAAGCTTTCTGAGAAACTGCTCTGTGTTCTGTTAATTCATCTCACAGAGTTTCAGCTTTCCCTTCAAGAAGCCTTTCGTTGAGGCTGTTCTTGTGGAATTGGCAAAGGGATATTTGGAAGCCCATAGAGGGCTATGGTGGAAAAGGAAATATCTTCCGTTCAAAACTGGAAAGAAGCTTTCTGAGAAACTGCTCTGTGTTCTGTTAATTCATCTCACAGAGTTACATCTTTCCCTTCAAGAAGCCTTTCGCTAAGGCTGTTCTTGTGGAATTTGCAAAGGGATAATTGGAAGCCCATAGAGGGCTTGGGTGAAAAAGGAAAAATCTTCCGTTCAAAACTGGAAAGAAGCTTTCTGAGAAACTGCTCTGTGTTCTGTTAATTCATCCCACAGAGTTACATCTTTCCCATCAAGAAGCCTTTCGCTAAGGCTGTTCTTGTGGAATTAGCAAAGGGATATTTGGAAGCCCTTAGAGGGCTATGCTTAAAAAGGAAATATCTTCCGTTTAAAACTGGAAAGAAGCTTTCTGAGAAACTGCTCTGTGTTCTGTTAATTCATCTCACAGAGTTACATCTTTCTCCTCAAGAAACCTTTCGCTAAGGCAGTTCTTGTGGAATTGGCAAAGGGATATTTGGAAGCCTAAAGAGGGGTATGGTGAAAAAGGAAATATCTTCCGTTCAAAACTGGAAAGAAGCTTTCTGAGAAACTGCTCTGTGTTCTGTTAATTCATCTCACAGAGATACATCTTTATCTTCAAGAAACCTTTCGCTAACGCTGTTCTTGTGGAATTGGCAAAGGGATATTTGGAAGCCCATAGAGGGCTAGGGTGAAAAAGGAAATATCTTCCGTTCAAAACTGGAAAGAAGATTTCTGAGAAACTGCTCTGTGTTCTGTTAATTCATCTCACAGAGTTACATCTTTCCCTTCAATAAGCCTGTCGCTAAGGCTGTTCTGGTGGAATTGGTAAAGGGATATTTGGAAGCCCATAGAGGGCTATGGTGAAAAAGGAAACATCTTCCGTTCAAAACTGGAAAGAAGCTTTCTGAGAAACTGCTCTGTGTTCTGTTAATTCATCCCACAGAGTTACATCTTTCCCTTCAAGAAGCCTTTCGCTAAGGCTGTTCTTGTGGAATTGGCAAAGGGATATTTGGAAGCCCATAAAGGGCTATGGTGAAAAAGGAAATATCTTCCGTTCAAAACTGGAAAGAAGCTTTCTGAGAAACTGCTCTGTGTTCTGTTAATTCATCTCACAGAGTTACTTCTTTCAATCCAAGAAACCTTTCGCTAAGGCAGTTTTTGTGGAATTGGCAAAGGGATATTTGGAAGCCCATAGAGGCGTATGGTGAAAAAGGAAATATCTTCCGTTCAAAACTGGAAAGAGGCTTTGTGAGGAACTGCTGTGTGTTCTGTTAATTCATCTCACAGAGTTACATCTTTCCCTTCAAGAAGCCTTTCGCTAAGGCTGTCTTTGTGGAATTGGCAAAGTGATATTTGGAAGCCCGTAGAGGGCTATGGTGGAAAAGGAAATATCTTCCGTTCAAAACTGGAAAGAAGCTTTCTGAGAAACTGCTCTGTGTTCTGTTAATTCATCTCACAGAGTTACATCTTTCCCTTCAAGAAGCCTTTCGCTAAGGCTGTTCTTGTGGAATTAGCAAAGAGATATTTGGAAGCCCATAGAGGGCTATGGTGAAAAAGGAAATATCTTCCGTTCAAAACTGGAAAGAAGGTTTCTGAGAAACTGCTCTGTGTTCTGTTAATTCATCTCACAGAGTTACATCTTTCCCTTCAAGAAGCCTTTCGCTAAGTCTGTCCTTGTGGAATTGGCAAAGGGACATTTGGAATCCCGTAGAGGTCTAGGGTGAAAAAGGAAATATCTTCCGATCAAAACGGAAAGAAGCTTTCTGAGAAACTGCTCTGTGTTCTGTTAATTCATCTCACAGAGTTACATCTTTCCCTTCAAGAAGCCTTTCGCTAAGGCTGTTCTTGTGGAATTGGCAAAGGGATATTTGGAAGCCAACAGAGGGCTATGATGAAAAAGGAAATATCTTCCCTTTAAAAGTGGAAAGAAGCTTTCTGAGAAACTGCTCTGTGTTCTGTTAATTCATCTCACAGAGGTACATCTTTCCCTTCAAGAAGCCTTTCGCTAAGGCTGTTCTTGTGGAATTGGCAAAGGGATATTTGGAAGCCCACAGAGGGCTATGGTGAAAAAGGAAATATCTTCCCTTTAAAACGGGAAAGAAGCTTTCTGAGAAACTGCTCTGTGTTCTGTTAATTCATCTCACAGAGGTACATCTTTCCCTTCAATAAGCCTTTCGCTAAGGATGTTCTTGTGGAATTGGCAAAGGGATATTTGGAAGCCCTTAGAGGACTAGGGTGAAAAAGGAAATATCTTCCGTTCAAAATAGGAAAGAAGCTTTCTGAGCAACTGCTCTGTGTTCTGTTAATTCATCACACAGAGTTACATCTTTCCCTTCAAGAAGCCTTTCGCTAAGACTGTCCTTGTGGATTTGGCAAAGTGATATTTGGAAGCCCGTAGAGGGCTATGGTGAAAAAGGAAATATCTTCAGTTCAAAACTGGAAAGCAGCTTTCTGAGAAACTGCTCTGTGTTCTCTTAATTCATCTCACAGAGTTACATCTTTCCCTTCAAGTAGCCTTTCGCTAAGGCTGTTCTTGTGGAATTGGCAAAGGGATATTTGGAAGCCCATAGCGGGCTATGGTGAAAAAGGAAATATCTTCCGTTCAAAACTTGAAAGAAGCTTTCTGAGAACCTGCTCTGTGTTCTGTTAATTCATCTAACAGAGTTACATCTTTCCCTTCAAGAAGCCTTTCGCTAAGGCTCTTCCTGTGGAATTGGCAAAGGGATATTTGGAAGTCCTTAGAGGGCTATGGTGAAAAAGGAAATATCTTCCGTTCAAAACTGGAAAGAAGCTTTCTGAGAAACTGCTCTGTGTTCTGTTAATTCATCTCACAGTGTTACATCTTTCCGTTCAGGAGGCCTTTCGCTAGGGCTGTTCTTGTGGAATTGGCAAAGGAATATTGGGAAGCCCATAGAGGGGTATGGTGAAAAAGGAAATATCTTCCGTTCAAAACTGGAAAGAAGCTTTCTGAGAAACTGCGCTGTGTTCTGTTAATTCATCCCACAGAGTTACATCTTTCCCTTCAAGAAGCCTTTCGCTAAGACTGTCCTTGTGGAATTGGCAAAGTGGTATTTGGAAGCCCGTAGAGGGCTATGGTGGAAAAGGAAATATCTTCCGTTCAAAACTGGAAAGAAGCTTTCTGAGAAACTGCTCTGTGTTCTGTTAATTCAACTCACAGAGTTACATCTTTCCCTTCAAGAAGCCTTTCGCTAAGGCTGTTCTTGTGGAATTGGCAAAGGGATATTTGGAAGCCCATAGAGTGCTATGGTGAAAAAGGAAATATCTTCCGTCCAAAACTGGAAAGAAGCTTTCTGAGAAACTGCTCTGTGTTCTGTTAATTCATCTCACAGAGTTACATCTTTCCCTTCAAGAAGCCTTTCGCTAAGGCTGTTCTTGTGGAATTTGCAAAGGGATAATTGGAAGCCCATAGAGGGCTTGGGTGAAAAAGGAAAAATCTTCCGTTCAAAACTGGAAAGAAGCTTTCTGAGAAACTGCTCTGTGTTCTGTTAATTCATCCCACAGAGTTACATCATTCCCATCAAGAAGCCTTTCGCTAAGGCTGTTCTTGTGGAATTAGCAAAGGGATATTTGGAAGCCCTTAGAGGGCTATGCTTAAAAAGGAAATATCTTCCGTTTAAAACTGGAAAGAAGCTTTCTGAGAAACTGCTCTGTGTTCTGTTAATTCATCTCACAGAGTTACATCTTTCTCGTCAAGAAACCTTTCGCTAAGGCAGTTCTTGTGGAATTGGCAAAGGGATATTTGGAAGCCCAAAGAGGGGTATGGTGAAAAAGGAAATATCTTCCGTTCAAAACTGGAAAGAAGCTTTCTGAGAAACTGCTCTGTGTTCTGTTAATTCATCTCACAGAGATACATCTTTATCTTCAAGAAACCTTTCGCTAACGCTGTTCTTGTGGAATTGGCAAAGGGATATTTGGAAGCCCATAGAGGGCTAGGGTGAAAAAGGAAATATCTTCCGTTCAAAACTGGAAAGAAGATTTCTGAGAAGGGATATTTGGAAGCCCATAGAGGGCTATGGTGAAAAAGGAAACATCTTCCGTTCAAAACTGGAAAGAAGCTTTCTGAGAAACTGCTCTGTGTTCTGTTAATTCATCCCACAGAGTTACATCTTTCCCTTCAAGAAGCCTTTCGCTAAGGCTGTTCTTGTGGAATTGGCAAAGGGATATTTGGAAGCCCATAAAGGGCTATGGTGAAAAAGGAAATATCTTCCGTTCAAAACTGGAAAGAAGCTTTCTGAGAAACTGCTCTGTGTTCTGTTAATTCATCTCACAGAGTTACTTCTTTCAATCCAAGAAACCTTTCGCTAAGGCAGTTTTTGTGGGATTGGCAAAGGGATATTTGGAAGCCCATAGAGGCGTATGGTGAAAAAGGAAATATCTTCCGTTCAAAACTGGAAAGAGGCTTTCTGAGGAACTGCTGTGTGTTCTGTTAATTCATCTCACAGAGTTACATCTTTCCCTTCAAGAAGCCTTTCGCTAAGGCTGTCTTTGTGGAATTGGCAAAGTGATATTTGGAAGCCCGTAGGTGGCTATGGTGGAAAAGGAAATATCTTCCGTTCAAAACTGGAAAGAAGCTTTCTGAGAAACTGCTCTGTGTTCTGTTAATTCACCTCACAGTGTTACATCTTTCCGTTCAAGAAGCCTTTCGCTAAGGCTGTTCTTGTGGAATTGGCAAAGGAATATTGGGAAGCCCATAGAGGGGTATGGTGAAAAAGGAAATATCTTCCGTTCAAAACTGGAAAGAAGCTTTCTGAGAAACTTCTCTGTGTTCTGTTAATTCATCTCACAGAGTTACATCTTTCCCTTCAAGAAGCCTGTCGCTAAGGCTGTTCTGGTGGAATTGGCAAAGTGGTATTTGGAAGCCCGTAGAGGGCTAGGGTGGAAAAGGAAATATCTTCCGTTCAAAACTGGAAAGAAGCTTTCTGAGAAACTGCTCTGTGTTCTGTTAATTCATCTCACAGAGATACATCTTTATCTTCAAGAAGCCTTTCGCTAACGCTGTTATTGTGGAATTGGCAAAGGGATATTTGGAAGCCCATAGAGGGCTAAGTTGAAAAAGGAAATATCTTCCGTTCAAAACTGGAAAGAAGATTTCTGAGAAACTTCTCTGTGTTCTGTTAATTCATCTCACAGAGTTACATCTTTCCCTTCAATAAGCCTGTCGCTAAGGCTGTTCTGGTGGAATTGGTAAAGGGATATTTTGAAGCCCATAGAGTGCTAAGGTGAAAAAGGAAAAATCTTCTGTTCAAAACTGAAAAGAAGCTTTCTGAGAAACTGCTCTGTGTTCTGTTAATTCATCCCACAGAGTTACATCTTTCCCTTCAAGAAGCCTTTCGCTAAGGCTGTTCTTGTGGAATTAGCAAAGGGATATTTGGAAGCCCTTTGAGGGCTATGGTTAAAAAGGAAATATCTTCCGTTTAAAACTGGAAAGAAGCTTTCTGAGAAACTGCTCTGTGTTCTGTTAATTCATCTCACAGAGTTACATCTTTCCCTTCAAGAAACCTTTCGCTAAGGCAGTTCTTGTGGAATTGTCAAAGGGATATTTGGAAGCCCATAGAGGGGTATGGTTAAAAAGGAAATATCTTCCATTTAAAACTGGAAAGAAGCTTTCTGAGAAACTGCTCTGTGTTCTGTTAATTCATCTCACAGAGTTACTTCTTTCCCTCCAAGAAACCTTTCGCTAAGGCTGTTCTTGTGGAATTGGCAAAGGGATATTTGGAAGCCCATAGAGGGCAATGGTGAAAAAGGAAATATCTTCCGTTCAAAACTGCAAAGAAGCTTTCTGAGAAACTGCTCTGTGTTCTGTTAATTCATCTCACAGAGTTACATCTTTCAGTTCAAGAAGCCTTTCGCTAAGGCTGTTCTTGTGGAATTGGCAAAGAGATATTTGGAAGCCCATAGAGGGCTATGGTGAAAAAGGAAATATCTTCCGTTCAAAACTGGAAAGAAGGTTTCTGAGAAACTGCTCTGTGTTCTGTTAATTCATCTCACAGAGTTACATCTTTCCCTTCAAGAAGCCTTTCGCTAAGTCTGTCCTTGTGGAATTGGCAAAGGGACATTTGGAAGCCCATAGAGGGCTAGGGTGAAAAAGGAAATATCTTCAGATCAAAACTGGAAAGAAGCTTTCTGAGAAACTGCTCTGTGTTCTGTTAATTCATCTCACAGAGTTACATCTTTCCCTTCAAGAAGCCTTTCGCTAAGTCTGTTCTTGTGGAATTGGCAAAGGGATATTTGGAAGCCCATAGAGGGCTATGGTGAAAAAGGAAATATCTTCTGTTCAAAACTGGAAAGAAGCTTCTGAGAAACTGCTCTGTGTTCTGTTAATTCATCACACAGAGTTTCATCTTTCCCTTCAAGAAGCCTTTCGCTAAGGCTGTTCTTGTGGAATTGGCAAAAGGATATTTGGAAGTCCTTAGAGGGCTATGGTGAAAAAGGAAATATCTTCCGTTCAAAACTGGAAAGAAGCTTTCTGAGAAACTGCTCTGTGTTCTGTTAATTCATCTCACAGAGTTACATATTTCCCGTCAAGAAGCCTTTCGCTAAGGCTGTTTTTGTGGAATTTACAAAGGGATATTTGGTAGCCCATAGAGTGCTATAGTGAAAAAGGAAATATCTTCCGTTCAAAACTGGAAAGAAGGTTTCTGAGAAACTGCTCTGTGTTCTGTTAATTCATCTCACAGAGTTACATCTTTCCCTTCAAGAAGCCTTTCGCTAAGGCTGTTCTTGTGGAATTGGCAAAGGGATATTTGGAAGCCAACAGAGGCCTATGATGAAAAAGGAAATATCTTCCCTTTAAAACTGGAAAGAAGCTTTCTGAGAAACTGCTCTGTGTTCTGTTAATTCATCTCACAGACGTACATCTTTCCCTTCAAGAAGCTTTTCGCTAAGGATGTTCTTGTGGAATTGGCAAAGGGATATTTGGAAGCCCTTAGAGGACTAGGGTGAAAAAGGAAATATCTTCCGTTCAAAATAGGAAAGAAGCTTTCTGAGCAACTGCTCTGTGTTCTGTTAATGCATCTCACAGAGTTACATCTTTCCCTTCAAGAAGCCTTTCGCTAAGGCTGTTCTTGTGGAATTGGCAAAGGGATATTTGGAAGCCCATAGAGGGGTATGGTGAAAAAGGATATATCTTCCCTTAAAAACTGTTAAGAAGCTTTCTGAGAAACTGCTCTGTGTTCTGTTAATTCATCTCACAGAGTTTCAGCTTTCCCTTCAAGAAGCCTTTCGTTAAGGCTGTTCTTGTGGAATTGGCAAAGGGATATTTGGAAGCCCATAGAGGGCTATGGTGGAAAAGGAAATATCTTCCGTTCAAAACTGGAAAGAAGCTTTCTGAGAAACTGCTCTTTGTTCTGTTAATTCATCTCACAGAGTTACATCTTTCCCTTCAAGAAGCCTATCGCTAAGACTGTCCTTGTGGATTTGGCAAAGTGATATTTGGAAGCCCGTAGAGGGCTATGGTGAAAAAGGAAATATCTTCCGTTCAAAACTGGAAAGAAGCTTTCTGAGAAACTGCTCTGTGTTCTCTTAATTCATCTCACAGAGTTACATCTTTCCCTTCAAGAAGCCTTTCGCTAAGTCTGTTCTTGTGGAATTGGCAAAGGGATATTTGGAAGCCCATAGCGGGCTATGGTGAAAAAGGAAATATCTTCCGTTCAAAACTTGAAAGAAGCTTTCTGAGAACCTGCTCTGTGTTCTGTTAATTCATCTAACAGAGTTACATCTTTCCCTTCAAGAAGCCTTTCGCTAAGGCTCTTCCTGTGGAATTGGCAAAGGGATATTTGGAAGTCCTTAGAGGGCTATGGTGAAAAAGGAAATATCTTCCGTTCAAAACTGGAAAGAAGCTTTCTGAGAAACTGCTCTGTGTTCTGTTAATTCATCTCACAGTGTTACATCTTTCCGTTCAAGAAGCCTTTCGCTAAGGCTGTTCTTGTGGAATTGGCAAAGGAATATTGGGAAGCCCATAGAGGGGTATGGTGAAAAAGGAAATATCTTCCGTTCAAAACTGGAAAGAAGCTTTCTGAGAAACTGCGCTGTGTTCTGTTAATTCATCTCACAGAGTTACATCTTTCCCTTCAAGAAGCCTTTCGCTAAGACTGTCCTTGTGGAATTGGCAAAGTGATATTTGGAAGCCCGTAGAGGGCTATGGTGGAAAAGGAAATATCTTCCGTTCAAAACTGGAAAGAAGCTTTCTGAGAAACTGCTCTGTGTTCTGTTAATTCAACTCACAGAGTTACATCTTTCCCTTCAAGAAGCCTTTCGCTAAGGCTGTTCTTGTGGAATTGGCAAAGGGATATTTGGAAGCCCATAGAGTGCTACGGTGAAAAAGGAAATATCTTCCGTCCAAAACTGGAAAGAAGCTTTCTGAGAAACTGCTCTGTGTTCTGTTAATTCATCTCACAGAGTTACATCTTTCCCTTCAAGAAGCCTTTCGCTAAGGCTGTTCTTGTGGAATTTGCAAAGGGATAATTGGAAGCCCATAGAGGGCTTGGGTGAAAAAGGAAAAATCTTCCGTTCAAAACTGGAAAGAAGCTTTCTGAGAAACTGCTCTGTGTTCTGTTAATTCATCTCACAGAGTTACATCTTTCTCGTCAAGAAACCTTTCGCTAAGGCAGTTCTTGTGGAATTGGCAAAGGGATATTTGGAAGCCCAAAGAGGGGTATGGTGAAAAAGGAAATATCTTCCGTTCAAAACTGGAAAGAAGCTTTCTGAGAAACTGCTCTGTGTTCTGTTAATTCATCTCACAGAGATACATCTTTATCTTCAAGAAACCTTTCGCTAACGCTGTTCTTGTGGAATTGGCAAAGGGATATTTGGAAGCCCATAGAGGGCTAGGGTGAAAAAGGAAATATCTTCCGTTCAAAACTGGAAAGAAGATTTCTGAGAAACTGCTCTGTGTTCTGTTAATTCATCTCACAGAGTTACTTCTTTCAATCCAAGAAACCTTTCGCTAAGGCAGTTTTTGTGGAATTGGCAAAGGGATATTTGGAAGCCCATAGAGGCGTATGGTGAAAAAGGAAATATCTTCCGTTCAAAACTGGAAAGAGGCTTTCTGAGGAACTGCTGTGTGTTCTGTTAATTCATCTCACAGAGTTACATCTTTCCCTTCAAGAAGCCTTTCGCTAAGGCTGTCTTTGTGGAATTGGCAAAGTGATATTTGGAAGCCCGTAGAGGGCTATGGTGGAAAAGGAAATATCTTCCGTTCAAAACTGGAAAGAAGCTTTCTGAGAAACTGCTCTGTGTTCTGTTAATTCATCTCACAGAGTTACATCTTTCCCTTCAAGAAGCCTTTCGCTAAGGCTGTTCTTGTGGAATTTGCAAAGGGATAATTGGAAGCCCATAGAGGGCTTGGGTGAAAAAGGAAATATCTTCCGTTCAAAACTGGAAAGAAGCTTTCTGAGAAACTGCTCTGTGTTCTGTTAATTCATCCCACAGAGTTACATCTTTCCCTTCAAGTAGCCTTTCGCTAAGGCTGTTCTTGTGGAATTAGCAAAGGGATATTTGGAAGCCCTTAGAGGGCTATGGTTAAAAAGGAAATATCTTCCGTTTAGAACTGGAAAGAAGCTTTCTGAGAAACTGCTCTGTGTTCTGTTAATTCATCTCACAGAGTTACATCTTTCTCGTCAAGAAACCTTTCGCTAAGGCAGTTGTTGTGGAATTGGCAAAGGATATTTGGAAGCCCAAAGAGGGGTATGGTGAAAAAGGAAATATTTCCGTTCAAAACTGGAAAGAAGCTTTCTGAGAAACTGCTCTGTGTTCTGTTAATTCATCTCACAGAGATACATCTTTATCTTCAAGAAGCCTTTCGCTAACGCTGTTCTTGTGGAATTGGCAAAGGGATATTTGGAAGCCCATAGAGGGCTAAGTTGAAAAAGGAAATATCTTCCGTTCAAAACTTGAAAGAAGATTTCTGAGAAACTTCTCTGTGTTCTGTTAATTCATCTCACAGAGTTACATCTTTCCCTTCAATAAGCCTGTCGCTAAGGCTGTTCTGGTGGAATTGGTAAAGGGATATTTGGAAGCCCATAGAGTGCTAAGGTGAAAAAGGAAAAATCTTCTGTTCAAAACTGGAAAGAAGCTTTCTGAGAAACTGCTCTGTGTTCTGTTAATTCATCTAACAGAGTTACATCTTTCCCTTCAAGAAGCCTTTCGCTAAGGCTGTTCTTGTGGAATTAGCAAAGGGATATTTGGAAGCCCTTTGAGGGCTATGGTTAAAAAGGAAATATCTTCCGTTTAAAACTGGAAAGAAGCTTTCTGACAAACTGCTCTGTGTTCTGTTAATTCATCTCACAGAGTTACATCTTTCCCTTCAAGAAACCTTTCGCTAAGGCAGTTCTTGTGGAATTGGCAAAGGGATATTTGGAAGCCCATAGAGGGGTATGGTTAAAAAGGAAATATCTTCCATTTAAAACTGGAAAGAAGCTTTCTGAGAAACTGCTCTGTGTTCTGTTAATTCATCTCACAGAGTTACTTCTTTCCCTCCTAGAAACCTTTCGCTAAGGCTGTTCTTGTGGATTTGGCAAAGGGATATTTGGAAGCCCATAGAGGGCAATGGTGAAAAAGGAAATATCTTCCGTTCAAAACTGCAAAGAAGCTTTCTGAGAAACTGCTCTGTGTTCTGTTAATTCATCTCACAGAGGTACATCTTTCAGTTCAAGAAGCCTTTCGCTAAGGCTGTTCTTGTGGAATTGGCAAAGAGATATTTGGAAGCCCATAGAGGGCTATGGTGAAAAAGGAAATATCTTCCGTTCAAAACTGGAAAGAAGGTTTCTGAGAAACTGCTCTGTGTTCTGTTAATTCATCTCACAGAGTTACATCTTTCCCTTCAAGAAGCCTTTCGCTAAGTCTGTCCTTGTGGAATTGGCAAAGGGACATTTGGAAGCCCATAGAGGGCTAGGGTGAAAAAGGAAATATCTTCCGATCAAAACTGGAAAGAAGCTTTCTGAGAAACTGCTCTGTGTTCTGTTAATTCATCTCACAGAGTTACATCTTTCCCTTCAAGAAGCCTTTCGCTAAGTCTGTTCTTGTGGAATTGGCAAAGGGATATTTGGAAGCCCATAGAGGGCTATGGTGAAAAAGGAAATATCTTCTGTTCAAAACTGGAAAGAAGCTTCTGAGAAACTGCTCTGTGTTCTGTTAATTCATCACACAGAGTTTCATCTTTCCCTTCAAGAAGCCTTTCGATAAGGCTGTTCTTGTGGAATTGGCAAAAGGATATTTGGAAGTCCTTAGAGGGCTATGGTGAAAAAGGAAATATCTTCCGTTCAAAACTGGAAAGAAGCTTTCTGAGAAACTGCTCTGTGTTCTGTTAATTCATCTCACAGAGTTACATATTTCCCGTCAAGAAGCCTTTCGCTAAGGCTGTTTTTGTGGAATTTACAAAGGGATATTTGGTAGCCCATAGAGTGCTATAGTGAAAAAGGAAATATCTTCCGTTCAAAACTGGAAAGATGGTTTCTGAGAAACTGCTCTGTGTTCTGTTAATTCATCTCACAGAGTTACATCTTTCCCTTCAAGAAGCCTTTCGCTAAGGCTGTTCTTGTGGAATTGGCAAAGGGATATTTGGAAGCCAACAGAGGGCTATGATGAAAAAGGAAATATCTTCCCTTTAAAACTGGAAAGAAGCTTTCTGAGAAACTGCTCTGTGTTCTGTTAATTCATCTCACAGAGGTACATCTTTCCCTTCAAGAAGCCTTTCGCTAAGGATGTTCTTGTGGAATTGGCAAAGGGATATTTGGAAGCCCTTAGAGGACTAGGGTGAAAAAGGAAATATCTTCCGTTCAAAATAGGAAAGCAGCTTTCTGAGCAACTGCTCTGTGTTCTGTTAATTCATCTCACAGAGTTACATCTTTCCCTTCAAGAAGCCTTTCGCTAAGGCTGTTCTTGTGGAATTGGCAAAGGGATATTTGGAAGCCCACAGAGGGCTATGGTGAAAAAGGAAATATCTTCCGTTTAAAACGGGAAAGAAGCTTTCTGAGAAACTGCTCTGTGTTCTGTTAATTCATCTCACAGAGGTACATCTTTCCCTTCAAGAAGCCTTTCGCTAAGGATGTTCTTGTGGAATTGGCAAAGGGATATTTGGAAGCCCTTAGAGGACTAGGGTGAAAAAGGAAATATCTTCCGTTCAAAATAGGAAAGAAGCTTTGTGAGCAACTGCTCTGTGTTCTGTTAATTCATCACACAGAGTTATATCTTTCCCTTCAAGAAGCCTTTCGCTAAGGCAGTTCTTGTGGAATTGGCAAAGGGATATTTGGAAGCCCATAGAGGGGTATGGTGAAAAAGGATATATCTTCCGTTAAAAACTGTTAAGAAGCTTTCTGAGAAACTGCTCTGTGTTCTGTTAATTCATCTCACAGAGTTTCAGCTTTCCCTTCAAGAAGCCTTTCGTTAAGGCTGTTCTTGTGGAATTGGCAAAGGGATATTTGGAAGCCCATAGAGGGCTATGGTGGAAAAGGAAATATCTTCCGTTCAAAACTGGAAAGAAGCTTTCTGAGAAACTGCTCTTTGTTCTGTTAATTCATCTCACAGAGTTACATCTTTCCCTTCAATAAGCCTATCGCTAAGACTGTCCTTGTGGATTTGGCAAAGTGCTATTTGGAAGCCCGTAGAGGGCAATGGTGAAAAAGGAAATATCTTCCGTTCAAAACTGGAAAGAAGCTTTCTGAGAAACTGCTCTGTGTTCTCTTAATTCATCTCACAGAGTTACATCTTTCCCTTCAAGAAGCCTTTCGCTAAGGCTGTTCTTGTGGAATTGGCAAAGGGATATTTGGAAGCCCATAGCGGGCTATGGTGAAAAAGGAAATATCTTCCGTTCAAAACTTGAAAGAAGCTTTCTGAGAACCTGCTCTGTGTTCTGTTAATTCATCTAACAGAGTTACATCTTTCCCTTCAAGAAGCCTTTCGCTAAGGCTCTTCCTGTGGAATTGGCAAAGGGATATTTGGAAGTCCTTAGAGGGCTATGGTGAAAAAGGAAATATCTTCCGTTCAAAACTGGAAAGAAGCTTTCTGAGAAACTGCTCTGTGTTCTGTTAATTCATCTCACAGTGTTACATCTTTCCGTTCAAGAAGCCTTTCGCTAAGGCTGTTCTTGTGGAATTGGCAAAGGAATATTGGGAAGCCCATAGAGGGGTATGGTGAAAAAGGAAATATCTTCCGTTCAAAACTGGAAAGAAGCTTTCTGAGAAACTGCGCTGTGTTCTGTTAATTCATCTCACAGAGTTACATCTTTCCCTTCAAGAAGCCTTTCGCTAAGACTGTCCTTGTGGAATTGGCAAAGTGATATTTGGAAGCCCGTAGAGGGCTATGGTGGAAAAGGAAATATCTTCCGTTCAAAACTGGAAAGAAGCTTTCTGAGAAACTGCTCTGTGTTCTGTTAATTCAACTCACAGAGTTACATCTTTCCCTTCAAGAAGCCTTTCGCTAAGGCTGTTCTTGCGGAATTGGCAAACCGATATGTGGAAGCTCGTAGAGGTCTAGGGTGAAAAAGGAAATATCTTCCGATGAAAACTGGAAAGAACCTTTCTGAGAAACTGCTCTGTGTTCTGTTAATTCATCTCACAGAGTTACATCTTTCCCTTCAAGAAGCCTTTCGCTAAGGCTGTTCTTGTGGGATTGGCAAAGGGATATTTGGAAGCCCATAGAGGGCTATGGTGAAAAAGGAAATATCTTCCGTTCAAAACTGGAAAGAAGCTTTCTGAGAAACTGCTCTGTGTTCTGTTAATTCATCTCACAGAGATACATCTTTATATTCAAGAAGCCTTTCGCTAACGCTGTTCTTGTGGAATTGGCAAAGGGATATTTGGAAGCCCATAGAGGGCTAGGGTGAAAAAGGAAATATCTTCCGTTCAAAACTGGAAAGAAGATTTCTGAGAAACTGCTCTGTGTTCTGTTAATTCATCTCACAGAGTTACATCTTTCCCTCCAAGAAACCTTTCGCTAAGGCAGTTCTTGTGGAATTGGCAAAGGGATATTTGGAAGCCCATAGAGGCGTATGGTGAAAAAGGAAATATCTTCCGTTCAAAACTGGAAAGAGGCTTTCAGAGGAACTGCTGTGTGTTCTGTTAATTCATCTCACAGAGTTACATCTTTCCCTTCAAGAAGCCTTTCGCTAAGACTGTCTTTGTGGAATTGGCCAAGTGATATTTGGAAGCCCGTAGAGGGCTATGTTGGAAAAGGTAATATCTTCCGTTCAAAACTGGAAAGAAGCTTTCTGAGAAACTGCTCTGTGTTCTGTTAATTCATCTCACAGAGTTACATCTTTCCCTTCAATAAGCCTGTCGCTAAGGCTGTTCTGGTGGAATTGGTAAAGGGATATTTGGAAGCCCATAGAGTGCTAAGGTGAAAAGGAAAAATCTTCCGTTCAAAACTGGAAAGAAGCTTTCTGAGAAACTGCTTTGTGTTCTGTTAATTCATCTCACAGAGTTACATCTTTCCCTTCAAGAAGCCTTTCGCTAAGGCTGTTCTTGTGTAATTCGCATAGGGATATTTGGAAGCCCGTAGATGGCTATGGTGAAAAAGGAAATATCTTCCGTACAAAACTGGAAAGAAGCTGTCTGAGAAACTGCTCTGTGTTGTGTTAATTCATCTCACAGAGTTACATCTTTCCCTTCAAGAAGCCTTTCGCTAAGGCTGTTCTTGTGGAATTGGCAAAGGGATATTTGGAAGCCCATAGAGGGCAATGGTGAAAAAGGAAATATCTTCCGTTCAAAACTGGAAAGAAGCTTTCTGAGAAACTGCTCTGTGTTCTGTTAATTCATCTCACAGAGTTACATCTTTCAGTTCAAGAAGCCTTTCGCTAAGGCTGTTCTTGTGGAATTGGCAAAGAGATATTTGGAAGCCCATAGAGGGCTATGGTGAAAAAGGAAATATCTTCCGTTCAAAACTGGAAAGAAGGTTTCTGAGAAACTGCTCTGTGTTCTGTTAATTCATCTCACAGAGTTACTTCTTTCAATCCAAGAAACCTTTCGCTAAGGCAGTTTTTGTGGGATTGGCAAAGGGATATTTGGAAGCCCATAGAGGCGTATGGTGAAAAAGGAAATATCTTCCGTTCAAAACTGGAAAGAGGCTTTCTGAGGAACTGCTGTGTGTTCTGTTAATTCATCTCACAGAGTTACATCTTTCCCTTCAAGAAGCCTTTCGCTAAGGCTGTCTTTGTGGAATTGGCAAAGTGATATTTGGAAGCCCGTAGGTGGCTATGGTGGAAAAGGAAATATCTTCCGTTCAAAACTGGAAAGAAGCTTTCTGAGAAACTGCTCTTTGTTCTGTTAATTCATCTCACAGAGTTACATCTTTCCCTTCAAGAAGCCTATCGCTAAGACTGTCCTTGTGGATTTGGCAAAGTGATATTTGGAAGCCCGTAGAGGGCTATGGTGAAAAAGGAAATATCTTCCGTTCAAAACTGGAAAGAAGCTTTCTGAGAAACTGCTCTGTGTTCTCTTAATTCATCTCACAGAGTTACATCTTTCCCTTCAAGAAGCCTTTCGCTAAGTCTGTTCTTGTGGAATTGGCAAAGGGATATTTGGAAGCCCATAGCGGGCTATGGTGAAAAAGGAAATATCTTCCGTTCAAAACTTGAAAGAAGCTTTCTGAGAACCTGCTCTGTGTTCTGTTAATTCATCTAACAGAGTTACATCTTTCCCTTCAAGAAGCCTTTCGCTAAGGCTCTTCCTGTGGAATTGGCAAAGGGATATTTGGAAGTCCTTAGAGGGCTATGGTGAAAAAGGAAATATCTTCCGTTCAAAACTGGAAAGAAGCTTTCTGAGAAACTGCTCTGTGTTCTGTTAATTCATCTCACAGTGTTACATCTTTCCGTTCAAGAAGCCTTTCGCTAAGGCTGTTCTTGTGGAATTGGCAAAGGAATATTGGGAAGCCCATAGAGGGGTATGGTGAAAAAGGAAATATCTTCCGTTCAAAACTGGAAAGAAGCTTTCTGAGAAACTGCGCTGTGTTCTGTTAATTCATCTCACAGAGTTACATCTTTCCCTTCAAGAAGCCTTTCGCTAAGACTGTCCTTGTGGAATTGGCAAAGTGATATTTGGAAGCCCGTAGAGGGCTATGGTGGAAAAGGAAATATCTTCCGTTCAAAACTGGAAAGAAGCTTTCTGAGAAACTGCTCTGTGTTCTGTTAATTCAACTCACAGAGTTACATCTTTCCCTTCAAGAAGCCTTTCGCTAAGGCTGTTCTTGTGGAATTGGCAAAGGGATATTTGGAAGCCCATAGAGTGCTACGGTGAAAAAGGAAATATCTTCCGTCCAAAACTGGAAAGAAGCTTTCTGAGAAACTGCTCTGTGTTCTGTTAATTCATCTCACAGAGTTACATCTTTCCCTTCAAGAAGCCTTTCGCTAAGGCTGTTCTTGTGGAATTTGCAAAGGGATAATTGGAAGCCCATAGAGGGCTTGGGTGAAAAAGGAAAAATCTTCCGTTCAAAACTGGAAAGAAGCTTTCTGAGAAACTGCTCTGTGTTCTGTTAATTCATCTCACAGAGTTACATCTTTCTCGTCAAGAAACCTTTCGCTAAGGCAGTTCTTGTGGAATTGGCAAAGGGATATTTGGAAGCCCAAAGAGGGGTATGGTGAAAAAGGAAATATCTTCCGTTCAAAACTGGAAAGAAGCTTTCTGAGAAACTGCTCTGTGTTCTGTTAATTCATCTCACAGAGATACATCTTTATCTTCAAGAAACCTTTCGCTAACGCTGTTCTTGTGGAATTGGCAAAGGGATATTTGGAAGCCCATAGAGGGCTAGGGTGAAAAAGGAAATATCTTCCGTTCAAAACTGGAAAGAAGATTTCTGAGAAACTGCTCTGTGTTCTGTTAATTCATCTCACAGAGTTACTTCTTTCAATCCAAGAAACCTTTCGCTAAGGCAGTTTTTGTGGAATTGGCAAAGGGATATTTGGAAGCCCATAGAGGCGTATGGTGAAAAAGGAAATATCTTCCGTTCAAAACTGGAAAGAGGCTTTCTGAGGAACTGCTGTGTGTTCTGTTAATTCATCTCACAGAGTTACATCTTTCCCTTCAAGAAGCCTTTCGCTAAGGCTGTCTTTGTGGAATTGGCAAAGTGATATTTGGAAGCCCGTAGAGGGCTATGGTGGAAAAGGAAATGTCTTCCGTTCAAAACTGGAAAGAAGCTTTCTGAGAAACTGCTCTGTGTTCTGTTAATTCATCTCACAGAGTTACATCTTTCCCTTCAAGAAGCCTTTCGCTAAGGCTGTTCTTGTGGAATTTGCAAAGGGATAATTGGAAGCCCATAGAGGGCTTGGGTGAAAAAGGAAATATCTTCCGTTCAAAACTGGAAAGAAGCTTTCTGAGAAACTGCTCTGTGTTCTGTTAATTCATCCCACAGAGTTACATCTTTCCCTTCAAGTAGCCTTTCGCTAAGGCTGTTCTTGTGGAATTAGCAAAGGGATATTTGGAAGCCCTTAGAGGGCTATGGTTAAAAAGGAAATATCTTCCGTTTAGAACTGGAAAGAAGCTTTCTGAGAAACTGCTCTGTGTTCTGTTAATTCATCTCACAGAGTTACATCTTTCTCGTCAAGAAACCTTTCGCTAAGGCAGTTGTTGTGGAATTGGCAAAGGATATTTGGAAGCCCAAAGAGGGGTATGGTGAAAAAGGAAATATTTCCGTTCAAAACTGGAAAGAAGCTTTCTGAGAAACTGCTCTGTGTTCTGTTAATTCATCTCACAGAGATACATCTTTATCTTCAAGAAGCCTTTCGCTAACGCTGTTCTTGTGGAATTGGCAAAGGGATATTTGGAAGCCCATAGAGGGCTAAGTTGAAAAAGGAAATATCTTCCGTTCAAAACTTGAAAGAAGATTTCTGAGAAACTTCTCTGTGTTCTGTTAATTCATCTCACAGAGTTACATCTTTCCCTTCAATAAGCCTGTCGCTAAGGCTGTTCTGGTGGAATTGGTAAAGGGATATTTGGAAGCCCATAGAGTGCTAAGGTGAAAAAGGAAAAATCTTCTGTTCAAAACTGGAAAGAAGCTTTCTGAGAAACTGCTCTGTGTTCTGTTAATTCATCTAACAGAGTTACATCTTTCCCTTCAAGAAGCCTTTCGCTAAGGCTGTTCTTGTGGAATTAGCAAAGGGATATTTGGAAGCCCTTTGAGGGCTATGGTTAAAAAGGAAATATCTTCCGTTTAAAACTGGAAAGAAGCTTTCTGACAAACAGCTCTGTGTTCTGTTAATTCATCTCACAGAGTTACATCTTTCCCTTCAAGAAACCTTTCGCTAAGGCAGTTCTTGTGGAATTGGCAAAGGGATATTTGGAAGCCCATAGAGGGGTATGGTTAAAAAGGAAATATCTTCCATTTAAAACTGGAAAGAAGCTTTCTGAGAAACTGCTCTGTGTTCTGTTAATTCATCTCACAGAGTTACTTCTTTCCCTCCTAGAAACCTTTCGCTAAGGCTGTTCTTGTGGATTTGGCAAAGGGATATTTGGAAGCCCATAGAGGGCAATGGTGAAAAAGGAAATATCTTCCGTTCAAAACTGCAAAGAAGCTTTCTGAGAAACTGCTCTGTGTTCTGTTAATTCATCTCACAGAGGTACATCTTTCAGTTCAAGAAGCCTTTCGCTAAGGCTGTTCTTGTGGAATTGGCAAAGAGATATTTGGAAGCCCATAGAGGGCTATGGTGAAAAAGGAAATATCTTCCGTTCAAAACTGGAAAGAAGGTTTCTGAGAAACTGCTCTGTGTTCTGTTAATTCATCTCACAGAGTTACATCTTTCCCTTCAAGAAGCCTTTCGCTAAGTCTGTCCTTGTGGAATTGGCAAAGGGACATTTGGAAGCCCATAGAGGGCTAGGGTGAAAAAGGAAATATCTTCCGATCAAAACTGGAAAGAAGCTTTCTGAGAAACTGCTCTGTGTTCTGTTAATTCATCTCACAGAGTTACATCTTTCCCTTCAAGAAGCCTTTCGCTAAGTCTGTTCTTGTGGAATTGGCAAAGGGATATTTGGAAGCCCATAGAGGGCTATGGTGAAAAAGGAAATATCTTCTGTTCAAAACTGGAAAGAAGCTTCTGAGAAACTGCTCTGTGTTCTGTTAATTCATCACACAGAGTTTCATCTTTCCCTTCAAGAAGCCTTTCGATAAGGCTGTTCTTGTGGAATTGGCAAAAGGATATTTGGAAGTCCTTAGAGGGCTATGGTGAAAAAGGAAATATCTTCCGTTCAAAACTGGAAAGAAGCTTTCTGAGAAACTGCTCTGTGTTCTGTTAATTCATCTCACAGAGTTACATATTTCCCGTCAAGAAGCCTTTCGCTAAGGCTGTTTTTGTGGAATTTACAAAGGGATATTTGGTAGCCCATAGAGTGCTATAGTGAAAAAGGAAATATCTTCCGTTCAAAACTGGAAAGATGGTTTCTGAGAAACTGCTCTGTGTTCTGTTAATTCATCTCACAGAGTTACATCTTTCCCTTCAAGAAGCCTTTCGCTAAGGCTGTTCTTGTGGAATTGGCAAAGGGATATTTGGAAGCCAACAGAGGGCTATGATGAAAAAGGAAATATCTTCCCTTTAAAACTGGAAAGAAGCTTTCTGAGAAACTGCTCTGTGTTCTGTTAATTCATCTCACAGAGGTACATCTTTCCCTTCAAGAAGCCTTTCGCTAAGGATGTTCTTGTGGAATTGGCAAAGGGATATTTGGAAGCCCTTAGAGGACTAGGGTGAAAAAGGAAATATCTTCCGTTCAAAATAGGAAAGCAGCTTTCTGAGCAACTGCTCTGTGTTCTGTTAATTCATCTCACAGAGTTACATCTTTCCCTTCAAGAAGCCTTTCGCTAAGGCTGTTCTTGTGGAATTGGCAAAGGGATATTTGGAAGCCCACAGAGGGCTATGGTGAAAAAGGAAATATCTTCCGTTTAAAACGGGAAAGAAGCTTTCTGAGAAACTGCTCTGTGTTCTGTTAATTCATCTCACAGAGGTACATCTTTCCCTTCAAGAAGCCTTTCGCTAAGGATGTTCTTGTGGAATTGGCAAAGGGATATTTGGAAGCCCTTAGAGGACTAGGGTGAAAAAGGAAATATCTTCCGTTCAAAATAGGAAAGAAGCTTTGTGAGCAACTGCTCTGTGTTCTGTTAATTCATCACACAGAGTTATATCTTTCCCTTCAAGAAGCCTTTCGCTAAGGCAGTTCTTGTGGAATTGGCAAAGGGATATTTGGAAGCCCATAGAGGGGTATGGTGAAAAAGGATATATCTTCCGTTAAAAACTGTTAAGAAGCTTTCTGAGAAACTGCTCTGTGTTCTGTTAATTCATCTCACAGAGTTTCAGCTTTCCCTTCAAGAAGCCTTTCGTTAAGGCTGTTCTTGTGGAATTGGCAAAGGGATATTTGGAAGCCCATAGAGGGCTATGGTGGAAAAGGAAATATCTTCCGTTCAAAACTGGAAAGAAGCTTTCTGAGAAACTGCTCTTTGTTCTGTTAATTCATCTCACAGAGTTACATCTTTCCCTTCAATAAGCCTATCGCTAAGACTGTCCTTGTGGATTTGGCAAAGTGCTATTTGGAAGCCCGTAGAGGGCAATGGTGAAAAAGGAAATATCTTCCGTTCAAAACTGGAAAGAAGCTTTCTGAGAAACTGCTCTGTGTTCTCTTAATTCATCTCACAGAGTTACATCTTTCCCTTCAAGAAGCCTTTCGCTAAGGCTGTTCTTGTGGAATTGGCAAAGGGATATTTGGAAGCCCATAGCGGGCTATGGTGAAAAAAGAAATATCTTCCGTTCAAAACTTGAAAGAAGCTTTCTGAGAACCTGCTCTGTGTTCTGTTAATTCATCTAACAGAGTTACATCTTTCCCTTCAAGAAGCCTTTCGCTAAGGCTCTTCCTGTGGAATTGGCAAAGGGATATTTGGAAGTCCTTAGAGGGCTATGGTGAAAAAGGAAATATCTTCCGTTCAAAACTGGAAAGAAGCTTTCTGAGAAACTGCTCTGTGTTCTGTTAATTCATCTCACAGTGTTACATCTTTCCGTTCAAGAAGCCTTTCGCTAAGGCTGTTCTTGTGGAATTGGCAAAGGAATATTGGGAAGCCCATAGAGGGGTATGGTGAAAAAGGAAATATCTTCCGTTCAAAACTGGAAAGAAGCTTTCTGAGAAACTGCGCTGTGTTCTGTTAATTCATCTCACAGAGTTACATCTTTCCCTTCAAGAAGCCTTTCGCTAAGACTGTCCTTGTGGAATTGGCAAAGTGATATTTGGAAGCCCGTAGAGGGCTATGGTGGAAAAGGAAATATCTTCCGTTCAAAACTGGAAAGAAGCTTTCTGAGAAACTGCTCTGTGTTCTGTTAATTCAACTCACAGAGTTACATCTTTCCCTTCAAGAAGCCTTTCGCTAAGGCTGTTCTTGCGGAATTGGCAAACCGATATGTGGAAGCTCGTAGAGGTCTAGGGTGAAAAAGGAAATATCTTCCGATGAAAACTGGAAAGAACCTTTCTGAGAAACTGCTCTGTGTTCTGTTAATTCATCTCACAGAGTTACATCTTTCCCTTCAAGAAGCCTTTCGCTAAGGCTGTTCTTGTGGGATTGGCAAAGGGATATTTGGAAGCCCATAGAGGGCTATGGTGAAAAAGGAAATATCTTCCGTTCAAAACTGGAAAGAAGCTTTCTGAGAAACTGCTCTGTGTTCTGTTAATTCATCTCACAGAGATACATCTTTATATTCAAGAAGCCTTTCGCTAACGCTGTTCTTGTGGAATTGGCAAAGGGATATTTGGAAGCCCATAGAGGGCTAGGGTGAAAAAGGAAATATCTTCCGTTCAAAACTGGAAAGAAGATTTCTGAGAAACTGCTCTGTGTTCTGTTAATTCATCTCACAGAGTTACATCTTTCCCTTCAAGAAACCTTTCGCTAAGGCAGTTCTTGTGGAATTGGCAAAGGGATATTTGGAAGCCCATAGAGGCGTATGGTGAAAAAGGAAATATCTTCCGTTCAAAACTGGAAAGAGGCTTTCAGAGGAACTGCTGTGTGTTCTGTTAATTCATCTCACAGAGTTACATCTTTCCCTTCAAGAAGCCTTTCGCTAAGACTGTCTTTGTGGAATTGGCCAAGTGATATTTGGAAGCCCGTAGAGGGCTATGTTGGAAAAGGTAATATCTTCCGTTCAAAACTGGAAAGAAGCTTTCTGAGAAACTGCTCTGTGTTCTGTTAATTCATCTCACAGAGTTACATCTTTCCCTTCAATAAGCCTGTCGCTAAGGCTGTTCTGGTGGAATTGGTAAAGGGATATTTGGAAGCCCATAGAGTGCTAAGGTGAAAAGGAAAAATCTTCCGTTCAAAACTGGAAAGAAGCTTTCTGAGAAACTGCTTTGTGTTCTGTTAATTCATCTCACAGAGTTACATCTTTCCCTTCAAGAAGCCTTTCGCTAAGGCTGTTCTTGTGTAATTCGCATAGGGATATTTGGAAGCCCGTAGATGGCTATGGTGAAAAAGGAAATATCTTCCGTACAAAACTGGAAAGAAGCTGTCTGAGAAACTGCTCTGTGTTGTGTTAATTCATCTCACAGAGTTACATCTTTCCCTTCAAGAAGCCTTTCGCTAAGGCTGTTCTTGTGGAATTGGCAAAGGGATATTTGGAAGCCCATAGAGGGCAATGGTGAAAAAGGAAATATCTTCCGTTCAAAACTGGAAAGAAGCTTTCTGAGAAACTGCTCTGTGTTCTGTTAATTCATCTCACAGAGTTACATCTTTCAGTTCAAGAAGCCTTTCGCTAAGGCTGTTCTTGTGGAATTGGCAAAGAGATATTTGGAAGCCCATAGAGGGCTATGGTGAAAAAGGAAATATCTTCCGTTCAAAACTGGAAAGAAGGTTTCTGAGAAACTGCTCTGTGTTCTGTTAATTCATCTCACAGAGTTACTTCTTTCAATCCAAGAAACCTTTCGCTAAGGCAGTTTTTGTGGGATTGGCAAAGGGATATTTGGAAGCCCATAGAGGCGTATGGTGAAAAAGGAAATATCTTCCGTTCAAAACTGGAAAGAGGCTTTCTGAGGAACTGCTGTGTGTTCTGTTAATTCATCTCACAGAGTTACATCTTTCCCTTCAAGAAGCCTTTCGCTAAGGCTGTCTTTGTGGAATTGGCAAAGTGATATTTGGAAGCCCGTAGGTGGCTATGGTGGAAAAGGAAATATCTTCCGTTCAAAACTGGAAAGAAGCTTTCTGAGAAACTGCTCTTTGTTCTGTTAATTCATCTCACAGAGTTATATCTTTCCCTTCAAGAAGCCTATCGCTAAGACTGTCCTTGTGGATTTGGCAAAGTGATATTTGGAAGCCCGTAGAGGGCTATGGTGAAAAAGGAAATATCTTCCGTTCAAAACTGGAAAGAAGCTTTCTGAGAAACTGCTCTGTGTTCTCTTAATTCATCTCACAGAGTTACATCTTTCCCTTCAAGAAGCCTTTCGCTAAGTCTGTTCTTGTGGAATTGGCAAAGGGATATTTGGAAGCCCATAGCGGGCTATGGTGAAAAAGGAAATATCTTCCGTTCAAAACTTGAAAGAAGCTTTCTGAGAACCTGCTCTGTGTTCTGTTAATTCATCTAACAGAGTTACATCTTTCCCTTCAAGAAGCCTTTCGCTAAGGCTCTTCCTGTGGAATTGGCAAAGGGATATTTGGAAGTCCTTAGAGGGCTATGGTGAAAAAGGAAATATCTTCCGTTCAAAACTGGAAAGAAGCTTTCTGAGAAACTGCTCTGTGTTCTGTTAATTCATCTCACAGTGTTACATCTTTCCGTTCAAGAAGCCTTTCGCTAAGGCTGTTCTTGTGGAATTGGCAAAGGAATATTGGGAAGCCCATAGAGGGGTATGGTGAAAAAGGAAATATCTTCCGTTCAAAACTGGAAAGAAGCTTTCTGAGAAACTGCGCTGTGTTCTGTTAATTCATCTCACAGAGTTACATCTTTCCCTTCAAGAAGCCTTTCGCTAAGACTGTCCTTGTGGAATTGGCAAAGTGATATTTGGAAGCCCGTAGAGGGCTATGGTGGAAAAGGAAATATCTTCCGTTCAAAACTGGAAAGAAGCTTTCTGAGAAACTGCTCTGTGTTCTGTTAATTCAACTCACAGAGTTACATCTTTCCCTTCAAGAAGCCTTTCGCTAAGGCTGTTCTTGTGGAATTGGCAAAGGGATATTTGGAAGCCCATAGAGTGCTACGGTGAAAAAGGAAATATCTTCCGTCCAAAACTGGAAAGAAGCTTTCTGAGAAACTGCTCTGTGTTCTGTTAATTCATCTCACAGAGTTACATCTTTCCCTTCAAGAAGCCTTTCGCTAAGGCTGTTCTTGTGGAATTTGCAAAGGGATAATTGGAAGCCCATAGAGGGCTTGGGTGAAAAAGGAAAAATCTTCCGTTCAAAACTGGAAAGAAGCTTTCTGAGAAACTGCTCTGTGTTCTGTTAATTCATCTCACAGAGTTACATCTTTCTCGTCAAGAAACCTTTCGCTAAGGCAGTTCTTGTGGAATTGGCAAAGGGATATTTGGAAGCCCATAGAGGCGTATGGTGAAAAAGGAAATATCTTCCGTTCAAAACTGGAAAGAGGCTTTCTGAGGAACTGCTGTGTGTTCTGTTAATTCATCTCACAGAGTTACATCTTTCCCTTCAAGAAGCCTTTCGCTAAGGCTGTCTTTGTGGAATTGGCAAAGTGATATTTGGAAGCCCGTAGAGGGCTATGGTGGAAAAGGAAATATCTTCCGTTCAAAACTGGAAAGAAGCTTTCTGAGAAACTGCTCTGTGTTCTGTTAATTCATCTCACAGAGTTACATCTTTCCCTTCAAGAAGCCTTTCGCTAAGGCTGTTCTTGTGGAATTTGCAAAGGGATAATTGGAAGCCCATAGAGGGCTTGGGTGAAAAAGGAAATATCTTCCGTTCAAAACTGGAAAGAAGCTTTCTGAGAAACTGCTCTGTGTTCTGTTAATTCATCCCACAGAGTTACATCTTTCCCTTCAAGTAGCCTTTCGCTAAGGCTGTTCTTGTGGAATTAGCAAAGGGATATTTGGAAGCCCTTAGAGGGCTATGGTTAAAAAGGAAATATCTTCCGTTTAGAACTGGAAAGAAGCTTTCTGAGAAACTGCTCTGTGTTCTGTTAATTCATCTCACAGAGTTACATCTTTCTCGTCAAGAAACCTTTCGCTAAGGCAGTTGTTGTGGAATTGGCAAAGGATATTTGGAAGCCCAAAGAGGGGTATGGTGAAAAAGGAAATATTTCCGTTCAAAACTGGAAAGAAGCTTTCTGAGAAACTGCTCTGTGTTCTGTTAATTCATCTCACAGAGATACATCTTTATCTTCAAGAAGCCTTTCGCTAACGCTGTTCTTGTGGAATTGGCAAAGGGATATTTGGAAGCCCATAGAGGGCTAAGTTGAAAAAGGAAATATCTTCCGTTCAAAACTTGAAAGAAGATTTCTGAGAAACTTCTCTGTGTTCTGTTAATTCATCTCACAGAGTTACATCTTTCCCTTCAATAAGCCTGTCGCTAAGGCTGTTCTGGTGGAATTGGTAAAGGGATATTTGGAAGCCCATAGAGTGCTAAGGTGAAAAAGGAAAAATCTTCTGTTCAAAACTGGAAAGAAGCTTTCTGAGAAACTGCTCTGTGTTCTGTTAATTCATCTAACAGAGTTACATCTTTCCCTTCAAGAAGCCTTTCGCTAAGGCTGTTCTTGTGGAATTAGCAAAGGGATATTTGGAAGCCCTTTGAGGGCTATGGTTAAAAAGGAAATATCTTCCGTTTAAAACTGGAAAGAAGCTTTCTGACAAACTGCTCTGTGTTCTGTTAATTCATCTCACAGAGTTACATCTTTCCCTTCAAGAAACCTTTCGCTAAGGCAGTTCTTGTGGAATTGGCAAAGGGATATTTGGAAGCCCATAGAGGGGTATGGTTAAAAAGGAAATATCTTCCATTTAAAACTGGAAAGAAGCTTTCTGAGAAACTGCTCTGTGTTCTGTTAATTCATCTCACAGAGTTACTTCTTTCCCTCCTAGAAACCTTTCGCTAAGGCTGTTCTTGTGGATTTGGCAAAGGGATATTTGGAAGCCCATAGAGGGCAATGGTGAAAAAGGAAATATCTTCCGTTCAAAACTGCAAAGAAGCTTTCTGAGAAACTGCTCTGTGTTCTGTTAATTCATCTCACAGAGGTACATCTTTCAGTTCAAGAAGCCTTTCGCTAAGGCTGTTCTTGTGGAATTGGCAAAGAGATATTTGGAAGCCCATAGAGGGCTATGGTGAAAAAGGAAATATCTTCCGTTCAAAACTGGAAAGAAGGTTTCTGAGAAACTGCTCTGTGTTCTGTTAATTCATCTCACAGAGTTACATCTTTCCCTTCAAGAAGCCTTTCGCTAAGTCTGTCCTTGTGGAATTGGCAAAGGGACATTTGGAAGCCCATAGAGGGCTAGGGTGAAAAAGGAAATATCTTCCGATCAAAACTGGAAAGAAGCTTTCTGAGAAACTGCTCTGTGTTCTGTTAATTCATCTCACAGAGTTACATCTTTCCCTTCAAGAAGCCTTTCGCTAAGTCTGTTCTTGTGGAATTGGCAAAGGGATATTTGGAAGCCCATAGAGGGCTATGGTGAAAAAGGAAATATCTTCTGTTCAAAACTGGAAAGAAGCTTCTGAGAAACTGCTCTGTGTTCTGTTAATTCATCACACAGAGTTTCATCTTTCCCTTCAAGAAGCCTTTCGATAAGGCTGTTCTTGTGGAATTGGCAAAAGGATATTTGGAAGTCCTTAGAGGGCTATGGTGAAAAAGGAAATATCTTCCGTTCAAAACTGGAAAGAAGCTTTCTGAGAAACTGCTCTGTGTTCTGTTAATTCATCTCACAGAGTTACATATTTCCCGTCAAGAAGCCTTTCGCTAAGGCTGTTTTTGTGGAATTTACAAAGGGATATTTGGTAGCCCATAGAGTGCTATAGTGAAAAAGGAAATATCTTCCGTTCAAAACTGGAAAGATGGTTTCTGAGAAACTGCTCTGTGTTCTGTTAATTCATCTCACAGAGTTACATCTTTCCCTTCAAGAAGCCTTTCGCTAAGGCTGTTCTTGTGGAATTGGCAAAGGGATATTTGGAAGCCAACAGAGGGCTATGATGAAAAAGGAAATATCTTCCCTTTAAAACTGGAAAGAAGCTTTCTGAGAAACTGCTCTGTGTTCTGTTAATTCATCTCACAGAGGTACATCTTTCCCTTCAAGAAGCCTTTCGCTAAGGATGTTCTTGTGGAATTGGCAAAGGGATATTTGGAAGCCCTTAGAGGACTAGGGTGAAAAAGGAAATATCTTCCGTTCAAAATAGGAAAGCAGCTTTCTGAGCAACTGCTCTGTGTTCTGTTAATTCATCTCACAGAGTTACATCTTTCCCTTCAAGAAGCCTTTCGCTAAGGCTGTTCTTGTGGAATTGGCAAAGGGATATTTGGAAGCCCACAGAGGGCTATGGTGAAAAAGGAAATATCTTCCGTTTAAAACGGGAAAGAAGCTTTCTGAGAAACTGCTCTGTGTTCTGTTAATTCATCTCACAGAGGTACATCTTTCCCTTCAAGAAGCCTTTCGCTAAGGATGTTCTTGTGGAATTGGCAAAGGGATATTTGGAAGCCCTTAGAGGACTAGGGTGAAAAAGGAAATATCTTCCGTTCAAAATAGGAAAGAAGCTTTGTGAGCAACTGCTCTGTGTTCTGTTAATTCATCACACAGAGTTATATCTTTCCCTTCAAGAAGCCTTTCGCTAAGGCAGTTCTTGTGGAATTGGCAAAGGGATATTTGGAAGCCCATAGAGGGGTATGGTGAAAAAGGATATATCTTCCGTTAAAAACTGTTAAGAAGCTTTCTGAGAAACTGCTCTGTGTTCTGTTAATTCATCTCACAGAGTTTCAGCTTTCCCTTCAAGAAGCCTTTCGTTAAGGCTGTTCTTGTGGAATTGGCAAAGGGATATTTGGAAGCCCATAGAGGGCTATGGTGGAAAAGGAAATATCTTCCGTTCAAAACTGGAAAGAAGCTTTCTGAGAAACTGCTCTTTGTTCTGTTAATTCATCTCACAGAGTTACATCTTTCCCTTCAATAAGCCTATCGCTAAGACTGTCCTTGTGGATTTGGCAAAGTGCTATTTGGAAGCCCGTAGAGGGCAATGGTGAAAAAGGAAATATCTTCCGTTCAAAACTGGAAAGAAGCTTTCTGAGAAACTGCTCTGTGTTCTCTTAATTCATCTCACAGAGTTACATCTTTCCCTTCAAGAAGCCTTTCGCTAAGGCTGTTCTTGTGGAATTGGCAAAGGGATATTTGGAAGCCCATAGCGGGCTATGGTGAAAAAGGAAATATCTTCCGTTCAAAACTTGAAAGAAGCTTTCTGAGAACCTGCTCTGTGTTCTGTTAATTCATCTAACAGAGTTACATCTTTCCCTTCAAGAAGCCTTTCGCTAAGGCTCTTCCTGTGGAATTGGCAAAGGGATATTTGGAAGTCCTTAGAGGGCTATGGTGAAAAAGGAAATATCTTCCGTTCAAAACTGGAAAGAAGCTTTCTGAGAAACTGCTCTGTGTTCTGTTAATTCATCTCACAGTGTTACATCTTTCCGTTCAAGAAGCCTTTCGCTAAGGCTGTTCTTGTGGAATTGGCAAAGGAATATTGGGAAGCCCATAGAGGGGTATGGTGAAAAAGGAAATATCTTCCGTTCAAAACTGGAAAGAAGCTTTCTGAGAAACTGCGCTGTGTTCTGTTAATTCATCTCACAGAGTTACATCTTTCCCTTCAAGAAGCCTTTCGCTAAGACTGTCCTTGTGGAATTGGCAAAGTGATATTTGGAAGCCCGTAGAGGGCTATGGTGGAAAAGGAAATATCTTCCGTTCAAAACTGGAAAGAAGCTTTCTGAGAAACTGCTCTGTGTTCTGTTAATTCAACTCACAGAGTTACATCTTTCCCTTCAAGAAGCCTTTCGCTAAGGCTGTTCTTGCGGAATTGGCAAACCGATATGTGGAAGCTCGTAGAGGTCTAGGGTGAAAAAGGAAATATCTTCCGATGAAAACTGGAAAGAACCTTTCTGAGAAACTGCTCTGTGTTCTGTTAATTCATCTCACAGAGTTACATCTTTCCCTTCAAGAAGCCTTTCGCTAAGGCTGTTCTTGTGGGATTGGCAAAGGGATATTTGGAAGCCCATAGAGGGCTATGGTGAAAAAGGAAATATCTTCCGTTCAAAACTGGAAAGAAGCTTTCTGAGAAACTGCTCTGTGTCCTGTTAATTCATCTCACAGAGATACATCTTTATATTCAAGAAGCCTTTCGCTAACGCTGTTCTTGTGGAATTGGCAAAGGGATATTTGGAAGCCCATAGAGGGCTAGGGTGAAAAAGGAAATATCTTCCGTTCAAAACTGGAAAGAAGATTTCTGAGAAACTGCTCTGTGTTCTGTTAATTCATCTCACAGAGTTACATCTTTCCCTCCAAGAAACCTTTCGCTAAGGCAGTTCTTGTGGAATTGGCAAAGGGATATTTGGAAGCCCATAGAGGCGTATGGTGAAAAAGGAAATATCTTCCGTTCAAAACTGGAAAGAGGCTTTCAGAGGAACTGCTGTGTGTTCTGTTAATTCATCTCACAGAGTTACATCTTTCCCTTCAAGAAGCCTTTCGCTAAGACTGTCTTTGTGGAATTGGCCAAGTGATATTTGGAAGCCCGTAGAGGGCTATGTTGGAAAAGGTAATATCTTCCGTTCAAAACTGGAAAGAAGCTTTCTGAGAAACTGCTCTGTGTTCTGTTAATTCATCTCACAGAGTTACATCTTTCCCTTCAATAAGCCTGTCGCTAAGGCTGTTCTGGTGGAATTGGTAAAGGGATATTTGGAAGCCCATAGAGTGCTAAGGTGAAAAGGAAAAATCTTCCGTTCAAAACTGGAAAGAAGCTTTCTGAGAAACTGCTTTGTGTTCTGTTAATTCATCTCACAGAGTTACATCTTTCCCTTCAAGAAGCCTTTCGCTAAGGCTGTTCTTGTGTAATTCGCATAGGGATATTTGGAAGCCCGTAGATGGCTATGGTGAAAAAGGAAATATCTTCCGTACAAAACTGGAAAGAAGCTGTCTGAGAAACTGCTCTGTGTTGTGTTAATTCATCTCACAGAGTTACATCTTTCCCTTCAAGAAGCCTTTCGCTAAGGCTGTTCTTGTGGAATTGGCAAAGGGATATTTGGAAGCCCATAGAGGGCAATGGTGAAAAAGGAAATATCTTCCGTTCAAAACTGGAAAGAAGCTTTCTGAGAAACTGCTCTGTGTTCTGTTAATTCATCTCACAGAGTTACATCTTTCAGTTCAAGAAGCCTTTCGCTAAGGCTGTTCTTGTGGAATTGGCAAAGAGATATTTGGAAGCCCATAGAGGGCTATGGTGAAAAAGGAAATATCTTCCGTTCAAAACTGGAAAGAAGGTTTCTGAGAAACTGCTCTGTGTTCTGTTAATTCATCTCACAGAGTTACTTCTTTCAATCCAAGAAACCTTTCGCTAAGGCAGTTTTTGTGGGATTGGCAAAGGGATATTTGGAAGCCCATAGAGGCGTATGGTGAAAAAGGAAATATCTTCCGTTCAAAACTGGAAAGAGGCTTTCTGAGGAACTGCTGTGTGTTCTGTTAATTCATCTCACAGAGTTACATCTTTCCCTTCAAGAAGCCTTTCGCTAAGGCTGTCTTTGTGGAATTGGCAAAGTGATATTTGGAAGCCCGTAGGTGGCTATGGTGGAAAAGGAAATATCTTCCGTTCAAAACTGGAAAGAAGCTTTCTGAGAAACTGCTCTTTGTTCTGTTAATTCATCTCACAGAGTTACATCTTTCCCTTCAAGAAGCCTATCGCTAAGACTGTCCTTGTGGATTTGGCAAAGTGATATTTGGAAGCCCGTAGAGGGCTATGGTGAAAAAGGAAATATCTTCCGTTCAAAACTGGAAAGAAGCTTTCTGAGAAACTGCTCTGTGTTCTCTTAATTCATCTCACAGAGTTACATCTTTCCCTTCAAGAAGCCTTTCGCTAAGTCTGTTCTTGTGGAATTGGCAAAGGGATATTTGGAAGCCCATAGCGGGCTATGGTGAAAAAGGAAATATCTTCCGTTCAAAACTTGAAAGAAGCTTTCTGAGAACCTGCTCTGTGTTCTGTTAATTCATCTAACAGAGTTACATCTTTCCCTTCAAGAAGCCTTTCGCTAAGGCTCTTCCTGTGGAATTGGCAAAGGGATATTTGGAAGTCCTTAGAGGGCTATGGTGAAAAAGGAAATATCTTCCGTTCAAAACTGGAAAGAAGCTTTCTGAGAAACTGCTCTGTGTTCTGTTAATTCATCTCACAGTGTTACATCTTTCCGTTCAAGAAGCCTTTCGCTAAGGCTGTTCTTGTGGAATTGGCAAAGGATATTGGGAAGCCCATAGAGGGGTATGGTGAAAAAGGAAATATCTTCCGTTCAAAACTGGAAAGAAGCTTTCTGAGAAACTGCGCTGTGTTCTGTTAATTCATCTCACAGAGTTACATCTTTCCCTTCAAGAAGCCTTTCGCTAAGACTGTCCTTGTGGAATTGGCAAAGTGATATTTGGAAGCCCGTAGAGGGCTATGGTGGAAAAGGAAATATCTTCGTTCAAAACTGGAAAGAAGCTTTCTGAGAAACTGCTCTGTGTTCTGTTAATTCAACTCACAGAGTTACATCTTTCCCTTCAAGAAGCCCTTTCGCTAAGGCTGTTCTTGTGGAATTGGCAAAGGGATATTTTGGAAGCCCATAGAGTGCTACGGTGAAAAAAGGAAATATCTTCCGTCCAAAACTGGAAAGAAGCTTTCTGAGAAACTGCTCTGTGTTCTGTTAATTCATCTCACAGAGTTACATCTTTCCCTTCAAGAAGCCTTTCGCTAAGGCTGTTCTTGTGGAATTTGCAAAGGGATAATTGGAAGCCCATAGAGGGCTTGGGTGAAAAAGGAAAATCTTCCGTTCAAAACTGGAAAGAAGCTTTCTGAGAAACTGCTCTGTGTTCTGTTAATTCATCTCACAGAGTTACATCTTTCTCGTCAAGAAACCTTTCGCTAAGGCAGTTCTTGTGGAATTGGCAAAGGGATATTTGAAGCCCAAAGAGGGGTATGGTGAAAAAGGAAATATCTTCCGTTCAAAACTGGAAAGAAGCTTTCTGAGAAACTGCTCTGTGTTCTGTTAATTCATCTCACAGAGATACATCTTTATCTTCAAGAAACCTTTCGCTAACGCTGTTCTTGTGGAATGGCAAAGGGATATTTGGAAGCCCATAGAGGGCTAGGGTGAAAAAGGAAATATCTTCCGTTCAAAACTGGAAAGAAGATTTCTGAGAAACTGCTCTGTGTTCTGTTAATTCATCTCACAGAGTTACTTCTTTCAATCCAAGAAACCTTTCGCTAAGGCAGTTTTTGTGGAATTGGCAAAGGGATATTTGGAAGCCCATAGAGGCGTATGGTGAAAAAAGGAAATATCTTCCGTTCAAAACTGGAAAGAGGCTTTCTGAGGAACTGCTGTGTGTTCTGTTAATTCATCTCACAGAGTTACATCTTTCCCTTCAAGAAGCCTTTCGCTAAGGCTGTCTTTGTGGAATTGGCAAAGTGATATTTGGAAGCCCGTAGAGGGCTATGGTGGAAAAGGAAATATCTTCCGTTCAAAAACTGGAAAGAAGCTTTCTGAGAAACTGCTCTGTGTTCTGTTAATTCATCTCACAGAGTTACATCTTTCCCTTCAAGAAGCTTTCGCTAAGGCTGTTCTTGTGGAATTTGCAAAGGGATAATTGGAAGCCCATAGAGGGCTTGGGTGAAAAAGGAAATATCTTCCGTTCAAAACTGGAAAGAAGCTTTCTGAGAAACTGCTCTGTGTTCTGTTAATTCATCCCACAGAGTTACATCTTTCCCTTCAAGTAGCCTTTCGCTAAGGCTGTTCTTGTGGAATTAGCAAAGGGATATTTGGAAGCCCTTAGAGGGCTATGGTTAAAAAGGAAATATCTTCCGTTTAGAACTGGAAAGAAGCTTTCTGAGAAACTGCTCTGTGTTCTGTTAATTCATCTCACAGAGTTACATCTTTCTCGTCAAGAAACCTTTCGCTAAGGCAGTTGTTGTGGAATTGGCAAAGGATATTTGGAAGCCCAAAGAGGGGTATGGTGAAAAAGGAAATATTTCCGTTCAAAACTGGAAAGAAGCTTTCTGAGAAACTGCTCTGTGTTCTGTTAATTCATCTCACAGAGATACATCTTTATCTTCAAGAAGCCTTTCGCTAACGCTGTTCTTGTGGAATTGGCAAAGGGATATTTGGAAGCCCATAGAGGGCTAAGTTGAAAAAGGAAATATCTTCCGTTCAAAACTTGAAAGAAGATTTCTGAGAAACTTCTCTGTGTTCTGTTAATTCATCTCACAGAGTTACATCTTTCCCTTCAATAAGCCTGTCGCTAAGGCTGTTCTGGTGGAATTGGTAAAGGGATATTTGGAAGCCCATAGAGTGCTAAGGTGAAAAAGGAAAAATCTTCTGTTCAAAACTGGAAAGAAGCTTTCTGAGAAACTGCTCTGTGTTCTGTTAATTCATCTAACAGAGTTACATCTTTCCCTTCAAGAAGCCTTTCGCTAAGGCTGTTCTTGTGGAATTAGCAAAGGGATATTTGGAAGCCCTTTGAGGGCTATGGTTAAAAAGGAAATATCTTCCGTTTAAAACTGGAAAGAAGCTTTCTGACAAACTGCTCTGTGTTCTGTTAATTCATCTCACAGAGTTACATCTTTCCCTTCAAGAAACCTTTCGCTAAGGCAGTTCTTGTGGAATTGGCAAAGGGATATTTGGAAGCCCATAGAGGGGTATGGTTAAAAAGGAAATATCTTCCATTTAAAACTGGAAAGAAGCTTTCTGAGAAACTGCTCTGTGTTCTGTTAATTCATCTCACAGAGTTACTTCTTTCCCTCCTAGAAACCTTTCGCTAAGGCTGTTCTTGTGGATTTGGCAAAGGGATATTTGGAAGCCCATAGAGGGCAATGGTGAAAAAGGAAATATCTTCCGTTCAAAACTGCAAAGAAGCTTTCTGAGAAACTGCTCTGTGTTCTGTTAATTCATCTCACAGAGGTACATCTTTCAGTTCAAGAAGCCTTTCGCTAAGGCTGTTCTTGTGGAATTGGCAAAGAGATATTTGGAAGCCCATAGAGGGCTATGGTGAAAAAGGAAATATCTTCCGTTCAAAACTGGAAAGAAGGTTTCTGAGAAACTGCTCTGTGTTCTGTTAATTCATCTCACAGAGTTACATCTTTCCCTTCAAGAAGCCTTTCGCTAAGTCTGTCCTTGTGGAATTGGCAAAGGGACATTTGGAAGCCCATAGAGGGCTAGGGTGAAAAAGGAAATATCTTCCGATCAAAACTGGAAAGAAGCTTTCTGAGAAACTGCTCTGTGTTCTGTTAATTCATCTCACAGAGTTACATCTTTCCCTTCAAGAAGCCTTTCGCTAAGTCTGTTCTTGTGGAATTGGCAAAGGGATATTTGGAAGCCCATAGAGGGCTATGGTGAAAAAGGAAATATCTTCTGTTCAAAACTGGAAAGAAGCTTCTGAGAAACTGCTCTGTGTTCTGTTAATTCATCACACAGAGTTTCATCTTTCCCTTCAAGAAGCCTTTCGATAAGGCTGTTCTTGTGGAATTGGCAAAAGGATATTTGGAAGTCCTTAGAGGGCTATGGTGAAAAAGGAAATATCTTCCGTTCAAAACTGGAAAGAAGCTTTCTGAGAAACTGCTCTGTGTTCTGTTAATTCATCTCACAGAGTTACATATTTCCCGTCAAGAAGCCTTTCGCTAAGGCTGTTTTTGTGGAATTTACAAAGGGATATTTGGTAGCCCATAGAGTGCTATAGTGAAAAAGGAAATATCTTCCGTTCAAAACTGGAAAGATGGTTTCTGAGAAACTGCTCTGTGTTCTGTTAATTCATCTCACAGAGTTACATCTTTCCCTTCAAGAAGCCTTTCGCTAAGGCTGTTCTTGTGGAATTGGCAAAGGGATATTTGGAAGCCAACAGAGGGCTATGATGAAAAAGGAAATATCTTCCCTTTAAAACTGGAAAGAAGCTTTCTGAGAAACTGCTCTGTGTTCTGTTAATTCATCTCACAGAGGTACATCTTTCCCTTCAAGAAGCCTTTCGCTAAGGATGTTCTTGTGGAATTGGCAAAGGGATATTTGGAAGCCCTTAGAGGACTAGGGTGAAAAAGGAAATATCTTCCGTTCAAAATAGGAAAGCAGCTTTCTGAGCAACTGCTCTGTGTTCTGTTAATTCATCTCACAGAGTTACATCTTTCCCTTCAAGAAGCCTTTCGCTAAGGCTGTTCTTGTGGAATTGGCAAAGGGATATTTGGAAGCCCACAGAGGGCTATGGTGAAAAAGGAAATATCTTCCGTTTAAAACGGGAAAGAAGCTTTCTGAGAAACTGCTCTGTGTTCTGTTAATTCATCTCACAGAGGTACATCTTTCCCTTCAAGAAGCCTTTCGCTAAGGATGTTCTTGTGGAATTGGCAAAGGGATATTTGGAAGCCCTTAGAGGACTAGGGTGAAAAAGGAAATATCTTCCGTTCAAAATAGGAAAGAAGCTTTGTGAGCAACTGCTCTGTGTTCTGTTAATTCATCACACAGAGTTATATCTTTCCCTTCAAGAAGCCTTTCGCTAAGGCAGTTCTTGTGGAATTGGCAAAGGGATATTTGGAAGCCCATAGAGGGGTATGGTGAAAAAGGATATATCTTCCGTTAAAAACTGTTAAGAAGCTTTCTGAGAAACTGCTCTGTGTTCTGTTAATTCATCTCACAGAGTTTCAGCTTTCCCTTCAAGAAGCCTTTCGTTAAGGCTGTTCTTGTGGAATTGGCAAAGGGATATTTGGAAGCCCATAGAGGGCTATGGTGGAAAAGGAAATATCTTCCGTTCAAAACTGGAAAGAAGCTTTCTGAGAAACTGCTCTTTGTTCTGTTAATTCATCTCACAGAGTTACATCTTTCCCTTCAATAAGCCTATCGCTAAGACTGTCCTTGTGGATTTGGCAAAGTGCTATTTGGAAGCCCGTAGAGGGCAATGGTGAAAAAGGAAATATCTTCCGTTCAAAACTGGAAAGAAGCTTTCTGAGAAACTGCTCTGTGTTCTCTTAATTCATCTCACAGAGTTACATCTTTCCCTTCAAGAAGCCTTTCGCTAAGGCTGTTCTTGTGGAATTGGCAAAGGGATATTTGGAAGCCCATAGCGGGCTATGGTGAAAAAGGAAATATCTTCCGTTCAAAACTTGAAAGAAGCTTTCTGAGAACCTGCTCTGTGTTCTGTTAATTCATCTAACAGAGTTACATCTTTCCCTTCAAGAAGCCTTTCGCTAAGGCTCTTCCTGTGGAATTGGCAAAGGGATATTTGGAAGTCCTTAGAGGGCTATGGTGAAAAAGGAAATATCTTCCGTTCAAAACTGGAAAGAAGCTTTCTGAGAAACTGCTCTGTGTTCTGTTAATTCATCTCACAGTGTTACATCTTTCCGTTCAAGAAGCCTTTCGCTAAGGCTGTTCTTGTGGAATTGGCAAAGGAATATTGGGAAGCCCATAGAGGGGTATGGTGAAAAAGGAAATATCTTCCGTTCAAAACTGGAAAGAAGCTTTCTGAGAAACTGCGCTGTGTTCTGTTAATTCATCTCACAGAGTTACATCTTTCCCTTCAAGAAGCCTTTCGCTAAGACTGTCCTTGTGGAATTGGCAAAGTGATATTTGGAAGCCCGTAGAGGGCTATGGTGGAAAAGGAAATATCTTCCGTTCAAAACTGGAAAGAAGCTTTCTGAGAAACTGCTCTGTGTTCTGTTAATTCAACTCACAGAGTTACATCTTTCCCTTCAAGAAGCCTTTCGCTAAGGCTGTTCTTGCGGAATTGGCAAACCGATATGTGGAAGCTCGTAGAGGTCTAGGGTGAAAAAGGAAATATCTTCCGATGAAAACTGGAAAGAACCTTTCTGAGAAACTGCTCTGTGTTCTGTTAATTCATCTCACAGAGTTACATCTTTCCCTTCAAGAAGCCTTTCGCTAAGACTGTTCTTGTGGGATTGGCAAAGGGATATTTGGAAGCCCATAGAGGGCTATGGTGAAAAAGGAAATATCTTCCGTTCAAAACTGGAAAGAAGCTTTCTGAGAAACTGCTCTGTGTTCTGTTAATTCATCTCACAGAGATACATCTTTATATTCAAGAAGCCTTTCGCTAACGCTGTTCTTGTGGAATTGGCAAAGGGATATTTGGAAGCCCATAGAGGGCTAGGGTGAAAAAGGAAATATCTTCCGTTCAAAACTGGAAAGAAGATTTCTGAGAAACTGCTCTGTGTTCTGTTAATTCATCTCACAGAGTTACATCTTTCCCTCCAAGAAACCTTTCGCTAAGGCAGTTCTTGTGGAATTGGCAAAGGGATATTTGGAAGCCCATAGAGGCGTATGGTGAAAAAGGAAATATCTTCCGTTCAAAACTGGAAAGAGGCTTTCAGAGGAACTGCTGTGTGTTCTGTTAATTCATCTCACAGAGTTACATCTTTCCCTTCAAGAAGCCTTTCGCTAAGACTGTCTTTGTGGAATTGGCCAAGTGATATTTGGAAGCCCGTAGAGGGCTATGTTGGAAAAGGTAATATCTTCCGTTCAAAACTGGAAAGAAGCTTTCTGAGAAACTGCTCTGTGTTCTGTTAATTCATCTCACAGAGTTACATCTTTCCCTTCAATAAGCCTGTCGCTAAGGCTGTTCTGGTGGAATTGGTAAAGGGATATTTGGAAGCCCATAGAGTGCTAAGGTGAAAAGGAAAAATCTTCCGTTCAAAACTGGAAAGAAGCTTTCTGAGAAACTGCTTTGTGTTCTGTTAATTCATCTCACAGAGTTACATCTTTCCCTTCAAGAAGCCTTTCGCTAAGGCTGTTCTTGTGTAATTCGCATAGGGATATTTGGAAGCCCGTAGATGGCTATGGTGAAAAAGGAAATATCTTCCGTACAAAACTGGAAAGAAGCTGTCTGAGAAACTGCTCTGTGTTGTGTTAATTCATCTCACAGAGTTACATCTTTCCCTTCAAGAAGCCTTTCGCTAAGGCTGTTCTTGTGGAATTGGCAAAGGGATATTTGGAAGCCCATAGAGGGCAATGGTGAAAAAGGAAATATCTTCCGTTCAAAACTGGAAAGAAGCTTTCTGAGAAACTGCTCTGTGTTCTGTTAATTCATCTCACAGAGTTACATCTTTCAGTTCAAGAAGCCTTTCGCTAAGGCTGTTCTTGTGGAATTGGCAAAGAGATATTTGGAAGCCCATAGAGGGCTATGGTGAAAAAGGAAATATCTTCCGTTCAAAACTGGAAAGAAGGTTTCTGAGAAACTGCTCTGTGTTCTGTTAATTCATCTCACAGAGTTACATCTTTCCCTTCAAGAAGCCTTTCGCTAAGTCTGTCCTTGTGGAATTGGCAAAGGGACATTTGGAAGCCCATAGAGGTCTAGGGTGAAAAAGGAAATATCTTCCGATCAAAACTGGAAAGAAGCTTTCTGAGAAACTGCTCTGTGTTCTGTTAATTCATCTCACAGAATTACATCTTTCCCTTCAAGAAGCCTTTCGCTAAGGCTGTTCTTGTGGAATTGGCAAAGGGATATTTGGAAGCCAACAGAGGGCTATGATGAAAAAGGAAATATCTTCCCTTTAAAACTGGAAAGAAGCTTTCTGAGAAACTGCTCTGTGTTCTGTTAATTCATCTCACAGAGGTACATCTTTCCCTTCAAGAAGCCTTTCGCTAAGGATGTTCTTGTGGAATTGGCAAAGGGATATTTGGAAGCCCTTAGAGGACTAGGGTGAAAAAGGAAATATCTTCCGTTCAAAATAGGAAAGAAGCTTTCTGAGCAACTGCTCTGTGTTCTGTTAATTCGTCTCACAGAGTTACATCTTTCCCTTCAAGAAGCCGTTCGTTAAGGCTGTTCTTGTGGAATTGGCAAAGGGATATTTGGAAGCCCACAGAGGGCTATGGTGAAAAAGGAAATATCTTCCGTTTAAAACGGGAAAGAAGCTTTCTGAGAAACTGCTCTGTGTTCTGTTAATTCATCTCACAGAGGTACATCTTTCCCTTCAATAAGCCTTTCGCTAAGGATGTTCTTGTGGAATTGGCAAAGGGATATTTGGAAGCCCTTAGAGGACTAGGGTGAAAAAGGAAATATCTTCCGTTCAAAATAGGAAAGAAGCTTTCTGAGCAACTGCTCTGTGTTCTGTTAATTCATCACACAGAGTTACATCTTTCCCTTCAAGAAGCCTTTCGCTAAGGCAGTTCTTGTGGAATTGGCAAAGGGATATTTGGAAGCCCATAGAGGGGTATGGTGAAAAAGGATATATCTTCCGTTAAAAACTGTTAAGAAGCTTTCTGAGAAACTGCTCTGTGTTCTGTTAATTCATCTCACAGAGTTTCAGCTTTCCCTTCAAGAAGCCTTTCGTTAAGGCTGTTCTTGTGGAATTGGCAAAGGGATATTTGGAAGCCCATAGAGGGCTATGGTGGAAAAGGAAATATCTTCCGTTCAAAACTGGAAAGAAGCTTTCTGAGAAACTGCTCTTTGTTCTGTTAATTCATCTCACAGAGTTACATCTTTCCCTCCAAGAAGCCCATCGCTAAGACTGTCCTTGTGGAATTGGCAAAGTGATATTTGGAAGCCCGTAGAGGGCTGTGGTGAAAAAGGAAATATCTTCAGTTCAAAACTGGAAAGAAGCTTTCTGAGAAACTGCTCTGTGTTCTCTTAATTCATCTCACAGAGTTACATCTTTCCCTTCAAGAAGCCTTTCGCTAAGGCTGTTCTTGTGGAATTGGCAAAGGGATATTTGGAAGCCCATAGCGGGCTATGGTGAAAAAGGAAATATCTTCCGTTCAAAACTTGAAAGAAGCTTTCTGAGAACCTGCTCTGTGTTCTGTTAATTCATCTAACAGAGTTACATCTTTCCCTTCAAGAAGCCTTTCGCTAAGGCTGTTCTTGTGGAAGTGGCAAAGGGATATTTGGAAGCCCATAGAGGGCTATGGTGAAAAAGGAAATATCTTCCGTTCAAAACCGGAAAGAAGCTTTCTGAGAAACTGCTCTGTGTTCTGTTAATTCATCCCACAGAGTTACATCTTTCCCTTCAAGAAACCTTTCGCTAAGGCAGTTCTTGTGGAATTGGCAAAGGGATATTTGGAAGCCCATAGAGGGGTATGGTTAAAAAGGAAATATCTTCCATTTCAAACTGGAAAGAAGCTTTCTGAGAAACTGCTCTGTGTTCTGCTAATTCATCTCACAGAGTTACTTCTTTCCCTCCAAGAAACCTTTCGCTAAGGCAGTTCTTGTGGAATTGGCAAAGGGATATTTGGAAGCCCATAGAGGCGTATGGTGAAAAAGGAAATATCTTCCTTTCAAAACTGGAAAGAGGCTTTCTGAGGAACTGCTGTGTGTTCTGTTAATTCATCTCACAGAGTTACATCTTTCCCTTCAAGAACCCTTTGGCTAAGACTGTCTTTGTGGAAGTGGCAAAGTGATATTTGGAAGCCCGTAGAGGGCTATGTTGGAAAAGGAAATATCTTCCGTTCAAAACTGGAAAGAAGCTTTCTGAGAAACTGCTCTGTGTTCTGTTAATTCATCTCACAGAGTTACATCTTTCCCTTCAAGAAGCCTTTCGCTAAGGCTGTTCTTGTGGAATTGGCAAAGGGATATTTGGAAGCCCTTAGAGTGCTATGGTGAAAAAGGAAATATCTTCCGTCCAAAACTTGAAAGAAGCTTTCTGAGAAACTGCTCTGTGTTCTGTTAATTCATCTCACAGAGTTACATCTTTCCCTTCAAGAAGCCTTTCGCTAAGGCTGTTCTTGTGGAATTTGCAAAGGGATAATTGGAAGCTCATAGAGGGCTTGGGTGAAAAAGGAAAAGTCTTCCGTTCAAAAGTGGAAAGAAGCTTTCTGAGAAACTGCTCTGTGTTCTGTTAATTCATCCCACAGAGGTACATCTTTCCCTTCAAGAAGCCTTTCGCTAAGGCTGTTCTTGTGGAATTAGCAAAGGGATATTTGGAAGCCCTTAGAGGGCTATGGTTAAAAAGGAAATATCTTCCGTTTAAAACTGGAAAGAAGCTTTCTGAGAAACTGCTCTGTGTTCTGTTAATTCATCTCACAGAGTTACATCTTTCTCGTCAAGAAACCTTTCGCTAAGGCAGTTCTTGTGGAATTGGTAAAGGGATATTTGGAAGCAAAAAGAGGGGTATGGTGAAAAAGGAAATATCTTCCGTTCAAAACTGGAAAGAGGCTTTCTGAGGAACTGCTGTGTGTTCTGTTAATTCATCTCACAGAGTTACATCTTTCCCTTCAAGAAGCCTTTCGTTAAGACTGTCTTTGTGGAATTGGCAAAGTGATATTTGGAAGCCCGTAGAGTGCTATGGTGGAAAAGGAAATATCTTCCGTTCAAAACTGGAAAGAAGCTTTCTGAGAAACTGCTCTGTGTTCTGTTAATTCATCTCACAGAGTTACATCTTTCCCTTCAAGAAGCCTTTCGCTAAGGCTGTTCTTGTGTAATTGGCAAAGGGATATTTGGAAGCCCATAGAGGGCTATGGTGAAAAAGGAAATATCTTCCGTTCAAAACTGGAAAGAAGCTTTCTGAGAAACTGCTCTGTGTTCTGTTAATTCATCTCACAGAGTTACATCTTTCCCTTCAAGAAGCCTTTCGCTAAGGCTCTTCCTGTGGAATTGGCAAAGGGATATTTGGAAGTCCTTAGAGGGCTATGGTGAAAAAGGAAATATCTTCCGTTCAAAACTGGAAAGAAGCTTTCTGAGAAACTGCTCTGTGTTCTGTTAATTCATCTCACAGTGTTACATCTTTCCGTTCAAGAAGCCTTTCGCTAAGGCTGTTCTTGTGGAATTGGCAAAGGAATATTGGGAAGCCCATAGAGGGGTATGGTGAAAAAGGAAATATCTTCCGTTCAAAACTGGAAAGAAGCTTTCTGAGAAACGGCGCTGTTTTCTGTTAATTCATCTCACAGAGTTACATCTTTCCCTTCAAGAAGCCTTTCGCTAAGACTGTCCTTGTGGAATTGGCAAAGTGATATTTGGAAGCCCGTAGAGGGCTATGGTGGAAAAGGAAATATCTTCCGTTCAAAACTGGAAAGAAGCTTTCTGACAAACTGCTCTGTGTTCTGTTAATTCAACTCACAAAGTTACATCTTTCCCTTCAAGAAGCCTTTGGCTAAGGCTATTCTTGCGGAATTGGCAAACGGATATGTGGAAAAACGTAGAGGTCTAGGGTGAAAAAGGAAATATCTTCCGATGAAAACTGGAAAGAAGCTTTCTGAGAAACTGCTCTGTGTTCTGTTAATTCATCTCACAGAGTTACATCTTTCCCTTCAAGAAGCCTTTCGCTAAGGCTGTTCTTGTGGAAGTGGCAAAGGGATATTTGGAAGCCCATAGAGGGCTATGGTGAAAAAGGAAATATCTTCCGTTCAAAACTTGAAAGAAGCTTTCTGAGAAACTGCTCTGTGTTCTGTTAATTCATCCCACAGAGTTACATCTTTCCCTTCAAGAAACCTTTCGCTAAGGCAGTTCTTGTGGAATTGGCAAAGGGATATTTGGAAGCCCATAGAGGGGTATGGTTAAAAAGGAAATATCTTCCATTTAAAACTGGAAAGAAGCTTTCTGAAAAACTGCTCTGTGTTCTGTTAATTCATCTCACAGAGTTACTTCTTTCCCTCCAAGAAACCTTTCGCTAAGGCAGTTCTTGTAGAATTGGCAAAGGGATATTTGGAAGCCCATAGAGGCGTATGGTGAAAAAGGAAATATCTTCCTTTCAAAACTGGAAAGAGGCTTTCTGAGGAACTGCTGTGTGTTCTGTTAATTCATCTCACAGAGTTACATCTTTCCCTTCAAGAAGCCTTTCGCTAAGACTGTCTTTGTGGAAGTGGCAAAGTGATATTTGGAAGCCCGTAGAGGGCTATGTTGGAAAAGGAAATATCTTCCGTTCAAAACTGGAAAGAAGCTTTCTGAGAAACTGCTCTGTGTTCTGTTAATTCATCTCACAGAGTTACATCTTTCCCTTCAAGAAGCCTTTCGCTAAGGCTGTTCTTGTGGAATTGGCAAAGGGATATTTGGAAGCCCTTAGAGTGCTATGGTGAAAAAGGAAATATCTTCCGTCCAAAACTGGAAAGAAGCTTTCTGAGAAACTGCTCTGTGTTCTGTTAATTCATCTCACAGAGTTACATCTTTCCCTTCAAGAAGCCTTTCGCTAAGGCTGTTCTTGTGGAATTTGCAAAGGGATAATTGGAAGCTCATAGAGGGCTTGGGTGAAAAAGGAAAAGTCTTCCGTTCAAAAGTGGAAAGAAGCTTTCTGAGAAACTGCTCTGTATTCTGTTAATTCATCCCACAGAGTTACATCTTTCCCTTCAAGAAGCCTTTCGCTAAGGCTGTTCTTGTGGAATTAGCAAAGGGATATTTGGAAGCCCTTAGAGGGCTATGGTTAAAAAGGAAATATCTTCCGTTTAAAACTGGAAAGAAGCTTTCTGAGAAACTGCTCTGTGTTCTGTTAATTCATCTCACAGAGTTACATCTTTCTCGTCAAGAAACCTTTCGCTAAGGCAGTTCTTGTGGAATTGGTAAAGGGATATTTGGAAGCAAAAAGAGGGGTATGGTGAAAAAGGAAATATCTTCCGTTCAAAACTGGAAAGAGGCTTTCTGAGGAACTGCTGTGTGTTCTGTTAATTCATCTCACAGAGTTACATCTTTCCCTTCAAGAAGCCTTTCGTTAAGACTGTCTTTGTGGAATTGGCAAAGTGATATTTGGAAGCCCGTAGAGGGCTATGGTGGAAAAGGAAATATCTTCCGTTCAAAACTGGAAAGAAGCTTTCTGAGAAACTGCTCTGTGTTCTGTTAATTCATCTCACAGAGTTACATCTTTCCCTTCAAGAAGCCTTTCGCTAAGGCTGTTCTTGTGTAATTGGCAAAGGGATATTTGGAAGCCCGTAGAGGGCTATGGTGAAAAAGGAAATATCTTCCGTTCAAAACTGGAAAGAAGCTTTCTGAGAAACTGCTCTGTGTTCTGTTAATTCATCTCACAGAGTTACATCTTTCCCTTCAAGAAGCCTTTCGCTAAGGCTGTTCTTGTGGAATTGGCAAAGGGATATTTGGAAGCCCATAGAGGGCAATGGTGAAAAAGGAAATATCTTCCGTTCAAAACTGCAAAGAAGCTTTCTGAGAAACTGCTCTGTGTTCTGTTAATTCATCTCACAGAGTTACATCTTTCAGTTCAAGAAGCCTTTCGCTAAGGCTGTTCTTGTGGAATTAGCAAAGAGATATTTGGAAGCCCATAGAGGGCTATGGTGAAAAAGGAAATATCTTCCGTTCAAAACTGGAAAGAAGGTTTCTGAGAAACTGCTCTGTGTTCTGTTAATTCATCTCACAGAGTTACATCTTTCCGTTCAAGAAGCCTTTCGCTAAGTCTGTCCTTGTGGAATTGGCAAAGGGACATTTGGAAGCCCATAGAGGTCTAGGGTGAAAAAGGAAATATCTTCCGATCAAAACTGGAAAGAATCTTTCTGAGAAACTGCTCTGTGTTCTGTTAATTCATCTCACAGAGTTACATCTTTCCCTTCAAGAAGCCTTTCGCTAAGGCTGTTCTTGTGGAATTGGCAAAGGGATATTTGGAAGCCCATAGAGGGCTATGGTGAAAAAGGAAATATCTTCTGTTCAAAACTGGAAAGAAGCTTCTGAGAAACTGCTCTGTGTTCTGTTAATTCATCACACAGAGTTTCATCTTTCCCTTCAAGAAGCCTTTCGCTAAGGCTGTTCTTGTGGAATTGGCAAAAGGATATTTGGAAGCCCTTAGAGGGCTATGGTGAAAAAGGAAATATCTTCCGTTCAAAACTGGAAAGAAGCTTTCTGAGAAACTGCTCTGTGTTCTGTTAATTCATCTCACAGAGTTACATATTTCCCGTCAAGAAGCCTTTCGCTAAGGCTGTTTTTGTGGAATTTACAAAGGGATATTTGGTAGCCCATAGAGGGCTATAGTGAAAAAGGAAATATCTTCCGTTCAAAACTGGAAAGAAGCTTTCTGAGAAACTGCTCTGTGTTCTGTTAATTCATCTCACAGAGTTACATCTTTCCCTTCAAGAAGACTTTCGCTAAGGCTGTTCTTGTGGAATTGGCAAACTGATATTTGGAAGCCAACAGAGGGCTATGATGAAAAAGGAAATATCTTCCCTTTAAAAGTGGAAAGAAGCTTTCTGAGAAACTGCTCTGTGTTCTGTTAATTCATCTCACAGAGGTACATCTTTCCCTTCAAGAAGCCTTTCGCTAAGGATGTTCTTGTGGAATTGGCAAAGGGATATTTGGAAGCCCTTAGAGGACTAGGGTGAAAAAGGAAATATCTTCCGTTCAAAATAGGAAAGAAGCTTTCTCAGCAACTGCTCTGTGTTCTGTTAATTCATCTCACAGAGTTACATCTTTCCCTTCAAGAAGCCTTTCGCTAAGGCTGTTCTTGTGGAATTGGCAAAGGGATATTTGGAAGCCCACAGAGGGCTATGGTGAAAAAGGAAATATATTCCGTTTAAAACGGGAAAGAAGCTTTCTGAGAAACTGCTCTGTGTTCTGTTAATTCATCTCACAGAGGTACATCTTTCCCTTCAAGAAGCCTTTCGCTAAGGATGTTCTTGTGGAATTGGCAAAGGGATATTTGGAAGCCCTTAGAGGACTAGGGTGAAAAAGGAAATATCTTCCGTTCAAAATAGGAAAGAAGCTTTCTGAGCAACTGCTCTGTGTTCTGTTAATTCATCACACAGAGTTACATCTTTCCCTTCAAGAAGCCTTTCGCTAAGGCAATTCTTGTGGAATTGGCAAAGGGATATTTGGAAGCCCATAGAGGGGTATGGTGAAAAAGGATATATCTTCCGTTAAAAACTGTTAAGAAGCTTTCTGAGAAACTGCTCTGTGTTCTGTTAATTCATCTCACAGAGTTTCAGCTTTCCCTTCAAGAAGCCTTTCGTTGAGGCTGTTCTTGTGGAATTGGCAAAGGGATATTTGGAAGCCCATAGAGGGCTATGGTGGAAAAGGAAATATCTTCCGTTCAAAACTGGAAAGAAGCTTTCTGAGAAACTGCTCTTTGTTCTGTTAATTCATCTCACAGAGTTACATCTTTCCCTTCAAGAAGCCTATCGCTAAGACTGTCCTTGTGGATTTGGCAAAGTGCTATTTGGAAGCCCGTAGAGGGCAATGGTGAAAAAGGAAATATCTTCCGTTCAAAACTGGAAAGAAGCTTTCTGAGAAACTGCTCTGTGTTCTCTTAATTCATCTCACAGAGTTACATCTTTCCCTTCAAGTAGCCTTTCGCTAAGGCTGTTCTTGTGGAATTGGCAAAGGGATATTTGGAAACCCATAGCGGGCTATGGTGAAAAAGGAAATATCTTCCGTTCAAAACTTGAAAGAAGCTTTCTGAGAACCTGCTCTGTGTTCTGTTAATTCATCTAACAGAGGTACATCTTTCCCTTCAAGAAGCCTTTCGCTAAGGCTCTTCCTGTGGAATTGGCAAAGGGATATTTGGAAGTCCATAGAGGGCTATGGTGAAAAAGGAAATATCTTCCGTTCAAAACTGGAAAGAAGCTTTCTGAGAAACTGCTCTGTGTTCTGTTAATTCATCTCACAGTGTTACATCTTTCCGTTCAAGAAGCCTTTCGCTAAGGCTGTTCTTGTGGAATTGGCAAAGGAATATTGGGAAGCCCATAGAGGGGTATGGTGAAAAAGGAAATATCTTCCGTTCAAAACTGGAAAGAAGCTTTCTGAGAAACGGCGCTGTGTTCTGTTAATTCATCTCACAGAGTTACATCTTTCCCTTCAAGAAGCCTTTCGCTAAGACTGTCCTTGTGGAATTGGCAAAGTGATATTTGGAAGCCCGTAGAGGGCTATGGTGGAAAAGGAAATATCTTCCGTTCAAAACTGGAAAGAAGCTTTCTGACAAACTGCTCTGTGTTCTGTTAATTCAACTCACAAAGTTACATCTTTCCCTTCAAGAAGCCTTTGGCTAAGGCTATTCTTGCGGAATTGGCAAACGGATATGTGGAAAAACGTAGAGGTCTAGGGTGAAAAAGGAAATATCTTCCGATGAAAACTGGAAAGAAGCTTTCTGAGAAACTGCTCTGTGTTCTGTTAATTCATCTCACAGAGTTACATCTTTCCCTTCAAGAAGCCTTTCGCTAAGGCTGTTCTTGTGGAAGTGGCAAAGGGATATTTGGAAGCCCATAGAGGGCTATGGTGAAAAAGGAAATATCTTCCGTTCAAAACTTGAAAGAAGCTTTCTGAGAAACTGCTCTGTGTTCTGTTAATTCATCCCACAGAGTTACATCTTTCCCTTCAAGAAACCTTTCGCTAAGGCAGTTCTTGTGGAATTGGCAAAGGGATATTTGGAAGCCCATAGAGGGGTATGGTTAAAAAGGAAATATCTTCCATTTAAAACTGGAAAGAAGCTTTCTGAAAAACTGCTCTGTGTTCTGTTAATTCATCTCACAGAGTTACTTCTTTCCCTCCAAGAAACCTTTCGCTAAGGCAGTTCTTGTGGAATTGGCAAAGGGATATTTGGAAGCCCATAGAGGCGTATGGTGAAAAAGGAAATATCTTCCTTTCAAAACTGGAAAGAGGCTTTCTGAGGAACTGCTGTGTGTTCTGTTAATTCATCTCACAGAGTTACATCTTTCCCTTCAAGAAGCCTTTCGCTAAGACTGTCTTTGTGGAAGTGGCAAAGTGATATTTGGAAGCCCGTAGAGGGCTATGTTGGAAAAGGAAATATCTTCCGTTCAAAACTGGAAAGAAGCTTTCTGAGAAACTGCTCTGTGTTCTGTTAATTCATCTCACAGAGTTACATCTTTCCCTTCAAGAAGCCTTTCGCTAAGGCTGTTCTTGTGGAATTGGCAAAGGGATATTTGGAAGCCCTTAGAGTGCTATGGTGAAAAAGGAAATATCTTCCGTCCAAAACTGGAAAGAAGCTTTCTGAGAAACTGCTCTGTGTTCTGTTAATTCATCTCACAGAGTTACATCTTTCCCTTCAAGAAGCCTTTCGCTAAGGCTGTTCTTGTGGAATTTGCAAAGGGATAATTGGAAGCTCATAGAGGGCTTGGGTGAAAAAGGAAAAGTCTTCCGTTCAAAAGTGGAAAGAAGCTTTCTGAGAAACTGCTCTGTATTCTGTTAATTCATCCCACAGAGTTACATCTTTCCCTTCAAGAAGCCTTTCGCTAAGGCTGTTCTTGTGGAATTAGCAAAGGGATATTTGGAAGCCCTTAGAGGGCTATGGTTAAAAAGGAAATATCTTCCGTTTAAAACTGGAAAGAAGCTTTCTGAGAAACTGCTCTGTGTTCTGTTAATTCATCTCACAGAGTTACATCTTTCTCGTCAAGAAACCTTTCGCTAAGGCAGTTCTTGTGGAATTGGTAAAGGGATATTTGGAAGCAAAAAGAGGGGTATGGTGAAAAAGGAAATATCTTCCGTTCAAAACTGGAAAGAGGCTTTCTGAGGAACTGCTGTGTGTTCTGTTAATTCATCTCACAGAGTTACATCTTTCCCTTCAAGAAGCCTTTCGTTAAGACTGTCTTTGTGGAATTGGCAAAGTGATATTTGGAAGCCCGTAGAGGGCTATGGTGGAAAAGGAAATATCTTCCGTTCAAAACTGGAAAGAAGCTTTCTGAGAAACTGCTCTGTGTTCTGTTAATTCATCTCACAGAGTTACATCTTTCCCTTCAAGAAGCCTTTCGCTAAGGCTGTTCTTGTGTAATTGGCAAAGGGATATTTGGAAGCCCGTAGAGGGCTATGGTGAAAAAGGAAATATCTTCCGTTCAAAACTGGAAAGAAGCTTTCTGAGAAACTGCTCTGTGTTCTGTTAATTCATCTCACAGAGTTACATCTTTCCCTTCAAGAAGCCTTTCGCTAAGGCTGTTCTTGTGGAATTGGCAAAGGGATATTTGGAAGCCCATAGAGGGCAATGGTGAAAAAGGAAATATCTTCCGTTCAAAACTGCAAAGAAGCTTTCTGAGAAACTGCTCTGTGTTCTGTTAATTCATCTCACAGAGTTACATCTTTCAGTTCAAGAAGCCTTTCGCTAAGGCTGTTCTTGTGGAATTAGCAAAGAGATATTTGGAAGCCCATAGAGGGCTATGGTGAAAAAGGAAATATCTTCCGTTCAAAACTGGAAAGAAGGTTTCTGAGAAACTGCTCTGTGTTCTGTTAATTCATCTCACAGAGTTACATCTTTCCGTTCAAGAAGCCTTTCGCTAAGTCTGTCCTTGTGGAATTGGCAAAGGGACATTTGGAAGCCCATAGAGGTCTAGGGTGAAAAAGGAAATATCTTCCGATCAAAACTGGAAAGAATCTTTCTGAGAAACTGCTCTGTGTTCTGTTAATTCATCTCACAGAGTTACATCTTTCCCTTCAAGAAGCCTTTCGCTAAGGCTGTTCTTGTGGAATTGGCAAAGGGATATTTGGAAGCCCATAGAGGGCTATGGTGAAAAAGGAAATATCTTCTGTTCAAAACTGGAAAGAAGCTTCTGAGAAACTGCTCTGTGTTCTGTTAATTCATCACACAGAGTTTCATCTTTCCCTTCAAGAAGCCTTTCGCTAAGGCTGTTCTTGTGGAATTGGCAAAAGGATATTTGGAAGCCCTTAGAGGGCTATGGTGAAAAAGGAAATATCTTCCGTTCAAAACTGGAAAGAAGCTTTCTGAGAAACTGCTCTGTGTTCTGTTAATTCATCTCACAGAGTTACATATTTCCCGTCAAGAAGCCTTTCGCTAAGGCTGTTTTTGTGGAATTTACAAAGGGATATTTGGTAGCCCATAGAGGGCTATAGTGAAAAAGGAAATATCTTCCGTTCAAAACTGGAAAGAAGCTTTCTGAGAAACTGCTCTGTGTTCTGTTAATTCATCTCACAGAGTTACATCTTTCCCTTCAAGAAGACTTTCGCTAAGGCTGTTCTTGTGGAATTGGCAAACTGATATTTGGAAGCCAACAGAGGGCTATGATGAAAAAGGAAATATCTTCCCTTTAAAAGTGGAAAGAAGCTTTCTGAGAAACTGCTCTGTGTTCTGTTAATTCATCTCACAGAGGTACATCTTTCCCTTCAAGAAGCCTTTCGCTAAGGATGTTCTTGTGGAATTGGCAAAGGGATATTTGGAAGCCCTTAGAGGACTAGGGTGAAAAAGGAAATATCTTCCGTTCAAAATAGGAAAGAAGCTTTCTCAGCAACTGCTCTGTGTTCTGTTAATTCATCTCACAGAGTTACATCTTTCCCTTCAAGAAGCCTTTCGCTAAGGCTGTTCTTGTGGAATTGGCAAAGGGATATTTGGAAGCCCACAGAGGGCTATGGTGAAAAAGGAAATATATTCCGTTTAAAACGGGAAAGAAGCTTTCTGAGAAACTGCTCTGTGTTCTGTTAATTCATCTCACAGAGGTACATCTTTCCCTTAAAGAAGCCTTTCGCTAAGGATGTTCTTGTGGAATTGGCAAAGGGATATTGGAAGCCCTTAGAGGACTAGGGTGAAAAAGGAAATATCTTCCGTTCAAAATAGGAAAGAAGCTTTCTGAGCAACTGCTCTGTGTTCTGTTAATTCATCACACAGAGTTACATCTTTCCCTTCAAGAAGCCTTTCGCTAAGGCAATTCTTGTGGAATTGGCAAAGGGATATTTGGAAGCCCATAGAGGGGTATGGTGAAAAAGGATATATCTTCCGTTAAAAACTGTTAAGAAGCTTTCTGAGAAACTGCTCTGTGTTCTGTTAATTCATCTCACAGAGTTTCAGCTTTCCCTTCAAGAAGCCTTTCGTTGAGGCTGTTCTTGTGGAATTGGCAAAGGGATATTTGGAAGCCCATAGAGGGCTATGGTGGAAAAGGAAATATCTTCCGTTCAAAACTGGAAAGAAGCTTTCTGAGAAACTGCTCTTTGTTCTGTTAATTCATCTCACAGAGTTACATCTTTCCCTTCAAGAAGCCTATCGCTAAGACTGTCCTTGTGGATTTGGCAAAGTGCTATTTGGAAGCCCGTAGAGGGCAATGGTGAAAAAGGAAATATCTTCCTTTCAAAACTGGAAAGAAGCTTTCTGAGAAACTGCTCTGTGTTCTCTTAATTCATCTCACAGAGTTACATCTTTCCCTTCAAGTAGCCTTTCGCTAAGGCTGTTCTTGTGGAATTGGCAAAGGGATATTTGGAAACCCATAGCGGGCTATGGTGAAAAAGGAAATATCTTCCGTTCAAAACTTGAAAGAAGCTTTCTGAGAACCTGCTCTGTGTTCTGTTAATTCATCTAACAGAGGTACATCTTTCCCTTCAAGAAGCCTTTCGCTAAGGCTCTTCCTGTGGAATTGGCAAAGGGATATTTGGAAGTCCATAGAGGGCTATGGTGAAAAAGGAAATATCTTCCGTTCAAAACTGGAAAGAAGCTTTCTGAGAAACTGCTCTGTGTTCTGTTAATTCATCTCACAGTGTTACATCTTTCCGTTCAAGAAGCCTTTCGCTAAGGCTGTTCTTGTGGAATTGGCAAAGGAATATTGGGAAGCCCATAGAGGGGTATGGTGAAAAAGGAAATATCTTCCGTTCAAAACTGGAAAGAAGCTTTCTGAGAAACGGCGCTGTGTTCTGTTAATTCATCTCACAGAGTTACATCTTTCCCTTCAAGAAGCCTTTCGCTAAGACTGTCCTTGTGGAATTGGCAAAGTGATATTTGGAAGCCCGTAGAGGGCTATGGTGGAAAAGGAAATATCTTCCGTTCAAAACTGGAAAGAAGCTTTCTGAGAAACTGCTCTGTGTTCTGTTAATTCAACTCACAGAGTTACATCTTTCCCTTCAAGAAGCCTTTGGCTAAGGCTATTCTTGCGGAATTGGCAAACGGATATGTGGAAGCACGTAGAGGTCTAGGGTGAAAAAGGAAATATCTTCCGATGAAAACTGGAAAGAAGCTTTCTGAGAAACTGCTCTGTGTTCTGTTAAGTCATCTCACAGAGTAACATCTTTCCCTTCAAGAAGCCTTTCGCTAAGGCTGTTCTTGTGGAAGTGGCAAAGGGATATTTGGAAGCCCATAGAGGGCTATGGTGAAAAAGGAAATATCTTCCGTTCAAAACTGGAAAGAAGGTTTCTGAGAAACTGCTCTGTGTTCTGTTAATTCATCTCACAGAGTTACATCTTTCCCTTCAAGAAGCCTTTCGCTAAGTCTGTCCTTGTGGAATTCGCAAAGGGACATTTGGAAGCCCATAGAGGTCTAGGGTGAAAAAGGAAATATCTTCCGATCAAAACTGGAAAGAAGCTTTCTGAGAAACTGCTCTGTGTTCTGTTAATTCATCTCACAGAGTTACATCTTTCCCTTCAAGAAGCCTTTCGCTAAGGCTGTTCTTGTGGAATTGGCAAAGGGATATTTGGAAGCCCATAGAGGGCTATGGTGAAAAAGGAAATATCTTCTGTTCAAAACTGGAAAGAAGCTTCTGAGAAACTGCTCTGTGTTCTGTTAATTCATCACACAGAGTTTCATCTTTCCCTTCAAGAAGCCTTTCGCTAAGGCTGTTCTTGTGGAATTGGCAAAAGGATATTTGGATGCCCTTAGAGGGCTATGGTGAAAAAGGAAATATCTTCCGTTCAAAACTGGAAAGAAGCTTTCTGAGAAACTGCTCTGTGTTCTGTTAATTCATCTCACAGAGTTACATATTTCCCGTCAAGAAGCCTTTCGCTAAGGCTGTTTTTGTGGAATTTACAAAGGGATATTTGGTAGCCCATAGAGGGCTATAGTGAAAAAGGAAATATCTTCCGTTCAAAACTGGAAAGAAGCTTTCTGAGAAACTGCTCTGTGTTCTGTTAATTCATCTCACAGAGTTACATCTTTCCCTTCAAGAAGACTTTCGCTAAGGCTGTTCTTGTGGAATTGGCAAACTGATATTTGGAAGCCAACAGAGGGCTATGATGAAAAAGGAAATATCTTCCCTTTAAAAGTGGAAAGAAGCTTTCTGAGAAACTGCTCTGTATTCTGTTAATTCATCTCACAGAGGTACATCTTTCCCTTCAAGAAGCCTTTCGCTAAGGATGTTCTTGTGGAATTGGCAAAGGGATATTTGGAAGCCCTTAGAGGACTAGGGTGAAAAAGGAAATATCTTCCGTTCAAAATAGGAAAGAAGCTTTCTCAGCAACTGCTCTGTGTTCTGTTAATTCATCTCACAGAGTTACATCTTTCCCTTCAAGAAGCCTTTCGCTAAGGCTGTTCTTGTGGAATTGGCAAAGGGATATTTGGAAGCCCACAGAGGGCTATGGTGAAAAAGGAAATATCTTCCGTTTAAAACGGGAAAGAAGCTTTCTGAGAAACTGCTCTGTGTTCTGTTAATTCATCTCACAGAGGTACATCTTTCCCTTCAATAAGCCTTTCGCTAAGGATGTTCTTGTGGAATTGGCAAAGGGATATTTGGAAGCCCTTAGAGGACTAGGGTGAAAAAGGAAATATCTTCCGTTCAAAATAGGAAAGAAGCTTTCTGAGCAACTGCTCTGTGTTCTGTTAATTCATCACACAGAGTTACATCTTTCCCTTCAAGAAGCCTTTCGCTAAGGCAGTTCTTGTGGAATTGGCAAAGGGATATTTGGAAGCCCATAGAGGGGTATGGTGAAAAAGGATATATCTTCCGTTAAAAACTGTTAAGAAGCTTTCTGAGAAACTGCTCTGTGTTCTGTTAATTCATCTCACAGAGTTTCAGCTTTCCCTTCAAGAAGCCTTTCGTTGAGGCTGTTCTTGTGGAATTGGCAAAGGGATATTTGGAAGCCCATAGAGGGCTATGGTGGAAAAGGAAATATCTTCCGTTCAAAACTGGAAAGAAGCTTTCTGAGAAACTGCTCTTTGTTCTGTTAATTCATCTCACAGAGTTACATCTTTCCCTTCAAGAAGCCTATCGCTAAGACTGTCCTTGTGGATTTGGCAAAATGCTATTTGGAAGCCCGTAGAGGGCAATGGTGAAAAAGGAAATATCTTCCGTTCAAAACTGGAAAGAAGCTTTCTGAGAAACTGCTCTGTGTTCTCTTAATTCATCTCACAGAGTTACATCTTTCCCTTCAAGTAGCCTTTCGCTAAGGCTGTTCTTGTGGAATTGGCAAAGGGATATTTGGAAACCCATAGCGGGCTATGGTGAAAAAGGAAATATCTTCCGTTCAAAACTTGAAAGAAGCTTTCTGAGAACCTGCTCTGTGTTCTGTTAATTCATCTAACAGAGTTACATCTTTCCCTTCAAGAAGCCTTTCGCTAAGGCTCTTCCTGTGGAATTGGCAAAGGGATATTTGGAAGTCCATAGAGGGCTATGGTGAAAAAGGAAATATCTTCCGTTCAAAACTGGAAAGAAGCTTTCTGAGAAACTGCTCTGTGTTCTGTTAATTCATCTCACAGTGTTACATCTTTCCGTTCAAGAAGCCTTTCGCTAAGGCTGTTCTTGTGGAATTGGCAAAGGAATATTGGGAAGCCCATAGAGGGGTATGGTGAAAAAGGAAATATCTTCCGTTCAAAACTGGAAAGAAGCTTTCTGAGAAACGGCGCTGTGTTCTGTTAATTCATCTCACAGAGTTACATCTTTCCCTTCAAGAAGCCTTTCGCTAAGACTGTCCTTGTGGAATTGGCAAAGTGATATTTGGAAGCCCGTAGAGGGCTATGGTGGAAAAGGAAATATCTTCCGTTCAAAACTGGAAAGAAGCTTTCTGAGAAACTGCTCTGTGTTCTGTTAATTCAACTCACAGAGTTACATCTTTCCCTTCAAGAAGCCTTTGGCTAAGGCTATTCTTGCGGAATTGGCAAACGGATATGTGGAAGCAAGTAGAGGTCTAGGGTGAAAAAGGAAATATCTTCCGATGAAAACTGGAAAGAAGCTTTCTGAGAAACTGCTCTGTGTTCTGTAAAGTCATCTCACAGAGTAACATCCTTCCCTTCAAGAAGCCTTTCGCTAAGGCTGTTCTTGTGGAAGTGGCAAAGGGATATTTGGAAGCCCATAGAGGGCTATGGTGAAAAAGGAAATATCTTCCGTTCAAAACCGGAAAGAAGCTTTCTGAGAAACTGCTCTGTGTTCTGTTAATTCATCCCACAGAGTTACATCTTTCCCTTCAAGAAACCTTTCGCTAAGGCAGTTCTTGTGGAATTGGCAAAGGGATATTTGGAAGCCCATAGAGGGGTATGGTTAAAAAGGAAATATCTTCCATTTAAAACTGGAAAGAAGCTTTCTGAGAAACTGCTCTGTGTTCTGTTAATTCATCTCACAGAGTTACTTCTTTCCCTCCAAGAAACCTTTCGCTAAGGCAGTTCTTGTGGAATTGGCAAAGGGATATTTGGAAGCCCATAGAGGCGTATGGTGAAAAAGGAAATATCTTCCTTTCAAAACTGGAAAGAGGCTTTCTGAGGAACTGCTGTGTGTTCTGTTAATTCATCTCACAGAGTTACATCTTTCCCTTCAAGAAGCCTTTCGCTAAGACTGTCTTTGTGGAAGTGGCAAAGTGATATTTGGAAGCCCGTAGAGGGCTATGTTGGAAAAGGAAATATCTTCCGTTCAAAACTGGAAAGAAGCTTTGTGAGAAACTGCTCTGTGTTCTGTTAATTCATCTCACAGAGTTACATCTTTCCCTTCAAGAAGCCTTTCGCTAAGGCTGTTCTTGTGGAATTGGCAAAGGGATATTTGGAAGCCCTTAGAGTGCTATGGTGAAAAAGGAAATATCTTCCGTCCAAAACTGGAAAGAAGCTTTCTGAGAAACTGCTCTGTGTTCTGTTAATTCATCTCACAGAGTTACATCTTTCCCTTCAAGAAGCCTTTCGCTAAGGCTGTTCTTGTGGAATTTGCAAAGGGATAATTGGAAGCTCATAGAGGGCTTGGGTGAAAAAGGAAAAGTCTTCCGTTCAAAAGTGGAAAGAAGCTTTCTGAGAAACTGCTCTGTGTTCTGTTAATTCATCCCACAGAGTTACATCTTTCCCTTCAAGAAGCCTTTCCTAAGGCTGTTCTTGTGGAATTAGCAAAGGGATATTTGGAAGCCCTTAGAAGGCTATGGTTAAAAAGGAAATATCTTATGTTTAAAACTGGAAAGAAGCTTTCTGAGAAACTGCTCTGTGTTCTGTTAATTCATCTCACAGAGTTACATCTTTCTCGTCAAGAAACCTTTCGCTAAGGCAGTTCTTGTGGAATTGGTAAAGGGATATTTGGAAGCAAAAACAGGGGTATGGTGAAAAAGGAAATATCTTCTGTTCAAAACTGGAAAGAGGCTTTCTGAGGAACTGCTGTGTGTTCTGTTAATTCATCTCACAGAGTTACATCTTTCCCTTCAAGAAGCCTTTCGTTAAGACTGTCTTTGTGGAATTGGCAAAGTGATATTTGGAAGCCCGTAGAGGGCTATGGTGGAAAAGGAAATATCTTCCGTTCAAAACTGGAAAGAAGCTTTCTGAGAAACTGCTCTGTGTTCTGTTAATTCATCTCACAGAGTTACATCTTTCCCTTCAAGAAGCCTTTCGCTAAGGCTGTTCTTGTGTAATTGGCAAAGGGATATTTGGAAGCCCGTAGAGGGCTGTGGTGAAAAAGGAAATATCTTCCGTTCAAAACTGGAAAGAAGCTTTCTGAGAAACTGCTCTGTGTTCTGTTAATTCATCTCACAGAGTTACATCTTTCCCTTCAAGAAGCCTTTCGCTAAGGCTGTTCTTGTGGAATTGGCAAAGGGATATTTGGAAGCCCATAGAGGGCAATGGTGAAAAAGGAAATATCTTCCGTTCAAAACTGCAAAGAAGCTTTCTGAGAAACTGCTCTGTGTTCTGTTAATTCATCTCACAGAGTTACATCTTTCAGTTCAAGAAGCCTTTCGCTAAGGCTGTTCTTGTGGAATTAGCAAAGAGATATTTGGAAGCCCATAGAGGGCTATGGTGAAAAAGGAAATATCTTCCGTTCAAAACTGGAAAGAAGGTTTCTGAGAAACTGCTCTGTGTTCTGTTAATTCATCTCACAGAGTTACATCTTTCCCTTCAAGAAGCCTTTCGCTAAGTCTGTCCTTGTGGAATTGGCAAAGGGACATTTGGAAGCCCATAGAGGTCTAGGGTGAAAAAGGAAATATCTTCCGATCAAAACTGGAAAGAAGCTTTCTGAGAAACTGCTCTGTGTTCTGTTAATTCATCTCACAGAGTTACATCTTTCCCTTCAAGAAGCCTTTCGCTAAGGCTGTTCTTGTGGAATTGGCAAAGGGATATTTGGAAGCCCATAGAGGGCTATGGTGAAAAAGGAAATATCTTCTGTTCAAAACTGGAAAGAAGCTTCTGAGAAACTGCTCTGTGTTCTGTTAATTCATCACACAGAGTTTCATCTTTCCCTTCAAGAAGCCTTTCGCTAAGGCTGTTCTTGTGGAATTGTCAAAAGGATATTTGGAAACCCTTAGAGGGCTATGGTGAAAAAGGAAATATCTTCCGTTCAAAACTGGAAAGAAGCTTTCTGAGAAACTGCTCTGTGTTCTGTTAATTCATCTCACAGAGTTACATATTTCCCGTCAAGAAGCCTTTCGCTAAGGCTGTTTTTGTGGAATTTACAAAGGGATATTTGGTAGCCCATAGAGGGCTATAGTGAAAAAGGAAATATCTTCCGTTCAAAACTGGAAAGAAGGTTTCTGAGAAACTGCTCTGTGTTCTGTTAATTCATCTCACAGAGTTACATCTTGCCCTTCAAGAAGCCTTTCGCTAAGGCTGTTCTTGTGGAATTGGCAAAGGGATATTTGGAAGACAACATAGGGCTATGATGAAAAAGGAAATATCTTCCCTTTAAAAGTGGAAAGAAGCTTTCTGAGAAACTGCTCTGTGTTCTGTTAATTCATCTCACAGAGGTACATCTTTCCCTTCAAGAAGCCTTTCGCTAAGGATGTTCTTGTGGAATTGGCAAAGGGATATTTGGAAGCCCTTAGAGGACTAGGGTGAAAAAGGAAATATCTTCCGTTCAAAATAGGAAAGAAGCTTTCTCAGCAACTGCTCTGTGTTCTGTTAATTCATCTAACAGAGTTACATCTTTCCCTTCAAGAAGCCTTTCGCTAAGGCTGTTCTTGTGGAATTGGCAAAGGGATATTTGGAAGCCCACAGAGGGCTATGGTGAAAAAGGAAATATCTTCCGTTTAAAACGGGAAAGAAGCTTTCTGAGAAACTGCTCTGTGTTCTGTTAATTCATCTCACAGAGGTACATCTTTCCCTTCAATAAGCCTTTCGCTAAGGATGTTCTTGTGGAATTGGCAAAGGGATATTTGGAAGCCCTTAGAGGACTAGGGTGAAAAAGGAAATATCTTCCGTTCAAAATAGGAAAGAAGCTTTCTGAGCAACTGCTCTGTGTTCTGTTAATTCATCACACAGAGTTACATCTTTCCCTTCAAGAAGCCTTTCGCTAAGGCAGTTCTTGTGGAATTGGCAAAGGGATATTTGGAAGCCCATAGAGGGGTATGGTGAAAAAGGATATATCTTCCGTTAAAAACTGTTAAGAAGCTTTCTGAGAAACTGCTCTGTGTTCTGTTAATTCATCTCACAGAGTTTCAGCTTTCCATTCAAGAAGCCTTTCGTTGAGGCTGTTCTTGTGGAATTGGCAAAGGGATATTTGGAAGCCCATAGAGGGCTATGGTGGAAAAGGAAATATCTTCCGTTCAAAACTGGAAAGAAGCTTTCTGAGAAACTGCTCTTTGTTCTGTTAATTCATCTCACAGAGTTACATCTTTCCCTTCAAGAAGCCTATCGCTAAGACTGTCCTTGTGGATTTCGCAAAGTGATATTTGGAAGCCCGTAGAGGGCAATGGTGAAAAAGGAAATATCTTCCGTTCAAAACTGGAAAGAAGCTTTCAGAGAAACTGCTCTGTGTTCTCTTAATTCATCTCACAGAGTTACATCTTTCCCTTCAAGTAGCCTTTCGCTAAGGCTGTTCTTGTGGAATTGGCAAAGGGATATTTGGAAGCCCATAGCGGGCTATGGTGAAAAAGGAAATATCTTCCGTTCAAAACTTGAAAGAAGCTTTCTGACAACCTGCTCTGTGTTCTGTTAATTCATCTAACAGAGTTACATCTTTCCCTTCAAGAAGCCTTTCGCTAAGGCTCTTCCTGTGGAATTGGCAAAGGGATATTTGGAAGTCCATAGAGGGCTATGGTGAAAAAGGAAATATCTTCCGTTCAAAACTGGAAAGAAGCTTTCTGAGAAACTGCTCTGTGTTCTGTTAATTCATCTCACAGTGTTACATCTTTCCGTTCAAGAAGCCTTTCGCTAAGGCTGTTCTTGTGGAATTGGCAAAGGAATATTGGGAAGCCCATAGAGGGGTATGGTGAAAAAGGAAATATCTTCCGTTCAAAACTGGAAAGAAGCTTTCTGAGAAACTGCGCTGTGTTCTGTTAATTCATCTCACAGAGTTACATCTTTCCCTTCAAGAAGCCTTTCGCTAAGACTGTCCTTGTGGAATTGGCAAAGTGATATTTGGAAGCCCGTAGAGGGCTATGGTGGAAAAGGAAATATCTTCCGTTCAAAACTGGAAAGAAGCTTTCTGAGAAACTGCTCTGTGTTCTGTTAATTCAACTCACAGAGTTACATCTTTCCCTTCAAGAAGCCTTTCGCTAAGGCTGTTCTTGCGGAATTGGCAAACGGATATGTGGAAGCTCGTAGAGGTCTAGGGTGAAAAAGGAAATATCTTCCGATGAAAACTGGAAAGAACCTTTCTGAGAAACTGCTCTGTATTCTGTTAATTCATCTCACAGAGTTACATCTTTCCCTTCAAGAAGCCTTTCGCTAAGGCTGTTCTTGTGGAATTGGCAAAGGGATATTTGGAAGCCCATAGAGGGCTATGGTGAAAAAGGAAATATCTTCCGTTCAAAACCGGAAAGAAGCTTTCTGAGAAACTGCTCTGTGTTCTGTTAATTCATCCCACAGTGTTACATCTTTCCCTTCAAGAAGCCTTTCGCTAAGGCTGTTCTTGTGGAATTGGCAAAGGGATATTTGGAAGCCCATAAAGGGCTATGGTGAAAAAGGAAATATCTTCCGTTCAAAACTGAAAAGAAGCTTTTTGAGAAACTGCTAGGTGTTCTCTTATTTCATCTCACAGAGTTACATCTTTCCCTTCAAGAAGCCTTTCGCTATGGCCCTTCTTGTGGAATTAATAAAGGGATATTTGGAAGCCCTTAGAGGGCTATGTTTAAAAAGGAAATATTTTCCGTTTAAAACTGGAAAGAAGCTTTCTGAGAAACTGCTCTGTGTTCTGTTAATTCATCTCACAGAGTTACATCTTTCCCTTCAAGAAACCTTTCGCTAAGGCAGTTCTTGTGGAATTGGCAAAGGGATATTTGGAAGCCCATAGAGGGGTATGGTGAAAAAGGAAATATCTTCCGTTCAAAACTGGAAAGAAGCTTTCTGAGAAACTGCTCTGTGTTCTGTTAATTCATCTCACAGAGATACATCTTTATATTCAAGAAGCCTTTCGCTAACGCTGTTCTTGTGGAATTGGCAAAGGGATATTTGGAAGCCCATAGAGGGCTAGGGTGAAAAAGGAAATATCTTCCGTTCAAAACTGGAAAGAAGATTTCTGAGAAACTGCTCTGTGTTCTGTTAATTCATCTCACAGAGTTACATCTTTCCCTTCAAGAAGCCTTTCGCTAAGGCTGTTCTGGTGGAATTGGCAAAGGGATATTTGGAAGCCCATAGAGTGCTAAGGTGAAAAAGGAACAATCTTCCGTTCAAAACTGGAAAGAAGCTTTCTGAGAAACTGCTCTGTGTTCTGTTAATTCATCCCACAGAGTTACATCTTTCCCTTCAAGAAGCCTTTCGCTAAGGCTTTCTTGTGGAATTAGCAAAGGGATATTTGGAAGCCCTTAGAGGGCTATGTTTAAAAAGGAAATATCTTCCGTTTAAAACTGGAAAGAAGCTTTCCGAGAAACTGCTCTGTGTTCTGTTAATTCATCTCACAGAGTTACATCTTTCCCTTCAAGAAACCTTTCGCTAAGGCAGTTCTTGTGGAATTGGCAAAGGGATATTTGGAAGCCCATAGAGGGGTATGGTTAAAAAGGAAATATCTTTCATTTAAAACTGGATAGAAGCTTTCTGAGAAACTGCTCTGTGTTCTGTTAATTCATCTCACAGTGTTACTTCTTTCCCTCCAAGAAACCTTTCGCTAAGGCAGTTCTTGTGGAATTGGCAAAGGGATATTTGGAAGCCCATAGAGGGCAATGGTGAAAAAGGAAATATCTTCCGTTCAAAACTGCAAAGAAGCTTTCTGAGAAACTGCTCTGTGTTCTGTTAATTCATCTCACAGAGTTACATCTTTCAGTTCAAGAAGCCTTTCGCTAAGGCTGTTCTTGTGGAATTGGCAAAGAGATATTTGGAAGCCCATAGAGGGCTACGGTAAAAAGGAAATATCTTCCGTTCAAAACTGGAAAGAAGGTTTCTGGGAAACTGCTCTGTGTTCTGTTAATTCATCTCACAGAGTTACATCTTTCCCTTCAAGAAGCCTTTCGCTAAGTCTGTCCTTGTGGAATTGGCAAAGGGACATTTGGAAGCCCATAGAGGTCTAGGGTGAAAAAGGAAATATCTTCCGATCAAAACTGGAAAGAAGCTTTCTGAGAAACTGCTCTGTGTTCTGTTAATTCATCTCACAGAGTTACATCTTTCCCTTCAAGAAGCCTTTCGCTAAGTCTGTTCTTGTGGAATTGGCAAAGGGATATTTGGAAGCCCATAGAGGGCTATGGTGAAAAAGGAAATATCTTCTGTTCAAAACTGGAAAGAAGCTTCTGAGAAACTGCTCTGTGTTCTGTTAATTCATCACACAGAGTTTCATCTTTCCCTTCAAGAAGCCTTTCACTAAGGCTGTTCTTGTGGAATTGGCAAAAGGATATTTGGAAGCCCTTAGAGGGCTATGGTGAAAAAGGAAATATCTTCCGTTCAAAACTGGAAAGAAGCTTTCTGAGAAACTGCTCTGTGTTCTGTTAATTCATCTCACAGAGTTACATATTTCCAGTCAAGAAGCCATTCGCTAAGGCTGTTTTTGTGGAATTTACAAAGGGATATTTGGTAGCCCATAGAGGGCTATAGTGAAAAAGGAAATATCTTCCGTTCAAAACTGGAAAGAAGCTTTCTGAGAAACTGCTCTGTGTTCTGTTAATTCATCTCACAGAGTTACATTATTCCCTTCAAGAAGCCTTTCGCTAAGGCTGTTCTTTTGGAATTGGCAAAGGGATATTTGGAAGCCAACAGAGGGCTATGATGAAAAAGGAAATATCTTCCCTTTAAAACTGGAAAGAAGCTTTCTGAGAAACTGCTCTGTGTTCTGTTAATTCATCTCACAGAGGTACATCTTTCCCTTCAAGAAGCCTTTCGCTAATGATGTTCTTGTGGAATTGGCAAAGGGATATTTGGAAGCCCTTAGAGGACTAGGGTGAAAAAGGAAATATCTTCCGTTCAAAATAGGAAAGAAGCTTTCTGAGCAACTGCTCTGTTTTCTGTTAATTCATCTCACAGAGTTACATCTTTCCCTTCAAGAAGCCTTTCGCTAAGGCTGTTCTTGTGGAATTGGCAAAGGGATATTTGGAAGCCCACAGAGGGCTATGGTGAAAAAGGAAATATCTTCCGTTTAAAACGGGAAAGAAGCTTTCTGAGAAACTGCTCTGTGTTCTGTTAATTCATCTCACAGAGGTACATCTTTCCCTTCAATAAGCCTTTCGCTAAGGATGTTCTTGTGGAATTGGCAAAGGGATATTTGGAAGCCCTTAGAGGACTAGGGTGAAAAAGGAAATATCTTCCGTTCAAAATAGGAAAGAAGCTTTCTGAGCAACTGCTCTGTGTTCTGTTAATTCATCACACAGAGTTACATCTTTCCCTTCAAGAAGCCTTTCGCTAAGGCAGTTCTTGTGGAATTGGCAAAGGGATATTTGGAAGCCCATAGAGGGGTATGGTGAAAAAGGATATATCTTCCGTTAAAAACTGTTAAGAAGCTTTCTGAGAAACTGCTCTGTGTTCTGTTAATTCATCTCACAGAGTTTCAGATTTCCCTTCAAGAAGCCTTTCGTTGAGGCTGTTCTTGTGGAATTGGCAAAGGGATATTTGGAAGCCCATAGAGGGCTATGGTGAAAAAGGAAATATCTTCCGTTCAAAACTGGAAAGAAGATTTCTGAGAAACTGCTCTTCGTTCTGTTAATTCATCTCACAGAGTTACATCTTTCCCTTCAAGAAGCCTATCGCTAAGACTGTCCTTGTGGATTTGGCAAAGTGATATTTGGAAGCCCGTAGAGGGCTATGGTGAAAAAGGAAATATCTTCCGTTCAAAACTGGAAAGAAGCTTTCTGAGAAACTGCTCTGTGTTCTCTTAATTCATCTCACAGAGTTACATCTTTCCCTTCAAGTAGCCTTTCGCTAAGGCTGTTCTTGTGGAATTGGCAAAGGGATATTTGGAATCCCATAGCGGGCTATGGTGAAAAAGGAAATATCTTCCGTTCAAAACTTGAAAGAAGCTTTCTGAGAACCTGCTCTGTGTTCTGTTAATACATCTAACAGAGTTACATCTTTCCCTTCAAGAAGCCTTTCGCTAAGGCTCTTCCTGTGGAATTGGCAAAGGGATATTTGGAAGTCCTTAGAGGGCTATGGTGAAAAAGGAAATATCTTCCGTTCAAAACTGCAAAGAAGGTTTCTGAGAAACTGCTCTGTGTTCTGTTAATTCATCTCACAGAGGTACATCTTTCCCTTCAAGAAGCCTTTCGCTAAGGCTCTTCCTGTGGAATTGGCAAAGGGATATTTGGAAGTCCTTAGAGGGCTATGGTGAAAAAGGAAATATCTTCCGTTCAAAACTGGAAAGAAGCTTTCTGAGAAACTGCTCTGTGTTCTGTTAATTCATCTCACAGTGTTACATCTTTCCGTTCAAGAAGCCTTTCGCTAAGGCTGTTCTTGTGGAATTGGCAAAGGAATATTGGGAAGCCCATAGAGGGGTATGGTGAAAAAGGAAATATCTTAAGTTCAAAACTGGAAAGATGCTTTCTGAGAAACTGCGCTGTGTTCTGTTAATTCATCTCACAGAGTTACATCTTTCCCTTCAAGAAGCCTTTCGCTAAGTCTGTCCTTGTGGAATTGGCAAAGTGATATTTGGTAGCCCGTAGACGGCTATGGTGGAAAAGGAAATATCTTCCGTTCAAAACTGGAAAGAAGCTTTCTGAGAAACTGCTCAGTGTTCTGTTAATTCATCTCACAGAGTTACATCTTTCCCTTCAAGAAGCCTTTCGCTAAGGCTGTTCTTGTGGAATTGGCAAAGGGATATTTGGAAGCCCATAGAGGGCTATGGTGAAAAAGGAAATATCTTCCGTTCAAAACCAGAAAGAAGCTTTCTGAGAAACTGCTCTGTGTTCTGTTAATTCATCCCACAGAGTTACATCTTTCCCTTCAAGAAGCCTTTCGCTAAGGCTGTTCTTGTGGAATTGGCAAAGGGATATTTGGAAACCCATAAAGGGCTATGGTGAAAAAGGAAATATCTTCCGTTCAAAACTGAAAAGAAGCTTTTTGAGAAACTACTAGGTGTTCTCTTAATTCATCTCACAGAGTTACATCTTTCCCTTCAAGAAGCCTTTCGCTATGGCCCTTCTTGTGGAATTAATAAAGGGATATTTCGAAGCCCTTAGAGGGCTATGGTTAAAAAGGAAATATCTTCCGTTTAAAACTGGAAAGAAGCTTTCTGAGAAACTGCTCTGTGTTCTGTTAATTCATCTCACAGAGTTACATCTTTCCCTTCAAGAAACCTTTCGCTAAGGCAGTTCTTGTGGAATTGGCAAAGGGATATTTGGAAGCCCATAGAGGGGTATGGTGAAAAAGGAAATATCTTCCGTTCAAAACTGGAAAGAAGCTTTCTGAGAAACTGCTCTGTGTTCTGTTGATTCATCTCACAGAGATACATCTTTATATTCAAGAAGCCTTTCGCTAACGCTGTTCTTGTGGAATTGGCAAAGGGATATTTGGAAGCCCATAGAGGGCTAGGGTGAAAAAGGAAATATCTTCCGTTCAAAACTGGAAAGAATATTTCTGAGAAACTGCTCTGTGTTCTGTTAATTCATCTCACAGAGTTACATCTTTCCCTTCAAGAAGCCTTTCGCTAAGGCTGTTCTGGTGGAATTGGCAAAGGGATATTTGGAAGCCCATAGAGTGCTAAGGTGAAAAAGGAACAATCTTCCGTTCAAAACTGGAAAGAAGCTTTCTGAGAAACTGCTCTGTGTTCTGTTAATTCATCCCACAGAGTTACATCTTTCCCTTCAAGAAGCCTTTCGCTAAGGCTTTCTTGTGGAATTAGCAAAGGGATATTTGGAAGCCCTTAGAGGGCTATGGTTAAAAAGGAAATATCTTCCGTTTAAAACTGGAAAGAAGCTTTCTGAGAAACTGCTCTGTGTTCTGTTAATTCATCTCACAGAGTTACATCTTTCCCTTCAAGAAACCTTTCGCTAAGGCAGTTCTTGTGGAATTGGCAAAGGGATATTTGGAAGCCCATAGAGGGGTATGGTTAAAAAGGAAATATCTTCCATTTAAAACTGGAAAGAAGCTTTCTGAGAAACTGCTCTGTGTTCTGTTAATTCATCTCACAGAGTTACTTCTTTCCCTCCAAGAAACCTTTCGCTAAGGCAGTTCTTGTGGAATTGGCAAAGGGATATTTGAAAGCCCATAGAGGCGTATGGTGAAAAAGGGAATATCTTCCGTTCAAAACTGGAAAGAGGCTTTCTGAGGAACTGCTCTGTGTTCTGTTAATTCATCTCACAGAGTTACATCTTTCTCGTCAAGAAACCTTTCGCTAAGGCAGTTCTTGTGGAATTGGCAAAGGATATTTGGAAGCCCAAAGAGGGGTATGGTGAAAAAGGAAATATCTTCCGTTCAAAACTGGAAAGAAGCTTTCTGAGAAACTGCTCTGTGTTCTGTTAATTCATCTCACAGAGATACATCTTTATCTTCAAGAAGCCTTTCGCTAACGCTGTTCTTGTGGAATTGGCAAAGGGATATTTGGAAGCCCATAGAGGGCTAGGGTGAAAAAGGAAATATCTTCCGTTCAAAACTGGAAAGAAGATTTCTGAGAAACTTCTCTGTGTTCTGTTAATTCATCTCACAGAGGTACATCTTTCCCTTCAATAAGCCTGTCGCTAAGGCTGTTCTGGTGGAATTGGTAAAGGGATATTTGGAAGCCCATAGAGTGCTAAGGTGAAAAAGGAAAAATCTTCCGTTCAAAACTGGAAAGAAGCTTTCTGAGAAACTGCTCTGTGTTCTGTTAATTCATCTCACAGAGTTACATCTTTCCCTTCAAGAAGCCTTTCGCTAAGGCTGTTCTTGTGGAATTGGCAAAGGGATATTTGGAAGCCCACAGAGGGCTATGGTGAAAAAGGAAATATCTTCCGTTTAAAACGGGAAAGAAGCTTTCTGAGAAACTGCTCTGTGTTCTGTTAATTCATCTCACAGAGGTACATCTTTCCCTTCAATAAGCCTTTCGCTAAGGATGTTCTTGTGGAATTGGCAAAGGGATATTTGGAAGCCCTTAGAGGACTAGGGTGAAAAAGGAAATATCTTCCGTTCAAAATAGGAAAGAAGCTTTCTGAGCAACTGCTCTGTGTTCTGTTAATTCATCACACAGAGTTACATCTTTCCCTTCAAGAAGCCTATCGCTAAGACTGTCCTTGTGGATTTGGCAAAGTGATATTTGGAAGCCCGTAGAGGGCTATGGTGAAAAAGGAAATATCTTCCGTTCAAAACTGGAAAGAAGCTTTCTGAGAAACTGCTCTGTGTTCTCTTAATTCATCTCACAGAGTTACATCTTTCCCTTCAAGTAGCCTTTCGCTAAGGCTGTTCTTGTGGAATTGGCAAAGGGATATTTGGAATCCCATAGCGGGCTATGGTGAAAAAGGAAATATCTTCCGTTCAAAACTTGAAAGAAGCTTTCTGAGAACCTGCTCTGTGTTCTGTTAATACATCTAACAGAGTTACATCTTTCCCTTCAAGAAGCCTTTCGCTAAGGCTCTTCCTGTGGAATTGGCAAAGGGATATTTGGAAGTCCTTAGAGGGCTATGGTGAAAAAGGAAATATCTTCCGTTCAAAACTGCAAAGAAGGTTTCTGAGAAACTGCTCTGTGTTCTGTTAATTCATCTCACAGAGGTACATCTTTCCCTTCAAGAAGCCTTTCGCTAAGGCTCTTCCTGTGGAATTGGCAAAGGGATATTTGGAAGTCCTTAGAGGGCTATGGTGAAAAAGGAAATATCTTCCGTTCAAAACTGGAAAGAAGCTTTCTGAGAAACTGCTCTGTGTTCTGTTAACTCATCTCACAGTGTTACATCTTTCCGTTCAAGAAGCCTTTCGCTAAGGCTGTTCTTGTGGAATTAGCAAAGGAATATTGGGAAGCCCATAGAGGGGTATGGTGAAAAAGGAAATATCTTAAGTTCAAAACTGGAAAGATGCTTTCTGAGAAACTGCGCTGTGTTCTGTTAATTCATCTCACAGAGTTACATCTTTCCCTTCAAGAAGCCTTTCGCTAAGTCTGTCCTTGTGGAATTGGCAAAGGGATATTTGGTAGCCCGTAGACGGCTATGGTGGAAAAGGAAATATCTTCCGTTCAAAACTGGAAAGAAGCTTTCTGAGAAACTGCTCTGTGTTCTGTTAATTCAACTCACAGAGTTACATCTTTCCCTTCAAGAAGCCTTTCGCTAAGGCTGTTCTTGCGGAATTGGCAAACGGATATGTGGAAGCTCGTAGAGGTCTAGGGTGAAAAAGGAAATATCTTCCGATGAAAACTGGAAAGAACCTTTCTGAGAAACTGCTCTGTGTTCTGTTAATTCATCTCACAGAGTTACATCTTTCCCTTCAAGAAGCCTTTCGCTAAGGCTGTTCTTGTGGAATTGGCAAAGGGATATTTGGAAGCCCATAGAGGGCTATGGTGAAAAAGGAAATATCTTCCGTTCAAAACCAGAAAGAAGCTTTCTGAGAAACTGCTCTGTGTTCTGTTAATTCATCCCACAGAGTTACATCTTTCCCTTCAAGAAGCCTTTCGCTAAGGCTGTTCTTGTGGAATTGGCAAAGGGATATTTGGAAGCCCATAAAGGGCTATGGTGAAAAAGGAAATATCTTCCGTTCAAAACTGAAAAGAAGCTTTTTGAGAAACTGCTAGGTGTTCTCTTAATTCATCTCACAGAGTTACATCTTTCCCTTCAAGAAGCCTTTCGCTATGGCCCTTCTTGTGGAATTAATAAAGGGATATTTCGAAGCCCTTAGAGGGCTATGGTTAAAAAGGAAATATCTTCCGTTTAAAACTGGAAAGAAGCTTTCTGAGAAACTGCTCTGTGTTCTGTTTATTCATCTCACAGAGTTACATCTTTCCCTTCAAGAAACCTTTCGCTAAGGCAGTTCTTGTGGAATTGGCAAAGGGATATTTGGAAGCCCATAGAGGGGTATGGTTAAAAAGGAAATATCTTCCATTTAAAACTGGAAAGAAGCTTTCTGAGAAACTGCTCTGTGTTCTGTTAATTCATCTCACAGAGTTACTTCTTTCCCTCCAAGAAACCTTTCGCTAAGGCAGTTCTTGTGGAATTGGCAAAGGGATATTTGGAAGCCCATAGAGGCGTATGGTGAAAAAGGGAATATCTTCCGTTCAAAACTGGAAAGAGGCTTTCTGAGGAACTGCTCTGTGTTCTGTTAATTCATCTCACAGAGTTACATCTTTCTCGTCAAGAAACCTTTCGCTAAGGCAGTTCTTGTGGAATTGGCAAAGGATATTTGGAAGCCCAAAGAGGGGTATGGTGAAAAAGGAAATATCTTCCGTTCAAAACTGGAAAGAAGCTTTCTGAGAAACTGCTCTGTGTTCTGTTAATTCATCTCACAGAGATACATCTTTATCTTCAAGAAGCCTTTCGCTAACGCTGTTCTTGTGGAATTGGCAAAGGGATATTTGGAAGCCCATAGAGGGCTAGGGTGAAAAAGGAAATATCTTCCGTTCAAAACTGGAAAGAAGATTTCTGAGAAACTTCTCTGTGTTCTGTTAAGTCATCTCACAGATTTACATCTTTCCCTTCAATAAGCCTGTCGCTAAGGCTGTTCTGGTGGAATTGGTAAAGGGATATTTGGAAGCCCATAGAGTGCTAAGGTGAAAAAGGAAAAATCTTCCGTTCAAAACTGGAAAGAAGCTTTCTGAGAAACTGCTCTGTGTTCTGTTAATTCATCCCACAGAATTACATCTTTCCCTTCAAGAAGCCTTTCGCTAAGGCTGTTCTTGTGGAATTAGCAAAGGGATATTTGGAAGCCCTTTGAGGGCTATGGTTAAAAAGGAAATATCTTCCGTTTAAAACTGGAAAGAAGCTTTCTGAGAAACTGCTCTGTGTTCTGTTAATTCATCTCACAGAGTTACATCTTTCCCTTCAAGAAACCTTTCGCTAAGGCAGTTCTTGTGGAATTGGCAAAGGGATATTTGGAAGCCCATAGAGGGGTATGGTTAAAAAGGAAATATCTTCCATTTAAAACTGGAAAGAAGCTTTCTGAGAAACTGCTCTGTGTTCTGTTAATTCATCTCACAGAGTTACTTCTTTCCCTCCAAGAAACCTTTCGCTAAGGCTGTTCTTGTGGAATTGGCAAAGGGACATTTGGAAGCCCATAGAGGCGTATGGTGAAAAAGGAAATATCTTCCGTTCAAAACTGGAAAGAGGCTTTCTGAGGAACTGCTGTGTGTTCTGTTAATTCATCTCACAGAGTTACATCTTTCCCTTCAAGAAGCCTTTCGCTAAGACTGTCTTTGTGGAATTGGCAAAGTGATATTTGGAAGCCCGTAGAGGGCTATGGTGGAAAAGGAAATATCTTCCGTTCAAAACTGGAAAGAAGCTCTCTGAGAAACTGCTCTGTGTTCTGTTAATTCATCTCACAGAGTTACATCTTTCCCTTCAAGAAGCCTTTCGCTAAGGCTGTTCTTGTGTAATTGGCAAAGGGATATTTGGAAGCCCGTAGAGGGCTATGGTGAAAAAGGAAATATCTTCCGTTCAAAACTGGAAAGAAGCTTTCTGAGAAACTGCTCTGTGTTCCGTTAATTCATCCCACAGAGTTACATCTTTCCCTTCAAGAAGCCTTTCGCTAAGGCTGTTCTTGTGGAATTGGCAAAGGGATATTTGGAAGCCCATAGAGGGCAATGGTGAAAAAGGAAATATCTTCCGTTCAAAACTGCAAAGAAGCTTTCTGAGAAACTGCTCTGTGTTCTGTTAATTCATCTCACAGAGTTACATCTTTCAGTTCAAGAAGCCTTTCGCTAAGGCTGTTCTTGTGGAATTGGCAAAGAGATATTTGGAAGCCCATAGAGGGCTATGGTGAAAAAGGAAATATCTTCCGTTCAAAACAGGAAAGAAGGTTTCTGAGAAACTGCTCTGTGTTCTGTTAATTCATCTCACAGAGTTACATCTTTCCCTTCAAGAAGCCTTTCGCTAAGTCTGTCCTTGTGGAATTGGGAAAGGGACATTTGGAAGCCCATAGAGGGCTAGGGTGAAAAAGGAAATATCTTCCGATCAAAACTGGAAAGAAGCTTTCTGAGAAACTGCTCTGTGTTCTGTTAATTCATCTCACAGAGTTACATCTTTCCCGTCAAGAAGACTTTCGCTAAGTCTGCTCTTGTGGAATTGGCAAAGGGATATTTGGAAGCCCATAGAGGGCTATGGTGAAAAAGGAAATATCTTCTGTTCAAAACTAGAAAGAAGCTTCTGAGAAACTGCTCTGTGTTCTGTTAACTCATCTCACAGAGTTTCCTCTTTCCCTTCAAGAAGCCTTTCGCTAAGGCTGTCTTTGTGGAATTGGCAAAAGGATATTTGGAAGCCAACAGAGGGCTATGGTGAAAAAGGAAATATCTTCCGTTCAAAACTGGAAAGAAGCTTTCTGAGAAACTGCTCTGTGTTCTGTTAATTCATCTCACAGAGTTACATATTTCCCGTCAAGAAGCCTTTCGCTAAGGCTGTTCTTGTGGAATTGGCAAAGGGATATTTGGAAGCCAACAGAGGGCTATGATGAAAAAGGAAATATCTTCCCTTTAAAACTGGAAAGAAGCTTTCTGAGAAACTGCTCTGTGTTCTGTTAATTCATCTCACAGAGGTACATCTTTCCCTTCAAGAAGCCTTTCGCTAAGGATGTTCTTGTGGAATTGGCAAAGGGATATTTGGAAGCCCTTAGAGGACTAGGGTGAAAAAGGAAATATCTTCTGTTCAAAATAGGAAAGAAGCTTTCTGAGCAACTGCTCTGTGTTCTGTTAATTCATCTCACAGAGTTACATCTTTCCCTTCAAGAAGCCTTTCGCTAAGGCTGTTTTTGTGGAATTGGCAAAGGGATATTTGGAAGCCCACAGAGGGCTATGGTGAAAAAGGAAATATCTTCCGTTTAAAACGGGAAAGAAGCTTTCTGAGAAACTGCTCTGTGTTCTGTTAATTCATCTCACTGAGGTACATCTTTCCCTTCAATAAGCCTTTCGCTAAGGATGTTCTTGTGTAATTGGCAAAGGGATATTTGGAAGCCCTTAGAGGACTAGGGTGAAAAAGGAAATATCTTCTGTTCAAAATAGGAAAGAAGCTTTCTGAGCAACTGCTCTGTGTTCTGTTAATTCATCTCACAGAGTTACATCTTTCCCTTCAAGAAGCCTTTCGTTGAGGCTGTTCTTGTGGAATTGGCAAAGGGATATTTGGAAGCCCATAGAGGGCTATGGTGGAAAAGGAAATATCTTCCGTTCAAAACTGGAAAGAAGCTTTCTGAGAAACTGCTCTTTGTTCTGTTAATTCATCTCACAGAGTTACATCTTTCCCTTCAAGAAGCCTATCGCTAAGACTGTCCTTGTGGATTTGGCAAAGTGCTATTTGGAAGCCCGTAGAGGGCAATGGTGAAAAAGGAAATATCTTCCGTTCAAAACTGGAAAGAAGCTTTCTGAGAAACTGCTCTGTGTTCTCTTAATTCATCTCACAGAGTTACATCTTTCCCTTCAAGTAGCCTTTCGCTAAGGCTGTTCTTGTGGAATTGGCAAAGGGATATTTGGAAACCCATAGCGGGCTATGGTGAAAAAGGAAATATCTTCCGTTCAAAACTTGAAAGAAGCTTTCTGAGAACCTGCTCTGTGTTCTGTTAATTCATCTAACAGAGTTACATCTTTCCCTTCAAGAAGCCTTTCGCTAAGGCTCTTCCTGTGGAATTGGCAAAGGGATATTTGGAAGTCCATAGAGGGCTATGGTGAAAAAGGAAATATCTTCCGTTCAAAACTGGAAAGAAGCTTTCTGAGAAACTGCTCTGTGTTCTGTTAATTCATCTCACAGTGTTACATCTTTCCGTTCAAGAAGCCTTTCGCTAAGGCTGTTCTTGTGGAATTGGCAAAGGAATATTGGGAAGCCCATAGAGGGGTATGGTGAAAAAGGAAATATCTTCCTTTCAAAACTGGAAAGAAGCTTTCTGAGAAACGGCGCTGTGTTCTGTTAATTCATCTCACAGAGTTACATCTTTCCCTTCAAGAAGCCTTTCGCTAAGACTGTCCTTGTGGAATTGGCAAAGTGATATTTGGAAGCCCGTAGAGGGCTATGGTGGAAAAGGAAATATCTTCCGTTCAAAACTGGAAAGAAGCTTTCTGAGAAACTGCTCTGTGTTCTGTTAATTCAACTCACAGAGTTACATCTTTCCCTTCAAGAAGCCTTTGGCTAAGGCTATTCTTGCGGAATTGGCAAACGGATATGTGGAAGCAAGTAGAGGTCTAGGGTGAAAAAGGAAATATCTTCCGATGAAAACTGGAAAGAAGCTTTCTGAGAAACTGCTCTGTGTTCTGTTAAGTCATCTCACAGAGTAACATCTTTCCCTTCAAGAAGCCTTTCGCTAAGGCTGTTCTTGTGGAAGTGGCAAAGGGATATTTGGAAGCCCATAGAGGGCTATGGTGAAAAAGGAAATATCTTCCGTTCAAAACCGGAAAGAAGCTTTCTGAGAAACTGCTCTGTGTTCTGTTAATTCATCCCACAGAGTTACATCTTTCCCTTCAAGAAACCTTTCGCTAAGGCAGTTCTTGTGGAATTGGCAAAGGGATATTTGGAAGCCCATAGAGGGGTATGGTTAAAAAGGAAATATCTTCCATTTAAAACTGGAAAGAAGCTTTCTGAGAAACTGCTCTGTGTTCTGTTAATTCATCTCACAGAGTTACTTCTTTCCCTCCAAGAAACCTTTCGCTAAGGCAGTTCTTGTGGAATTGGCAAAGGGATATTTGGAAGCCCATAGAGGCGTATGGTGAAAAAGGAAATATCTTCCTTTCAAAACTGGAAAGAGGCTTTCTGAGGAACTGCTGTGTGTTCTGTTAATTCATCTCACAGAGTTACATCTTTCCCTTCAAGAAGCCTTTCGCTAAGACTGTCTTTGTGGAAGTGGCAAAGTGATATTTGGAAGCCCGTAGAGGGCTATGTTGGAAAAGGAAATATCTTCCGTTCAAAACTGGAAAGAAGCTTTCTGAGAAACTGCTCTGTGTTCTGTTAATTCATCTCACAGAGTTACATCTTTCCCTTCAAGAAGCCTTTCGCTAAGGCTGTTCTTGTGGAATTGGCAAAGGGATATTTGGAAGCCCTTAGAGTGCTATGGTGAAAAAGGAAATATCTTCCGTCCAAAACTGGAAAGAAGCTTTCTGAGAAACTGCTCTGTGTTCTGTTAATTCATCTCACAGAGTTACATCTTTCCCTTCAAGAAGCCTTTCGCTAAGGCTGTTCTTGTGGAATTTGCAAAGGGATAATTGGAAGCTCATAGAGGGCTTGGGTGAAAAAGGAAAAGTCTTCCGTTCAAAAGTGGAAAGAAGCTTTCTGAGAAACTGCTCTGTGTTCTGTTAATTCATCCCACAGAGTTACATCTTTCCCTTCAAGAAGCCTTTCCTAAGGCTGTTCTTGTGGAATTAGCAAAGGGATATTTGGAAGCCCTTAGAAGGCTATGGTTAAAAAGGAAATATCTTATGTTTAAAACTGGAAAGAAGCTTTCTGAGAAACTGCTCTGTGTTCTGTTAATTCATCTCACAGAGTTACATCTTTCTCGTCAAGAAACCTTTCGCTAAGGCAGTTCTTGTGGAATTGGTAAAGGGATATTTGGAAGCAAAAACAGGGGTATGGTGAAAAAGGAAATATCTTCCGTTCAAAACTGGAAAGAGGCTTTCTGAGGAACTGCTGTGTGTTCTGTTAATTCATCTCACAGAGTTACATCTTTCCCTTCAAGAAGCCTTTCGTTAAGACTGTCTTTGTGGAATTGGCAAAGTGATATTTGGAAGCCCGTAGAGGGCTATGGTGGAAAAGGAAATATCTTCCGTTCAAAACTGGAAAGAAGCTTTCTGAGAAACTGCTCTGTGTTCTGTTAATTCATCTCACAGAGTTACATCTTTCCCTTCAAGAAGCCTTTCGCTAAGGCTGTTCTTGTGTAATTGGCAAAGGGATATTTGGAAGCCCGTAGAGGGCTATGGTGAAAAAAGGAAATATCTTCCGTTCAAAACTGGAAAGAAGCTTTCTGAGAAACTGCTCTGTGTTCTGTTAATTCATCTCACAGAGTTACATCTTTCCCTTCAAGAAGCCTTTCGCTAAGGCTCTTCCTGTGGAATTGGCAAAGGGATATTTGGAAGTCCTTAGAGGGCTATGGTGAAAAAGGAAATATCTTCCGTTCAAAACTGGAAAGAAGCTTTCTGAGAAACTGCTCTGTGTTCTGTTAATTCATCTCACAGTGTTACATCTTTCCGTTCAAGATGCCTTTCGCTAAGGCTGTTCTTGTGGAATTGGCAAAGGAATATTGGGAAGCCCATAGAGGGGTATGGTGAAAAAGGAAATATCTTCCGTTCAAAACTGGAAAAAAGCTTTCTGAGAAACGGCGCTGTGTTCTGTTAATTCATCTCACAGAGTTACATCTTTCCCTTCAAGAAGCCTTTCGCTAAGACTGTCCTTGTGGAATTGGCAAAGTGATATTTGGAAGCCCGTAGAGGGCTATGGTGGAAAAGGAAATATCTTCCGTTCAAAACTGGAAAGAAGCTTTCTGAGAAACTGCTCTGTGTTCTGTTAATTCATCCCACAGAGTTACATCTTTCCCTTCAAGAAGCCTTTCCTAAGGCTGTTCTTGTGGAATTAGCAAAGGGATATTTGGAAGCCCTTAGAAGGCTATGGTTAAAAAGGAAATATCTTATGTTTAAAACTGGAAAGAAGCTTTCTGAGAAACTGCTCTGTGTTCTGTTAATTCATCTCACAGAGTTACATCTTTCTCGTCAAGAAACCTTTCGCTAAGGCAGTTCTTGTGGAATTGGTAAAGGGATATTTGGAAGCAAAAACAGGGGTATGGTGAAAAAGGAAATATCTTCCGTTCAAAACTGGAAAGAGGCTTTCTGAGGAACTGCTGTGTGTTCTGTTAATTCATCTCACAGAGTTACATCTTTCCCTTCAAGAAGCCTTTCGTTAAGACTGTCTTTGTGGAATTGGCAAAGTGATATTTGGAAGCCCGTAGAGGGCTATGGTGGAAAAGGAAATATCTTCCGTTCAAAACTGGAAAGAAGCTTTCTGAGAAACTGCTCTGTGTTCTGTTAATTCATCTCACAGAGTTACATCTTTCCCTTCAAGAAGCCTTTCGCTAAGGCTGTTCTTGTGTAATTGGCAAAGGGATATTTGGAAGCCCGTAGAGGGCTATGGTGAAAAAAGGAAATATCTTCCGTTCAAAACTGGAAAGAAGCTTTCTGAGAAACTGCTCTGTGTTCTGTTAATTCAACTCACAGAGTTACATCTTTCCCTTCAAGAAGCCTTTGGCTAAGGCTATTCTTGCGGAATTGGCAAACGGATATGTGGAAGCACGTAGAGGTCTAGGGTGAAAAAGGAAATATCTTCCGATGAAAACTGGAAAGAAACTTTCTGAGAAACTGCTCTGTGTTCTGTTAATTCATCTCACAGAGTTACATCTTTCCCTTCAAGAAGCCTTTCGCTAAGGCTGTTCTTGTGGAAGTGGCAAAGGGATATTTGGAAGCCCATAGAGGTCTAGGGTGAAAAAGGAAATATCTTCCGATGAAAACTGGAAAGAAACTTTCTGAGAAACTGCTCTGTGTTCTGTTAATTCATCTCACAGAGTTACATCTTTCCCTTCAAGAAGCCTTTCGCTAAGGCTGTTCTTGTGGAATTTGCAAAGGGATAATTGGAAGCTCATAGAGGGCTTGGGTGAAAAAGGAAAAGTCTTCCGTTCAAAAGTGGAAAGAAGCTTTCTGAGAAACTGCTCTGTATTCTGTTAATTCATCCCACAGAGTTACATCTTTCCCTTCAAGAAACCTTTCGCTAAGGCAGTTCTTGTGGAATTGGCAAAGGGATATTTGGAAGTCCATAGAAGGGTATGGTTAAAAAGGAAATATCTTCCATTTAAAACTGGAAAGAAGCTTTCTGAGAAACTGCTCTGTGTTCTGTTAATTCATCTCACAGAGTTACTTCTTTCCCTCCAAGAAACCTTTCGCTAAGGCAGTTCTTGTGGAATTGGCAAAGGGATATTTGGAAGCCCATAGAGGCGTATGGTGAAAAAGGAAATATCTTCCTTTCAAAACTGGAAAGAGGCTTTCTGAGGAACTGCTGTGTGTTCTGTTAATTCATCTCACAGAGTTACATCTTTCCCTTCAAGAAGCCTTTCGCTAAGACTGTCTTTGTGGAAGTGGCAAAGTGATATTTGGAAGCCCGTAGAGGGCTATGTTGGAAAAGGAAATATCTTCCGTTCAAAACTGGAAAGAAGCTTTCTGAGAAACTGCTCTGTGTTCTGTTAATTCATCTCACAGAGTTACATCTTTCCCTTCAAGAAGCCTTTCGCTAAGGCTGTTCTTGTGGAATTGGCAAAGGGATATTTGGAAGCCCTTAGAGTGCTATGGTGAAAAAGGAAATATCTTCCGTCCAAAACTGGAAAGAAGCTTTCTGAGAAACTGCTCTGTGTTCTGTTAATTCATCTCACAGAGTTACATCTTTCCCTTCAAGAAGCCTTTCGCTAAGGCTGTTCTTGTGGAATTTGCAAAGGGATAATTGGAAGCTCATAGAGGGCTTGGGTGAAAAAGGAAAAGTCTTCCGTTCAAAAGTGGAAAGAAGCTTTCTGAGAAACTGCTCTGTGTTCTGTTAATTCATCCCACAGAGTTACATCTTTCCCTTCAAGAAGCCTTTCCTAAGGCTGTTCTTGTGGAATTAGCAAAGGGATATTTGGAAGCCCTTAGAAGGCTATGGTTAAAAAGGAAATATCTTATGTTTAAAACTGGAAAGAAGCTTTCTGAGAAACTGCTCTGTGTTCTGTTAATTCATCTCACAGAGTTACATCTTTCTCGTCAAGAAACCTTTCGCTAAGGCAGTTCTTGTGGAATTGGTAAAGGGATATTTGGAAGCAAAAACAGGGGTATGGTGAAAAAGGAAATATCTTCCGTTCAAAACTGGAAAGAGGCTTTCTGAGGAACTGCTGTGTGTTCTGTTAATTCATCTCACAGAGTTACATCTTTCCCTTCAAGAAGCCTTTCGTTAAGACTGTCTTTGTGGAATTGGCAAAGTGATATTTGGAAGCCCGTAGAGGGCTATGGTGGAAAAGGAAATATCTTCCGTTCAAAACTGGAAAGAAGCTTTCTGAGAAACTGCTCTGTGTTCTGTTAATTCATCTCACAGAGTTACATCTTTCCCTTCAAGAAGCCTTTCGCTAAGGCTGTTCTTGTGTAATTGGCAAAGGGATATTTGGAAGCCCGTAGAGGGCTATGGTGAAAAAAGGAAATATCTTCCGTTCAAAACTGGAAAGAAGCTTTCTGAGAAACTGCTCTGTGTTCTGTTAATTCATCTCACAGAGTTACATCTTTCCCTTCAAGAAGCCTTTCGCTAAGGCTCTTCCTGTGGAATTGGCAAAGGGATATTTGGAAGTCCTTAGAGGGCTATGGTGAAAAAGGAAATATCTTCCGTTCAAAACTGGAAAGAAGCTTTCTGAGAAACTGCTCTGTGTTCTGTTAATTCATCTCACAGTGTTACATCTTTCCGTTCAAGATGCCTTTCGCTAAGGCTGTTCTTGTGGAATTGGCAAAGGAATATTGGGAAGCCCATAGAGGGGTATGGTGAAAAAGGAAATATCTTCCGTTCAAAACTGGAAAGAAGCTTTCTGAGAAACGGCGCTGTGTTCTGTTAATTCATCTCACAGAGTTACATCTTTCCCTTCAAGAAGCCTTTCGCTAAGACTGTCCTTGTGGAATTGGCAAAGTGATATTTGGAAGCCCGTAGAGGGCTATGGTGGAAAAGGAAATATCTTCCGTTCAAAACTGGAAAGAAGCTTTCTGAGAAACTGCTCTGTGTTCTGTTAATTCAACTCACAGAGTTACATCTTTCCCTTCAAGAAGCCTTTGGCTAAGGCTATTCTTGCGGAATTGGCAAACGGATATGTGGAAGCACGTAGAGGTCTAGGGTGAAAAAGGAAATATCTTCCGATGAAAACTGGAAAGAAACTTTCTGAGAAACTGCTCTGTGTTCTGTTAATTCATCTCACAGAGTTACATCTTTCCCTTCAAGAAGCCTTTCGCTAAGGCTGTTCTTGTGGAAGTGGCAAAGGGATATTTGGAAGCCCATAGAGGGCTATGGTGAAAAAGGAAATATCTTCCGTTCAAAACCGGAAAGAAGCTTTCTGAGAAACTGCTCTGTGTTCTGTTAATTCATCCCACAGAGTTACATCTTTCCCTTCAAGAAACCTTTCGCTAAGGCAGTTCTTGTGGAATTGGCAAAGGGATATTTGGAAGCCCATAGAGGGGTATGGTTAAAAAGGAAATATCTTCCATTTAAAACTGGAAAGAAGCTTTCTGAGAAACTGCTCTGTGTTCTGTTAATTCATCTCACAGAGTTACTTCTTTCCCTCCAAGAAACCTTTCGCTAAGGCAGTTCTTGTGGAATTGGCAAAGGGATATTTGGAAGCCCATAGAGGCGTATGGTGAAAAAGGAAATATCTTCCTTTCAAAACTGGAAAGAGGCTTTCTGAGGAACTGCTGTGTGTTCTGTTAATTCATCTCACAGAGTTACATCTTTCCCTTCAAGAAGCCTTTCGCTAAGACTGTCTTTGTGGAAGTGGCAAAGTGATATTTGGAAGCCCGTAGAGGGCTATGTTGGAAAAGGAAATATCTTCCGTTCAAAACTGGAAAGAAGCTTTCTGAGAAACTGCTCTGTGTTCTGTTAATTCATCTCACAGAGTTACATCTTTCCCTTCAAGAAGCCTTTCGCTAAGGCTGTTCTTGTGGAATTGGCAAAGGGATATTTGGAAGCCCTTAGAGTGCTATGGTGAAAAAGGAAATATCTTCCGTCCAAAACTGGAAAGAAGCTTTCTGAGAAACTGCTCTGTGTTCTGTTAATTCATCTCACAGAGTTACATCTTTCCCTTCAAGAAGCCTTTCGCTAAGGCTGTTCTTGTGGAATTTGCAAAGGGATAATTGGAAGCTCATAGAGGGCTTGGGTGAAAAAGGAAAAGTCTTCCGTTCAAAAGTGGAAAGAAGCTTTCTGAGAAACTGCTCTGTGTTCTGTTAATTCATCCCACAGAGTTACATCTTTCCCTTCAAGAAGCCTTTCGCTAAGGCTGTTCTTGTGGAATTAGCAAAGGGATATTTGGAAGCCCTTAGAGGGCTATGGTTAAAAAGGAAATATCTTCCGTTTAAAACTGGAAAGAAGCTTTCTGAGAAACTGCTCTGTGTTCTGTTAATTCATCTCACAGAGTTGCATCTTTCTTGTCAAGAAACCTTTCGCTAAGGCAGTTCTTGTGGAATTGGTAAAGGGATATTTGGAAGCAAAAAGAGGGGTATGGTGAAAAAGGAAATATCTTCCGTTCAAAACTGGAAAGAGGCTTTCTGAGGAACTGCTGTGTGTTCTGTTAATTCATCTCACAGAGTTACATCTTTCCCTTCAAGAAGCCTTTCGTTAAGACTGTCTTTGTGGAATTGGCAAAGTGATATTTGGAAGCCCGTAGAGGGCTATGGTGGAAAAGGAAATATCTTCCGTTCAAAACTGGAAAGAAGCTTTCTGAGAAACTGCTCTGTGTTCTGTTAATTCATCTCACAGAGTTACATCTTTCCCTTCAAGAAGCCTTTCGCTAAGGCTGTTCTTGTGGAATTGGCAAAGGGATATTTGGAAGCCCATAGAGGGCAATGGTGAAAAAGGAAATATCTTCCGTTCAAAACTGCAAAGAAGCTTTCTGAGAAACTGCTCTGTGTTCTGTTAATTCATCTCACAGAGTTACATCTTTCAGTTCAAGAAGCCTTTCGCTAAGGCTGTTCTTGTGGAATTAGCAAAGAGATATTTGGAAGCCCATAGAGGGCTATGGTGAAAAAGGAAATATCTTCCGTTCAAAACTGGAAAGAAGGTTTCTGAGAAACTGCTCTGTGTTCTGTTAATTCATCTCACAGAGTTACATCTTTCCCTTCAAGAAGCCTTTCGCTAAGTCTGTCCTTGTGGAATTGGCAAAGGGACATTTGGAAGCCCATAGAGGTCTAGGGTGAAAAAGGAAATATCTTCCGATCAAAACTGGAAAGAAGCTTTCTGAGAAACTGCTCTGTGTTCTGTTAATTCATCTCACAGAGTTACATCTTTCCCTTCAAGAAGCCTTTCGCTAAGGCTGTTCTTGTGGAATTGGCAAAGGGATATTTGGAAGCCCATAGAGGGCTATGGTGAAAAAGGAAATATCTTCTGTTCAAAACTGGAAAGAAGCTTCTGAGAAACTGCTCTGTGTTCTGTTAATTCATCACACAGAGTTTCATCTTTCCCTTCAAGAAGCCTTTCGCTAAGGCTGTTCTTGTGGAATTGTCAAAAGGATATTTGGAAGCCCTTAGAGGGCTATGGTGAAAAAGGAAATATCTTCCGTTCAAAACTGGAAAGAAGCTTTCTGAGAAACTGCTCTGTGTTCTGTTAATTCATCTCACAGAGTTACATATTTCCCGTGAAGAAGCCTTTCGCTAAGGCTGTTTTTGTGGAATTTACAAAGGGATATTTGGTAGCCCATAGAGGGCTATAGTGAAAAAGGAAATATCTTCCGTTCAAAACTGGAAAGAAGGTTTCTGAGAAACTGCTCTGTGTTCTGTTAATTCATCTCACAGAGTTACATCTTTCCCTTCAAGAAGCCTTTCGCTAAGGCTGTTCTTGTGGAATTGGCAAAGGGATATTTGGAAGCCAACATAGGGCTATGATGAAAAAGGAAATATCTTCCCTTTAAAAGTGGAAAGAAGCTTTCTGAGAAACTGCTCTGTGTTCTGTTAATTCATCTCACAGAGGTACATCTTTCCCTTCAAGAAGCCTTTCGCTAAGGATGTTCTTGTGGAATTGGCAAAGGGATATTTGGAAGCCCTTAGAGGACTAGGGTGAAAAAGGAAATATCTTCCGTTCAAAAAAGGAAAGAAGCTTTCTCAGCAACTGCTCTGTGTTCTGTTAATTCATCTAACAGAGTTACATCTTTCCCTTCAAGAAGCCTTTCGCTAAGGCTGTTCTTGTGGAATTGGCAAAGGGATATTTGGAAGCCCACAGAGGGCTATGGTGAAAAAGGAAATATCTTCCGTTTAAAACGGGAAAGAAGCTTTCTGAGAAACTGCTCTGTGTTCTGTTAATTCATCTCACAGAGGTACATCTTTCCCTTCAATAAGCCTTTCGCTAAGGATGTTCTTGTGGAATTGGCAAAGGGATATTTGGAAGCCCTTAGAGGACTAGGGTGAAAAAGGAAATATCTTCCGTTCAAAATAGGAAAGAAGCTTTCTGAGCAACTGCTCTGTGTTCTGTTAATTCATCACACAGAGTTACATCTTTCCCTTCAAGAAGCCTTTCGCTAAGGCAGTTCTTGTGGAATTGGCAAAGGGATATTTGGAAGCCCATAGAGGGGTATGGTGAAAAAGGATATATCTTCCTTTAAAAACTGTTAAGAAGCTTTCTGAGAAACTGCTCTGTGTTCTGTTAATTCATCTCACAGAGTTTCAGCTTTCCATTCAAGAAGCCTTTCGTTGAGGCTGTTCTTGTGGAATTGGCAAAGGGATATTTGGAAGCCCATAGAGGGCTATGGTGGAAAAGGAAATATCTTCCGTTCAAAACTGGAAAGAAGCTTTCTGAGAAACTGCTCTTTGTTCTGTTAATTCATCTCACAGAGTTACATCTTTCCCTTCAAGAAGCCTATCGCTAAGACTGTCCTTGTGGATTTGGCAAAGTGATATTTGGAAGCCCGTAGAGGGCAATGGTGAAAAAGGAAATATCTTCCGTTCAAAACTGGAAAGAAGCTTTCAGAGAAACTGCTCTGTGTTCTCTTAATTCATCTCACAGAGTTACATCTTTCCCTTCAAGTAGCCTTTCGCTAAGGCTGTTCTTGTGGAATTGGCAAAGGGATATTTGGAAGCCCATAGCGGGCTATGGTGAAAAAGGAAATATCTTCCGTTCAAAACTTGCAAGAAGCTTTCTGAGAACCTGCTCTGTGTTCTGTTAATTCATCTAACAGAGTTACATCTTTCCCTTCAAGAAGCCTTTCGCTAAGGCTCTTCCTGTGGAATTGGCAAAGGGATATTTGGAAGTCCATAGAGGGCTATGGTGAAAAAGGAAATATCTTCCATTCAAAACTGGAAAGAAGCTTTCTGAGAAACTGCTCTGTGTTCTGTTAATTCATCTCACAGTGTTACATCTTTCCGTTCAAGAAGCCTTTCGCTAAGGCTGTTCTTGGGGAATTGGCAAAGGAATATTGGGAAGCCCATAGAGGGGTATGGTGAAAAAGGAAATATCTTCCGTTCAAAACTGGAAAGAAGCTTTCTGAGAAACTGCGCTGTGTTCTGTTAATTCATCTCACAGAGTTACATCTTTCCCTTCAAGAAGCCTTTCGCTAAGACTGTCCTTGTGGAATTGGCAAAGTGATATTTGGAAGCCCGTAGAGGGCTATGGTGGAAAAGGAAATATCTTCCGTTCAAAACTGGAAAGAAGCTTTCTGAGAAACTGCTCTGTGTTCTGTTAATTCAACTCACAGAGTTACATCTTTCCCTTCAAGAAGCCTTTCGCTAAGGCTGTTCTTGCGGAATTGGCAAACGGATATGTGGAAGCTCGTAGAGGTCTAGGGTGAAAAAGGAAATATCTTCCGATGAAAACTGGAAAGAACCTTTCTGAGAAACTGCTCTGTATTCTGTTAATTCATCTCACAGAGTTACATCTTTCCCTTCAAGAAGCCTTTCGCTAAGGCTGTTCTTGTGGAATTGGCAAAGGGATATTTGGAAGCCCATAGAGGGCTATGGTGAAAAAGGAAATATCTTCCGTTCAAAACCGGAAAGAAGCTTTCTGAGAAACTGCTCTGTGTTCTGTTAATTCATCCCACAGTGTTACATCTTTCCCTTCAAGAAGCCTTTCGCTAAGGCTGTTCTTGTGGAATTGGCAAAGGGATATTTGGAAGCCCATAAAGGGCTATGGTGAAAAAGGAAATATCTTCCGTTCAAAACTGAAAAGAAGCTTTTTGAGAAACTGCTAGGTGTTCTCTTAATTCATCTCACAGAGTTACATCTTTCCCTTCAAGAAGCCTTTCGCTATGGCCCTTCTTGTGGAATTAATAAAGGGATATTTGGAAGCCCTTAGAGGGCTATGTTTAAAAAGGAAATATTTTCCGTTTAAAACTGGAAAGAAGCTCTCTGAGAAACTGCTCTGTGTTCTGTTAATTCATCTCACAGAGTTACATCTTTCCCTTCAAGAAACCTTTCGCTAAGGCAGTTCTTGTGGAATTGGCAAAGGGATATTTGGAAGCCCATAGAGGGGTATGGTGAAAAAGGAAATATCTTCCGTTCAAAACTGGAAAGAAGCTTTCTGAGAAACTGCTCTGTGTTCTGTTAATTCATCTCACAGAGATACATCTTTATATTCAAGAAGCCTTTCGCTAACGCTGTTCGTGTGGAATTGGCAAAGGGATATTTGGAAGCCCATAGAGGGCTAGGGTGAAAAAGGAAATATCTTCCGTTCAAAACTGGAAAGAAGATTTCTGAGAAACTGCTCTGTGTTCTGTTAATTCATCTCACAGAGTTACATCTTTCCCTTCAAGAAGCCTTTCGCTAAGGCTGTTCTGGTGGAATTGGCAAAGGGATATTTGGAAGCCCATAGAGTTCTAAGGTGAAAAAGGAACAATCTTCCGTTCAAAACTGGAAAGAAGCTTTCTGAGAAACTGCTCTGTGTTCTGTTAATTCATCCCACAGAGTTACATCTTTCCCTTCAAGAAGCCTTTCGCTAAGGCTTTCTTGTGGAATTAGCAAAGGGATATTTGGAAGCCCTTAGAGGGCTATGTTTAAAAAGGAAATATCTTCCGTTTAAAACTGGAAAGAAGCTTTCCGAGAAACTGCTCTGTGTTCTGTTAATTCATCTCACAGAGTTACATCTTTCCCTTCAAGAAACCTTTCGCTAAGGCAGTTCTTGTGGAATTGGCAAAGGGATATTTGGAAGCCCATAGAGGGGTATGGTTAAAAAGGAAATATCTTTCATTTAAAACTGGATAGAAGCTTTCTGAGAAACTGCTCTGTGTTCTGTTAATTCATCTCACAGTGTTACTTCTTTCCCTCCAAGAAACCTTTCGCTAAGGCAGTTCTTGTGGAATTGGCAAAGGGATATTTGGAAGCCCATAGAGGGCAATGGTGAAAAAGGAAATATCTTCCGTTCAAAACTGCAAAGAAGCTTTCTGAGAAACTGCTCTGTGTTCTGTTAATTCATCTCACAGAGTTACATCTTTCAGTTCAAGAAGCCTTTCGCTAAGGCTGTTCTTGTGGAATTGGCAAAGAGATATTTGGAAGCCCATAGAGGGCTACGGTAAAAAGGAAACATCTTCCGTTCAAAACTGGAAAGAAGGTTTCTGAGAAACTGCTCTGTGTTCTGTTAATTCATCTCACAGAGTTACATCTTTCCCTTCAAGAAGCCTTTCGCTAAGTCTGTCCTTGTGGAATTGGCAAAGGGACATTTGGAAGCCCATAGAGGTCTAGGGTGAAAAAGGAAATATCTTCCGATCAAAACTGGAAAGAAGCTTTCTGAGAAACTGCTCTGTGTTCTGTTAATTCATCTCACAGAGTTACATCTTTCCCTTCAAGAAGCCTTTCGCTAAGTCTGTTCTTGTGGAATTGGCAAAGGGATATTTGGAAGCCCATAGAGGGCTATGGTGAAAAAGGAAATATCTTCTGTTCAAAACTGGAAAGAAGCTTCTGAGAAACTGCTCTGTGTTCTGTTAATTCATCACACAGAGTTTCATCTTTCCCTTCAAGAAGCCTTTCACTAAGGCTGTTCTTGTGGAATTGGCAAAAGGATATTTGGAAGCCCTTAGAGGGCTATGGTGAAAAAGGAAATATCTTCCGTTCAAAACTGGAAAGAAGCTTTCTGAGAAACTGCTCTGTGTTCTGTTAATTCATCTCACAGAGTTACATATTTCCCGTCAAGAAGCCTTTCGCTAAGGCTGTTTTTGTGGAATTTACAAAGGGATATTTGGTAGCCCATAGAGGGCTATAGTGAAAAAGGAAATATCTTCCGTTCAAAACTGGAAAGAAGCTTTCTGAGAAACTGCTCTGTGTTCTGTTAATTCATCTCACAGAGTTACATTATTCCCTTCAAGAAGCCTTTCGCTAAGGCTGTTCTTTTGGAATTGGCAAAGGGATATTTGGAAGCCAACAGAGGGCTATGATGAAAAAGGAAATATCTTCCCTTTAAAACTGGAAAGAAGCTTTCTGAGAAACTGCTCTGTGTTCTGTTAATTCATCTCACAGAGGTACATCTTTCCCTTCAAGAAGCCTTTCGCTAATGATGTTCTTGTGGAATTGGCAAAGGGATATTTGGAAGCCCTTAGAGGACTAGGGTGAAAAAGGAAATATCTTCCGTTCAAAATAGGAAAGAAGCTTTCTGAGCAACTGCTCTGTGTTCTGTTAATTCATCTCACAGAGTTACATCTTTCCCTTCAAGAAGCCTTTCGCTAAGGCTGTTCTTGTGGAATTGGCAAAGGGATATTTGGAAGCCCACAGAGGGCTATGGTGAAAAAGGAAATATCTTCCGTTTAAAACGGGAAAGAAGCTTTCTGAGAAACTGCTCTGTGTTCTGTTAATTCATCTCACAGAGGTACATCTTTCCCTTCAATAAGCCTTTCGCTAAGGATGTTCTTGTGGAATTGGCAAAGGGATATTTGGAAGCCCTTAGAGGACTAGGGTGAAAAAGGAAATATCTTCCGTTCAAAATAGGAAAGAAGCTTTCTGAGCAACTGCTCTGTGTTCTGTTAATTCATCACACAGAGTTACATCTTTCCCTTCAAGAAGCCTTTCGCTAAGGCAGTTCTTGTGGAATTGGCAAAGGGATATTTGGAAGCCCATAGAGGGGTATGGTGAAAAAGGATATATCTTCCGTTAAAAACTGTTAAGAAGCTTTCTGAGAAACTGCTCTGTGTTCTGTTAATTCATCTCACAGAGTTTCAGCTTTCCCTTCAAGAAGCCTTTCGTTGAGGCTGTTCTTGTGGAATTGGCAAAGGGATATTTGGAAGCCCATAGAGGGCTATGGTGGAAAAGGAAATATCTTCCGTTCAAAACTGGAAAGAAGATTTCTGAGAAACTGCTCTTCGTTCTGTTAATTCATCTCACAGAGTTACATCTTTCCCTTCAAGAAGCCTATCGCTAAGACTGTCCTTGTGGATTTGGCAAAGTGATATTTGGAAGCCCGTAGAGGGCTATGGTGAAAAAGGAAATATCTTCCGTTCAAAACTGGAAAGAAGCTTTCTGAGAAACTGCTCTGTGTTCTCTTAATTCATCTCACAGAGTTACATCTTTCCCTTCAAGTAGCCTTTCGCTAAGGCTGTTCTTGTGGAATTGGCAAAGGGATATTTGGAATCCCATAGCGGGCTATGGTGAAAAAGGAAATATCTTCCGTTCAAAACTTGAAAGAAGCTTTCTGAGAACCTGCTCTGTGTTCTGTTAATACATCTAACAGAGTTACATCTTTCCCTTCAAGAAGCCTTTCGCTAAGGCTCTTCCTGTGGAATTGGCAAAGGGATATTTGGAAGTCCTTAGAGGGCTATGGTGAAAAAGGAAATATCTTCCGTTCAAAACTGCAAAGAAGGTTTCTGAGAAACTGCTCTGTGTTCTGTTAATTCATCTCACAGAGGTACATCTTTCCCTTCAAGAAGCCTTTCGCTAAGGCTCTTCCTGTGGAATTGGCAAAGGGATATTTGGAAGTCCTTAGAGGGCTATGGTGAAAAAGGAAATATCTTCCGTTCAAAACTGGAAAGAAGCTTTCTGAGAAACTGCTCTGTGTTCTGTTAATTCATCTCACAGTGTTACATCTTTCCGTTCAAGAAGCCTTTCGCTAAGGCTGTTCTTGTGGAATTGGCAAAGGAATATTGGGAAGCCCATAGAGGGGTATGGTGAAAAAGGAAATATCTTAAGTTCAAAACTGGAAAGATGCTTTCTGAGAAACTGCGCTGTGTTCTGTTAATTCATCTCACAGAGTTACATCTTTCCCTTCAAGAAGCCTTTCGCTAAGTCTGTCCTTGTGGAATTGGCAAAGTGATATTTGGTAGCCCGTAGACGGCTATGGTGGAAAAGGAAATATCTTCCGTTCAAAACTGGAAAGAAGCTTTCTGAGAAACTGCTCTGTGTTCTGTTAATTCAACTCACAGAGTTACATCTTTCCCTTCAAGAAGCCTTTCGCTAAGGCTGTTCTTGCGGAATTGGCAAACGGATATGTGGAAGCTCGTAGAGGTCTAGGGTGAAAAAGGAAATATCTTCCGATGAAAACTGGAAAGAACCTTTCTGAGAAACTGCTCAGTGTTCTGTTAATTCATCTCACAGAGTTACATCTTTCCCTTCAAGAAGCCTTTCGCTAAGGCTGTTCTTGTGGAATTGGCAAAGGGATATTTGGAAGCCCATAGAGGGCTATGGTGAAAAAGGAAATATCTTCCGTTCAAAACCAGAAAGAAGCTTTCTGAGAAACTGCTCTGTGTTCTGTTAATTCATCCCACAGAGTTACATCTTTCCCTTCAAGAAGCCTTTCGCTAAGGCTGTTCTTGTGGAATTGGCAAAGGGATATTTGGAAACCCATAAAGGGCTATGGTGAAAAAGGAAATATCTTCCGTTCAAAACTGAAAAGAAGCTTTTTGAGAAACTGCTAGGTGTTCTCTTAATTCATCTCACAGAGTTATATCTTTCCCTTCAAGAAGCCTTTCGCTATGGCCCTTCTTGTGGAATTAATAAAGGGATATTTCGAAGCCCTTAGAGGGCTATGGTTAAAAAGGAAATATCTTCCGTTTAAAACTGGAAAGAAGCTTTCTGAGAAACTGCTCTGTGTTCTGTTAATTCATCTCACAGAGTTACATCTTTCCCTTCAAGAAACCTTTCGCTAAGGCAGTTCTTGTGGAATTGGCAAAGGGATATTTGGAAGCCCATAGAGGGGTATGGTGAAAAAGGAAATATCTTCCGTTCAAAACTGGAAAGAAGCTTTCTGAGAAACTGCTCTGTGTTCTGTTAATTCATCTCACAGAGATACATCTTTATATTCAAGAAGCCTTTCGCTAACGCTGTTCTTGTGGAATTGGCAAAGGGATATTTGGAAGCCCATAGAGGGCTAGGGTGAAAAAGGAAATATCTTCCGTTCAAAACTGGAAAGAATATTTCTGAGAAACTGCTCTGTGTTCTGTTAATTCATCTCACAGAGTTACATCTTTCCCTTCAAGAAGCCTTTCGCTAAGGCTGTTCTGGTGGAATTGGCAAAGGGATATTTGGAAGCCCATAGAGTGCTAAGGTGAAAAAGGAACAATCTTCCGTGCAAAACTGGAAAGAAGCTTTCTGAGAAACTGCTCTGTGTTCTGTTAATTCATCCCACAGAGTTACATCTTTCCCTTCAAGAAGCCTTTCGCTAAGGCTTTCTTGTGGAATTAGCAAAGGGATATTTGGAAGCCCTTAGAGGGCTATGGTTAAAAAGGAAATATCTTCCGTTTAAAACTGGAAAGAAGCTTTCTGAGAAACTGCTCTGTGTTCTGTTAATTCATCTCACAGAGTTACATCTTTCCCTTCAAGAAACCTTTCGCTAAGGCAGTTCTTGTGGAATTGGCAAAGGGATATTTGGAAGCCCATAGAGGGGTATGGTTAAAAAGGAAATATCTTCCATTTGAAACTGGAAAGAAGCTTTCTGAGAAACTGCTCTGTGTTCTGTTAATTCATCTCACAGAGTTACTTCTTTCCCTCCAAGAAACCTTTCGCTAAGGCAGTTCTTGTGGAATTGGCAAAGGGATATTTGAAAGCCCATAGAGGCGTATGGTGAAAAAGGGAATATCTTCCGTTCAAAACTGGAAAGAGGCTTTCTGAGGAACTGCTCTGTGTTCTGTTAATTCATCTCACAGAGTTACATCTTTCTCCTCAAGAAACCTTTCGCTAAGGCAGTTCTTGTGGAATTGGCAAAGGATATTTGGAAGCCCAAAGAGGGGTATGGTGAAAAAGGAAATATCTTCCGTTCAAAACTGGAAAGAAGCTTTCTGAGAAACTGCTCTGTGTTCTGTTAATTCATCTCACAGAGATACATCTTTATCTTCAAGAAGCCTGTCGCTAACGCTGTTCTTGTGGAATTGGCAAAGGGATATTTGGAAGCCCATAGAGGGCTAGGGTGAAAAAGGAAATATCTTCCGTTCAAAACAGGAAAGAAGATTTCTGAGAAACTTCTCTGTGTTCTGTTAATTCATCTCACAGAGGTACATCTTTCCCTTCAATAAGCCTGTCGCTAAGGCTGTTCTGGTGGAATTGGTAAAGGGATATTTGGAAGCCCATAGAGTGCTAAGGTGAAAAAGGAAAAATCTTCCGTTCAAAACTGGAAAGAAGCTTTCTGAGAAACTGCTCTGTGTTCTGTTAATTCATCTCACAGAGTTACATCTTTCCCTTCAAGAAGCCTTTCGCTAAGGCTGTTCTTGTGGAATTGGCAAAGGGATATTTGGAAGCCCACAGAGGGCTATGGTGAAAAAGGAAATATCTTCCGTTTAAAACGGGAAAGAAGCTTTCTGAGAAACTGATCTGTGTTCTGTTAATTCATCTCACAGAGGTACATCTTTCCCTTCAATAAGCCTTTCGCTAAGGATGTTCTTGTGGAATTGGCAAAGGGATATTTGGAAGCCCTTAGAGGACTAGGGTGAAAAAGGAAATATCTTCCGTTCAAAATAGGAAAGAAGCTTTCTGAGCAACTGCTCTGCGTTCTGTTAATTCATCACACAGAGTTACATCTTTCCCTTCAAGAAGCCTATCGCTAAGACTGTCCTTGTGGATTTGGCAAAGTGATATTTGGAAGCCCGTAGAGGGCTATGGTGAAAAAGGAAATATCTTCCGTTCAAAACTGGAAAGAAGCTTTCTGAGAAACTGCTCTGTGTTCTCTTAATTCATCTCACAGAGTTACATCTTTCCCTTCAAGTAGCCTTTCGCTAAGGCTGTTCTTGTGGAATTGGCAAAGGGATATTTGGAAGCCCATAGCGGGCTATGGTGAAAAAGGAAATATCTTCCGTTCAAAACTTGAAAGAAGCTTTCTGAGAACCTGCTCTGTGTTCTGTTAATACATATAACAGAGTTACATCTTTCCCTTCAAGAAGCCTTTCGCTAAGGCTCTTCCTGTGGAATTGGCAAAGGGATATTTGGAAGTCCTTAGAGGGCTATGGTGAAAAAGGAAATATCTTCCGTTCAAAACTGCAAAGAAGCTTTCTGAGAAACTGCTCTGTGTTCTGTTAATTCATCTCACAGAGGTACATCTTTCCCTTCAAGAAGCCTTTCGCTAAGGCTCTTCCTGTGGAATTGGCAAAGGGATATTTGGAAGTCCTTAGAGGGCTATGGTGAAAAAGGAAATATCTTCCGTTCAAAACTGGAAAGAAGCTTTCTGAGAAACTGCTCTGTGTTCTGTTAATTCATCTCACAGTGTTACATCTTTCCGTTCAAGAAGCCTTTCGCTAAGGCTGTTCTTGTGGAATTAGCAAAGGAATATTGGGAAGCCCATAGAGGGGTATGGTGAAAAAGGAAATATCTTAAGTTCAAAACTGGAAAGATGCTTTCTGAGAAACTGCGCTGTGTTCTGTTAATTCATCTCACAGAGTTACATCTTTCCCTTCAAGAAGCCTTTCGCTAAGTCTGTCCTTGTGGAATTGGCAAAGGGATATTTGGTAGCCCGTAGACGGCTATGGTGGAAAAGGAAATATCTTCCGTTCAAAACTGGAAAGAAGCTTTCTGAGAAACTGCTCTGTGTTCTGTTAATTCAACTCACAGAGTTACATCTTTCCCTTCAAGAAGCCTTTCGCTAAGGCTGTTCTTGCGGAATTGGCAAACGGATATGTGGAAGCTCGTAGAGGTCTAGGGTGAAAAAGGAAATATCTTCCGATGAAAACTGGAAAGAACCTTTCTGAGAAACTGCTCTGTGTTCTGTTAATTCATCTCACAGAGTTACATCTTTCCCTTCAAGAAGCCTTTCGCTAAGGCTGTTCTTGTGGAATTGGCAAAGGGATATTTGGAAGCCCATAGAGGGCTATGGTGAAAAAGGAAATATCTTCCGTTCAAAACCAGAAAGAAGCTTTCTGAGAAACTGCTCTGTGTTCTGTTAATTCATCCCACAGAGTTACATCTTTCCCTTCAAGAAGCCTTTCGCTAAGGCTGTTCTTGTGGAATTGGCAAAGGGATATTTGGAAGCCCATAAAGGGCTATGGTGAAAAAGGAAATATCTTCCGTTCAAAACTGAAAAGAAGCTTTTTGAGAAACTGCTAGGTGTTCTCTTAATTCATCTCACAGAGTTACATCTTTCCCTTCAAGAAGCCTTTCGCTATGGCCCTTCTTGTGGAATTAATAAAGGGATATTTCGAAGCCCTTAGAGGGCTATGGTTAAAAAGGAAATATCTTCCGTTTAAAACTGGAAAGAAGCTTTCTGAGAAACTGCTCTGTGTTCTGTTTATTCATCTCACAGAGTTACATCTTTCCCTTCAAGAAACCTTTCGCTAAGGCAGTTCTTGTGGAATTGGCAAAGGGATATTTGGAAGCCCATAGAGGGGTATGGTTAAAAAGGAAATATCTTCCATTTAAAACTGGAAAGAAGCTTTCTGAGAAACTGCACTGTGTTCTGTTAATTCATCTCACAGAGTTACTTCTTTCCCTCCAAGAAACCTTTCGCTAAGGCAGTTCTTGTGGAATTGGCAAAGGGATATTTGGAAGCCCATAGAGGCGTATGGTGAAAAAGGGAATATCTTCCGTTCAAAACTGGAAAGAGGCTTTCTGAGGAACTGCTCTGTGTTCTGTTAATTCATCTCACAGAGTTACATCTTTCTCGTCAAGAAACCTTTCGCTAAGGCAGTTCTTGTGGAATTGGCAAAGGATATTTGGAAGCCCAAAGAGGGGTATGGTGAAAAAGGAAATATCTTCCGTTCAAAACTGGAAAGAAGCTTTCTGAGAAACTGCTCTGTGTTCTGTTAATTCATCTCACAGAGATACATCTTTATCTTCAAGAAGCCTTTCGCTAACGCTGTTCTTGTGGAATTGGCAAAGGGATATTTGGAAGCCCATAGAGGGCTAGGGTGAAAAAGGAAATATCTTCCGTTCAAAACTGGAAAGAAGATTTCTGAGAAACTTCTCTGTGTTCTGTTAAGTCATCTCACAGAGTTACATCTTTCCCTTCAATAAGCCTGTCGCTAAGGCTGTTCTGGTGGAATTGGTAAAGGGATATTTGGAAGCCCATAGAGTGCTAAGGTGAAAAAGGAAAAATCTTCCGTTCAAAACTGGAAAGAAGCTTTCTGAGAAACTGCTCTGTGTTCTGTTAATTCATCCCACAGAATTACATCTTTCCCTTCAAGAAGCCTTTCGCTAAGGCTGTTCTTGTGGAATTAGCAAAGGGATATTTGGAAGCCCTTTGAGGGCTATGGTTAAAAAGGAAATATCTTCCGTTTAAAACTGGAAAGAAGCTTTCTGAGAAACTGCTCTGTGTTCTGTTAATTCATCTCACAGAGTTACATCTTTCCCTTCAAGAAACCTTTCGCTAAGGCAGTTCTTGTGGAATTGGCAAAGGGATATTTGGAAGCCCATAGAGGGGTATGGTTAAAAAGGAAATATCTTCCATTTAAAACTGGAAAGAAGCTTTCTGAGAAACTGCTCTGTGTTCTGTTAATTCATCTCACAGAGTTACTTCTTTCCCTCCAAGAAACCTTTCGCTAAGGCTGTTCTTGTGGAATTGGCAAAGGGACATTTGGAAGCCCATAGAGGCGTATGGTGAAAAAGGAAATATCTTCCGTTCAAAACTGGAAAGAGGCTTTCTGAGGAACTGCTGTGTGTTCTGTTAATTCATCTCACAGAGTTACATCTTTCCCTTCAAGAAGCCTTTCGCTAAGACTGTCTTTGTGGAATTGGCAAAGTGATATTTGGAAGCCCGTAGAGGGCTATGGTGGAAAAGGAAATATCTTCCGTTCAAAACTGGAAAGAAGCTCTCTGAGAAACTGCTCTGTGTTCTGTTAATTCATCTCACAGAGTTACATCTTTCCCTTCAAGAAGCCTTTCGCTAAGGCTGTTCTTGTGTAATTGGCAAAGGGATATTTGGAAGCCCGTAGAGGGCTATGGTGAAAAAGGAAATATCTTCCGTTCAAAACTGGAAAGAAGCTTTCTGAGAAACTGCTCTGTGTTCTGTTAATTCATCCCACAGAGTTACATCTTTCCCTTCAAGAAGCCTTTCGCTAAGGCTGTTCTTGTGGAATTGGCAAAGGGATATTTGGAAGCCCATAGAGGGCAATGGTGAAAAAGGAAATATCTTCCGTTCAAAACTGCAAAGAAGCTTTCTGAGAAACTGCTCTGTGTTCTGTTAATTCATCTCACAGAGTTACATCTTTCAGTTCAAGAAGCCTTTCGCTAAGGCTGTTCTTGTGGAATTGGCAAAGAGATATTTGGAAGCCCATAGAGGGCTATGGTGAAAAAGGAAATATCTTCCGTTCAAAACAGGAAAGAAGGTTTCTGAGAAACTGCTCTGTGTTCTGTTAATTCATCTCACAGAGTTACATCTTTCCCTTCAAGAAGCCTTTCGCTAAGTCTGTCCTTGTGGAATTGGGAAAGGGACATTTGGAAGCCCATAGAGGGCTAGGGTGAAAAAGGAAATATCTTCCGATCAAAACTGGAAAGAAGCTTTCTGAGAAACTGCTCTGTGTTCTGTTAATTCATCTCACAGAGTTACATCTTTCCCGTCAAGAAGACTTTCGCTAAGTCTGTTCTTGTGGAATTGGCAAAGGGATATTTGGAAGCCCATAGAGGGCTATGGTGAAAAAGGAAATATCTTCCGTTCAAAACTAGAAAGAAGCTTCTGAGAAACTGCTCTGTGTTCTGTTAACTCATCTCACAGAGTTTCCTCTTTCCCTTCAAGAAGCCTTTCGCTAAGGCTGTCTTTGTGGAATTGGCAAAAGGATATTTGGAAGCCCTTAGAGGGCTATGGTGAAAAAGGAAATATCTTCCGTTCAAAACTGGAAAGAAGCTTTCTGAGAAACTGCTCTGTGTTCTGTTAATTCATCTCACAGAGTTACATATTTCCCGTCAAGAAGCCTTTCGCTAAGGCTGTTCTTGTGGAATTGGCAAAGGGATATTTGGAAGCCAACAGAGGGCTATGATGAAAAAGGAAATATCTTCCCTTTAAAACTGGAAAGAAGCTTTCTGAGAAACTGCTCTGTGTTCTGTTAATTCATCTCACAGAGGTACATCTTTCCCTTCAAGAAGCCTTTCGCTAAGGATGTTCTGGTGGAATTGGCAAAGGGATATTTGGAAGCCCTTAGAGGACTAGGGTGAAAAAGGAAATATCTTCTGTTCAAAATAGGAAAGAAGCTTTCTGAGCAACTGCTCTGTGTTCTGTTAATTCATCTCACAGAGTTACATCTTTCCCTTCAAGAAGCCTTTCGCTAAGGCTGTTTTTGTGGAATTGGCAAAGGGATATTTGGAAGCCCACAGAGGGCTATGGTGAAAAAGGAAATATCTTCCGTTTAAAATGGGAAAGAAGCTTTCTGAGAAACTGCTCTGTGTTCTGTTAATTCATCTCACTGAGGTACATCTTTCCCTTCAATAAGCCTTTCGCTAAGGATGTTCTTGTGGAATTGGCAAAGGGATATTTGGAAGCCCTTAGAGGACTAGGGTGAAAAAGGAAATATCTTCCGTTCAAAATAGGAAAGAAGCTTTCTGAGCAACTGCTCTGTGTTCTGTTAATTCATCACACAGTGTTACATCTTTCCCTTCAAGAAGCCTTTCGCTAAGGCGGTTCTTGTGGAATTGGCAAAGGGATATTTGGAAGCCCATAGAGGGGTATGGTGAAAAAGGATATATCTTCCGTTAAAAACTGTTAAGAAGCTTTCTGAGAAACTGCTCTTTGTTCTGTTAATTCATCTCACAGAGTTACATCTTTCCCTTCAAGAAGCCTATCGCTAAGACTGTCCTTGTGGAATTGGCAAAGTGATATTTGGAAGCCCGTAGAGGGCTATGGTGAAAAAGGAAATATCTTCCGTTCAAAACTGGAAAGAAGCTTTCTGAGAAACTGCTCTGTGTTCTCTTAATTCATCTCACAGAGTTACATCTTTCCCTTCAAGAAGCCTTTCGCTAAGGCTGTTCTTGTGGAATTGGCAAAGGGTTATTTGGAAGCCCATAGCGGGCTACGGTGAAAAAGGAAATATCTTCCCTTCAAAATAGGAAAGAAGCTTTCTGAGCAACTGCTCTGTGTTCTGTTAATACATCACACAGAGTTACATCTTTCCCTTCAAGAAGCCTTTCGCTAAGGCAGTTCTTGTGGAATTGGAAAAGGGATATTTGGAAGCCCATAGATTGGTATGGTGAAAAAGGATATATCTTCCGTTAAAAACTGTTAAGAAGCTTTCTGAGAAACTGCTCTGTGTTCTGTTAATTCATCTCACAGAGTTTCAGCTTTCCCTTCAAGAAGCCTTTCGTTAAGGCTGTTCTTGTGGAATTGGCAAAGGGATATTTGGAAGCCCATAGAGGGCTATGGTGGAAAAGGAAATATCTTCCGTTCAAAACTGGAAAGAAGCTTTCTGAGAAACTGCTCTTTGTTCTGTTAATTCATCTCACAGAGTTACATCTTTCCCTTCAAGAAGCCTATCGCTAAGACTGTCCTTGTGGAATTGGCAAAGTGATATTTGGAAGCCCGTAGAGGGCTGTGGTGAAAAAGGAAATATCTTCAGTTCAAAACTGGAAAGAAGCTTTCTGAGAAACTGCTCTGTGTTCTCTTAATTCATCTCACAGAGTTACATCTTTCCCTTCAAGAAGCCTTTCGCTAAGGCTGTTCTTCTGGAATTGGCAAAGGGATATTTGGAAGCCCATAGCGGGCTATGGTGAAAAAGGAAATATCTTCCGTTCAAAACTTGAAAGAAGCTTTCTGAGAACCTGCTCTGTGTTCTGTTAATTCATCTAACAGAGTTACATCTTTCCCTTCAAGAAGCCTTTCGCTAAGGCTCTTCCTGTGGAATTGGCAAAGGGATATTTGGAAGTCCTTAGAGGGCTATGGTGAAAAAGGAAATATCTTCCGTTCAAAACTGGAAAGAAGCTTTCTGAGAAACTGCTCTGTGTTCTGTTAATTCATCTCACAGTGTTACATCTTTCCGTTCAAGAAGCCTTTCGCTAAGGCTGTTCTTGTGGAATTGGCAAAGGAATATTGGGAAGCCCATAGAGGGGTATGGTGAAAAAGGAAATATCTTCCGTTCAAAACTGGAAAGAAGCTTTCTGAGAAAATGCGCTGTGTTCTGTTAATTCATCTCACAGAGTTACATCTTTCCCTTCAAGAAGCCTTTCGCTAAGACTGTCCTTGTGGAATTGGCAAAGTGATATTTGGAAGCCCGTAGAGGGCTATGGTGGAAAAGGAAATATCTTCCGTTCAAAACTGGAAAGAAGCTTTCTGAGAAACTGCTCTGTGTTCTGTTAATTCAACTCACAGAGTTACATCTTTCCCTTCAAGAAGCCTTTCGCTAAGGCTATTCTTGCGGAATTGGCAAACAGATATGTGGAAGCTCGTAGAGGTCTAGGGTGAAAAAGGAAATATCTTCCGATGAAAACTGGAAAGAAGCTTTCTGAGAAACTGCTCTGTGTTCTGTTAATTCATCTCACAGAGTTACACCTTTCCCTTCAAGAAGCCTTTCGCTAAGGCTGTTCTTGTGGAAGTGGCAAAGGGATATTTGGAAGCCCATAGAGGGCTATGGTGAAAAAGGAAATATCTTCTGTTCAAAACTGGAAAGAAGCTTCTGAGAAACTGCTCTGTGTTCTGTTAATTCATCACACAGAGTTTCATCTTTCCCTTCAAGAAGCCTTTCGCTAAGGCTGTTCTTGTGGAATTGGCAAAAGGATATTTGGAAGCCCTTAGAGGGCTATCGTGAAAAAGGAAATATCTTCCGTTCAAAACTGGAAAGAAGATTTCTGAGAAACTGCTCTGTGTTCTGTTAATTCATCTCACAGAGTTACATATTTCCCGTCAAGAAGCCTTTCGCTAAGGCTGTTTTTGTGGAATTTACGAAGGGATATTTGGTAGCCCATAGAGGGCTATAGTGAAAAAGGAAATATCTTCCGTTCAAAACTGGAAAGAAGGTTTCTGAGAAACTGCTCTGTGTTCTGTTAATTCATCTCACAGAGGTACATCTTTCCCTTCAAGAAGCCTTTCGCTAAGGATGTTCTTGTGGAATTGGCAAAGGGATATTTGGAAGCCCTTAGAGGACTAGGGTGAAAAAGGAAATATCTTCCGTTCAAAATAGGAAAGAAACTTTCTGAGCAACTGCTCTGTGTTCTGTTAATTCATCTCACAGAGTTACATCTTTCCCTTCAAGAAGCCTTTCGCTAAGGCTGTTCTTGTGGAATTGGCAAAGGGATATTTGGAAGCCCACAGAGGGCTATGGTGAAAAAGGAAATATCTTCCGTTTAAAACGGGAAAGAAGCTTTCTGAGAAACTGCTCTGTGTTCTGTTAATTCATCTCACAGAGGTACATCTTTCCCTTCAATAAGCCTTTCGCTAAGGATGTTCTTGTGGAATTGGCAAAGGGATATTTGGAAGCCCTTAGAGGACTAGGGTGAAAAAGGAAATATCTTCCGTTCAAAATAGGAAAGAAGCTTTGTGAGCAACTGCTCTGTGTTCTGTTAATTCATCACACAGAGTTACATCTTTCCTTTCAAGAAGCCTTTCGCTATGGCAGTTCTTGTGGAATTGGCAAAGGGATATTTGGAAGCCCATAGAGGGGTATGGTGAAAAAGGATATATCTTCCGTTAAAAACTGTTAAGAAGCTTTCTGAGAAACTGCTCTGTGTTCTGTTAATTCATCTCACAGAGTTTCAGCTTTCCCTTCAAGAAGCCTTTCGTTAAGGCTGTTCTGGTGGAATTGGCAAAGGGATATTTGGAAGCCCATAGAGGGCTATGGTGGAAAAGGAAATATCTTCCGTTCAAAACTGGAAAGAAGCTTTCTGAGAAACTGCTCTTTGTTCTGTTAATTCATCTCACAGAGTTACATCTTTCCCTTCAAGAAGCCTATCGCTAAGACTGTCCTTGTGGATTTGGCAAAGTGATATTTGGAAGCCCGTAGAGGGCTATGGTGAAAAAGGAAATATCTTCCGTTCAAAACTGGAAAGGAGCTTTCTGAGAAACTGCTCTGTGTTCTCTTAATTCATCTCACAGAGTTACATCTTTCCCTTCAAGAAGCCTTTCGCTAAGGCTGTTCTTGTGGAATTGGCAAAGGGATATTTGGAAGCCCATAGCGGGCTATGGTGAAAAAGGAAATATCTTCAGTTCAAAACTTGAAAGAAGCTTTCTGAGAACCTGCTCTGTGTTCTGTTAATTCATCTAACAGAGTTACATCTTTCCCTTCAAGAAGCCTTTCGCTAAGGCAGTTCTTGTGGAATTGGCAAAGGGATATTTGGAAGCCCATAGAGGGGTATGGTGAAAAAGGATATATCTTCCGTTAAAAACTGTTAAGAAGCTTTCTGAGAACCTGCTCTGTGTTCTGTTAATTCATCTAACAGAGTTACATCTTTCCCTTCAAGAAGCCTTTCGCTAAGGCTCTTCCTGTGGAATTGGCAAAGGGATATTTGGAAGTCCTTAGAGGGCTATGGTGAAAAAGGAAATATCTTCCGTTCAAAACTGGAAAGAAGCTCTCTGAGAAACTGCTCTGTGTTCTGTTAATTCATCTCACAGTGTTACATCTTTCCGTTCAAGAAGCCTTTCGCTAAGGCTGTTCTTGTGGAATTGGCAAAGGAATATTGGGAAGCCCATAGAGGGGTATGGTGAAAAAGGAAATATCTTCCGTTCAAAACTGGAAAGAAGCTTTCTGAGAAACTGCCCTGTGTTCTGTTAATTCATCTCACAGAGTTACATCTTTCCCTTCAAGAAGCCTTTCGCTAAGTCTGTTCTTGTGGAATTGGCAAAGGGATATTTGGAAGCCCATAGAGGGCTATGGTGAAAAAGGAAATATCTTCTGTTCAAAACTGGAAAGAAGCTTCTGAGAAACTGCTCTGTGTTCTGTTAATTCATCACACAGAGTTTCATCTTTCCCTTCAAGAAGCCTTTCACTAAGGCTGTTCTTGTGGAATTGGCAAAAGGATATTTGGAAGCCCTTAGAGGGCTATGGTGAAAAAGGAAATATCTTCCGTTCAAAACTGGAAAGAAGCTTTCTGAGAAACTGCTCTGTGTTCTGTTAATTCATCTCACAGAGTTACATATTTCCCGTCAAGAAGCCTTTCGCTAAGGCTGTTTTTGTGGAATTTACAAAGGGATATTTGGTAGCCCATAGAGGGCTATAGTGAAAAAGGAAATATCTTCCGTTCAAAACTGGAAAGAAGCTTTCTGAGAAACTGCTCTGTGTTCTGTTAATTCATCTCACAGAGTTACATTATTCCCTTCAAGAAGCCTTTCGCTAAGGCTGTTCTTTTGGAATTGGCAAAGGGATATTTGGAAGCCAACAGAGGGCTATGATGAAAAAGGAAATATCTTCCCTTTAAAACTGGAAAGAAGCTTTCTGAGAAACTGCTCTGTGTTCTGTTAATTCATCTCACAGAGGTACATCTTTCCCTTCAAGAAGCCTTTCGCTAATGATGTTCTTGTGGAATTGGCAAAGGGATATTTGGAAGCCCTTAGAGGACTAGGGTGAAAAAGGAAATATCTTCCGTTCAAAATAGGAAAGAAGCTTTCTGAGCAACTGCTCTGTGTTCTGTTAATTCATCTCACAGAGTTACATCTTTCCCTTCAAGAAGCCTTTCGCTAAGGCTGTTCTTGTGGAATTGGCAAAGGGATATTTGGAAGCCCACAGAGGGCTATGGTGAAAAAGGAAATATCTTCCGTTTAAAACGGGAAAGAAGCTTTCTGAGAAACTGCTCTGTGTTCTGTTAATTCATCTCACAGAGGTACATCTTTCCCTTCAATAAGCCTTTCGCTAAGGATGTTCTTGTGGAATTGGCAAAGGGATATTTGGAAGCCCTTAGAGGACTAGGGTGAAAAAGGAAATATCTTCCGTTCAAAATAGGAAAGAAGCTTTCTGAGCAACTGCTCTGTGTTCTGTTAATTCATCACACAGAGTTACATCTTTCCCTTCAAGAAGCCTTTCGCTAAGGCAGTTCTTGTGGAATTGGCAAAGGGATATTTGGAAGCCCATAGAGGGGTATGGTGAAAAAGGATATATCTTCCGTTAAAAACTGTTAAGAAGCTTTCTGAGAAACTGCTCTGTGTTCTGTTAATTCATCTCACAGAGTTTCAGCTTTCCCTTCAAGAAGCCTTTCGTTGAGGCTGTTCTTGTGGAATTGGCAAAGGGATATTTGGAAGCCCATAGAGGGCTATGGTGGAAAAGGAAATATCTTCCGTTCAAAACTGGAAAGAAGATTTCTGAGAAACTGCTCTTCGTTCTGTTAATTCATCTCACAGAGTTACATCTTTCCCTTCAAGAAGCCTATCGCTAAGACTGTCCTTGTGGATTTGGCAAAGTGATATTTGGAAGCCCGTAGAGGGCTATGGTGAAAAAGGAAATATCTTCCGTTCAAAACTGGAAAGAAGCTTTCTGAGAAACTGCTCTGTGTTCTCTTAATTCATCTCACAGAGTTACATCTTTCCCTTCAAGTAGCCTTTCGCTAAGGCTGTTCTTGTGGAATTGGCAAAGGGATATTTGGAATCCCATAGCGGGCTATGGTGAAAAAGGAAATATCTTCCGTTCAAAACTTGAAAGAAGCTTTCTGAGAACCTGCTCTGTGTTCTGTTAATACATCTAACAGAGTTACATCTTTCCCTTCAAGAAGCCTTTCGCTAAGGCTCTTCCTGTGGAATTGGCAAAGGGATATTTGGAAGTCCTTAGAGGGCTATGGTGAAAAAGGAAATATCTTCCGTTCAAAACTGCAAAGAAGGTTTCTGAGAAACTGCTCTGTGTTCTGTTAATTCATCTCACAGAGGTACATCTTTCCCTTCAAGAAGCCTTTCGCTAAGGCTCTTCCTGTGGAATTGGCAAAGGGATATTTGGAAGTCCTTAGAGGGCTATGGTGAAAAAGGAAATATCTTCCGTTCAAAACTGGAAAGAAGCTTTCTGAGAAACTGCTCTGTGTTCTGTTAATTCATCTCACAGTGTTACATCTTTCCGTTCAAGAAGCCTTTCGCTAAGGCTGTTCTTGTGGAATTGGCAAAGGAATATTGGGAAGCCCATAGAGGGGTATGGTGAAAAAGGAAATATCTTAAGTTCAAAACTGGAAAGATGCTTTCTGAGAAACTGCGCTGTGTTCTGTTAATTCATCTCACAGAGTTACATCTTTCCCTTCAAGAAGCCTTTCGCTAAGTCTGTCCTTGTGGAATTGGCAAAGTGATATTTGGTAGCCCGTAGACGGCTATGGTGGAAAAGGAAATATCTTCCGTTCAAAACTGGAAAGAAGCTTTCTGAGAAACTGCTCTGTGTTCTGTTAATTCAACTCACAGAGTTACATCTTTCCCTTCAAGAAGCCTTTCGCTAAGGCTGTTCTTGCGGAATTGGCAAACGGATATGTGGAAGCTCGTAGAGGTCTAGGGTGAAAAAGGAAATATCTTCCGATGAAAACTGGAAAGAACCTTTCTGAGAAACTGCTCAGTGTTCTGTTAATTCATCTCACAGAGTTACATCTTTCCCTTCAAGAAGCCTTTCGCTAAGGCTGTTCTTGTGGAATTGGCAAAGGGATATTTGGAAGCCCATAGAGGGCTATGGTGAAAAAGGAAATATCTTCCGTTCAAAACCAGAAAGAAGCTTTCTGAGAAACTGCTCTGTGTTCTGTTAATTCATCCCACAGAGTTACATCTTTCCCTTCAAGAAGCCTTTCGCTAAGGCTGTTCTTGTGGAATTGGCAAAGGGATATTTGGAAACCCATAAAGGGCTATGGTGAAAAAGGAAATATCTTCCGTTCAAAACTGAAAAGAAGCTTTTTGAGAAACTGCTAGGTGTTCTCTTAATTCATCTCACAGAGTTATATCTTTCCCTTCAAGAAGCCTTTCGCTATGGCCCTTCTTGTGGAATTAATAAAGGGATATTTCGAAGCCCTTAGAGGGCTATGGTTAAAAAGGAAATATCTTCCGTTTAAAACTGGAAAGAAGCTTTCTGAGAAACTGCTCTGTGTTCTGTTAATTCATCTCACAGAGTTACATCTTTCCCTTCAAGAAACCTTTCGCTAAGGCAGTTCTTGTGGAATTGGCAAAGGGATATTTGGAAGCCCATAGAGGGGTATGGTGAAAAAGGAAATATCTTCCGTTCAAAACTGGAAAGAAGCTTTCTGAGAAACTGCTCTGTGTTCTGTTAATTCATCTCACAGAGATACATCTTTATATTCAAGAAGCCTTTCGCTAACGCTGTTCTTGTGGAATTGGCAAAGGGATATTTGGAAGCCCATAGAGGGCTAGGGTGAAAAAGGAAATATCTTCCGTTCAAAACTGGAAAGAATATTTCTGAGAAACTGCTCTGTGTTCTGTTAATTCATCTCACAGAGTTACATCTTTCCCTTCAAGAAGCCTTTCGCTAAGGCTGTTCTGGTGGAATTGGCAAAGGGATATTTGGAAGCCCATAGAGTGCTAAGGTGAAAAAGGAACAATCTTCCGTGCAAAACTGGAAAGAAGCTTTCTGAGAAACTGCTCTGTGTTCTGTTAATTCATCCCACAGAGTTACATCTTTCCCTTCAAGAAGCCTTTCGCTAAGGCTTTCTTGTGGAATTAGCAAAGGGATATTTGGAAGCCCTTAGAGGGCTATGGTTAAAAAGGAAATATCTTCCGTTTAAAACTGGAAAGAAGCTTTCTGAGAAACTGCTCTGTGTTCTGTTAATTCATCTCACAGAGTTACATCTTTCCCTTCAAGAAACCTTTCGCTAAGGCAGTTCTTGTGGAATTGGCAAAGGGATATTTGGAAGCCCATAGAGGGGTATGGTTAAAAAGGAAATATCTTCCATTTGAAACTGGAAAGAAGCTTTCTGAGAAACTGCTCTGTGTTCTGTTAATTCATCTCACAGAGTTACTTCTTTCCCTCCAAGAAACCTTTCGCTAAGGCAGTTCTTGTGGAATTGGCAAAGGGATATTTGAAAGCCCATAGAGGCGTATGGTGAAAAAGGGAATATCTTCCGTTCAAAACTGGAAAGAGGCTTTCTGAGGAACTGCTCTGTGTTCTGTTAATTCATCTCACAGAGTTACATCTTTCTCCTCAAGAAACCTTTCGCTAAGGCAGTTCTTGTGGAATTGGCAAAGGATATTTGGAAGCCCAAAGAGGGGTATGGTGAAAAAGGAAATATCTTCCGTTCAAAACTGGAAAGAAGCTTTCTGAGAAACTGCTCTGTGTTCTGTTAATTCATCTCACAGAGATACATCTTTATCTTCAAGAAGCCTGTCGCGAACGCTGTTCTTGTGGAATTGGCAAAGGGATATTTGGAAGCCCATAGAGGGCTAGGGTGAAAAAGGAAATATCTTCCGTTCAAAACAGGAAAGAAGATTTCTGAGAAACTTCTCTGTGTTCTGTTAATTCATCTCACAGAGGTACATCTTTCCCTTCAATAAGCCTGTCGCTAAGGCTGTTCTGGTGGAATTGGTAAAGGGATATTTGGAAGCCCATAGAGTGCTAAGGTGAAAAAGGAAAAATCTTCCGTTCAAAACTGGAAAGAAGCTTTCTGAGAAACTGCTCTGTGTTCTGTTAATTCATCTCACAGAGTTACATCTTTCCCTTCAAGAAGCCTTTCGCTAAGGCTGTTCTTGTGGAATTGGCAAAGGGATATTTGGAAGCCCACAGAGGGCTATGGTGAAAAAGGAAATATCTTCCGTTTAAAACGGGAAAGAAGCTTTCTGAGAAACTGATCTGTGTTCTGTTAATTCATCTCACAGAGGTACATCTTTCCCTTCAATAAGCCTTTCGCTAAGGATGTTCTTGTGGAATTGGCAAAGGGATATTTGGAAGCCCTTAGAGGACTAGGGTGAAAAAGGAAATATCTTCCGTTCAAAATAGGAAAGAAGCTTTCTGAGCAACTGCTCTGCGTTCTGTTAATTCATCACACAGAGTTACATCTTTCCCTTCAAGAAGCCTATCGCTAAGACTGTCCTTGTGGATTTGGCAAAGTGATATTTGGAAGCCCGTAGAGGGCTATGGTGAAAAAGGAAATATCTTCCGTTCAAAACTGGAAAGAAGCTTTCTGAGAAACTGCTCTGTGTTCTCTTAATTCATCTCACAGAGTTACATCTTTCCCTTCAAGTAGCCTTTCGCTAAGGCTGTTCTTGTGGAATTGGCAAAGGGATATTTGGAAGCCCATAGCGGGCTATGGTGAAAAAGGAAATATCTTCCGTTCAAAACTTGAAAGAAGCTTTCTGAGAACCTGCTCTGTGTTCTGTTAATACATATAACAGAGTTACATCTTTCCCTTCAAGAAGCCTTTCGCTAAGGCTCTTCCTGTGGAATTGGCAAAGGGATATTTGGAAGTCCTTAGAGGGCTATGGTGAAAAAGGAAATATCTTCCGTTCAAAACTGCAAAGAAGCTTTCTGAGAAACTGCTCTGTGTTCTGTTAATTCATCTCACAGAGGTACATCTTTCCCTTCAAGAAGCCTTTCGCTAAGGCTCTTCCTGTGGAATTGGCAAAGGGATATTTGGAAGTCCTTAGAGGGCTATGGTGAAAAAGGAAATATCTTCCGTTCAAAACTGGAAAGAAGCTTTCTGAGAAACTGCTCTGTGTTCTGTTAATTCATCTCACAGTGTTACATCTTTCCGTTCAAGAAGCCTTTCGCTAAGGCTGTTCTTGTGGAATTAGCAAAGGAATATTGGGAAGCCCATAGAGGGGTATGGTGAAAAAGGAAATATCTTAAGTTCAAAACTGGAAAGATGCTTTCTGAGAAACTGCGCTGTGTTCTGTTAATTCATCTCACAGAGTTACATCTTTCCCTTCAAGAAGCCTTTCGCTAAGTCTGTCCTTGTGGAATTGGCAAAGGGATATTTGGTAGCCCGTAGACGGCTATGGTGGAAAAGGAAATATCTTCCGTTCAAAACTGGAAAGAAGCTTTCTGAGAAACTGCTCTGTGTTCTGTTAATTCAACTCACAGAGTTACATCTTTCCCTTCAAGAAGCCTTTCGCTAAGGCTGTTCTTGCGGAATTGGCAAACGGATATGTGGAAGCTCGTAGAGGTCTAGGGTGAAAAAGGAAATATCTTCCGATGAAAACTGGAAAGAACCTTTCTGAGAAACTGCTCTGTGTTCTGTTAATTCATCTCACAGAGTTACATCTTTCCCTTCAAGAAGCCTTTCGCTAAGGCTGTTCTTGTGGAATTGGCAAAGGGATATTTGGAAGCCCATAGAGGGCTATGGTGAAAAAGGAAATATCTTCCGTTCAAAACCAGAAAGAAGCTTTCTGAGAAACTGCTCTGTGTTCTGTTAATTCATCCCACAGAGTTACATCTTTCCCTTCAAGAAGCCTTTCGCTAAGGCTGTTCTTGTGGAATTGGCAAAGGGATATTTGGAAGCCCATAAAGGGCTATGGTGAAAAAGGAAATATCTTCCGTTCAAAACTGAAAAGAAGCTTTTTGAGAAACTGCTAGGTGTTCTCTTAATTCATCTCACAGAGTTACATCTTTCCCTTCAAGAAGCCTTTCGCTATGGCCCTTCTTGTGGAATTAATAAAGGGATATTTCGAAGCCCTTAGAGGGCTATGGTTAAAAAGGAAATATCTTCCGTTTAAAACTGGAAAGAAGCTTTCTGAGAAACTGCTCTGTGTTCTGTTTATTCATCTCACAGAGTTACATCTTTCCCTTCAAGAAACCTTTCGCTAAGGCAGTTCTTGTGGAATTGGCAAAGGGATATTTGGAAGCCCATAGAGGGGTATGGTTAAAAAGGAAATATCTTCCATTTAAAACTGGAAAGAAGCTTTCTGAGAAACTGCACTGTGTTCTGTTAATTCATCTCACAGAGTTACTTCTTTCCCTCCAAGAAACCTTTCGCTAAGGCAGTTCTTGTGGAATTGGCAAAGGGATATTTGGAAGCCCATAGAGGCGTATGGTGAAAAAGGGAATATCTTCCGTTCAAAACTGGAAAGAGGCTTTCTGAGGAACTGCTCTGTGTTCTGTTAATTCATCTCACAGAGTTACATCTTTCTCGTCAAGAAACCTTTCGCTAAGGCAGTTCTTGTGGAATTGGCAAAGGATATTTGGAAGCCCAAAGAGGGGTATGGTGAAAAAGGAAATATCTTCCGTTCAAAACTGGAAAGAAGCTTTCTGAGAAACTGCTCTGTGTTCTGTTAATTCATCTCACAGAGATACATCTTTATCTTCAAGAAGCCTTTCGCTAACGCTGTTCTTGTGGAATTGGCAAAGGGATATTTGGAAGCCCATAGAGGGCTAGGGTGAAAAAGGAAATATCTTCCGTTCAAAACTGGAAAGAAGATTTCTGAGAAACTTCTCTGTGTTCTGTTAAGTCATCTCACAGAGTTACATCTTTCCCTTCAATAAGACTGTCGCTAAGGCTGTTCTGGTGGAATTGGTAAAGGGATATTTGGAAGCCCATAGAGTGCTAAGGTGAAAAAGGAAAAATCTTCCGTTCAAAACTGGAAAGAAGCTTTCTGAGAAACTGCTCTGTGTTCTGTTAATTCATCCCACAGAATTACATCTTTCCCTTCAAGAAGCCTTTCGCTAAGGCTGTTCTTGTGGAATTAGCAAAGGGATATTTGGAAGCCCTTTGAGGGCTATGGTTAAAAAGGAAATATCTTCCGTTTAAAACTGGAAAGAAGCTTTCTGAGAAACTGCTCTGTGTTCTGTTAATTCATCTCACAGAGTTACATCTTTCCCTTCAAGAAACCTTTCGCTAAGGCAGTTCTTGTGGAATTGGCAAAGGGATATTTGGAAGCCCATAGAGGGGTATGGTTAAAAAGGAAATATCTTCCATTTAAAACTGGAAAGAAGCTTTCTGAGAAACTGCTCTGTGTTCTGTTAATTCATCTCACAGAGTTACTTCTTTCCCTCCAAGAAACCTTTCGCTAAGGCTGTTCTTGTGGAATTGGCAAAGGGACATTTGGAAGCCCATAGAGGCGTATGGTGAAAAAGGAAATATCTTCCGTTCAAAACTGGAAAGAGGCTTTCTGAGGAACTGCTGTGTGTTCTGTTAATTCATCTCACAGAGTTACATCTTTCCCTTCAAGAAGCCTTTCGCTAAGACTGTCTTTGTGGAATTGGCAAAGTGATATTTGGAAGCCCGTAGAGGGCTATGGTGGAAAAGGAAATATCTTCCGTTCAAAACTGGAAAGAAGCTCTCTGAGAAACTGCTCTGTGTTCTGTTAATTCATCTCACAGAGTTACATCTTTCCCTTCAAGAAGCCTTTCGCTAAGGCTGTTCTTGTGTAATTGGCAAAGGGATATTTGGAAGCCCGTAGAGGGCTATGGTGAAAAAGGAAATATCTTCCGTTCAAAACTGGAAAGAAGCTTTCTGAGAAACTGCTCTGTGTTCTGTTAATTCATCCCACAGAGTTACATCTTTCCCTTCAAGAAGCCTTTCGCTAAGGCTGTTCTTGTGGAATTGGCAAAGGGATATTTGGAAGCCCATAGAGGGCAATGGTGAAAAAGGAAATATCTTCCGTTCAAAACTGCAAAGAAGCTTTCTGAGAAACTGCTCTGTGTTCTGTTAATTCATCTCACAGAGTTACATCTTTCAGTTCAAGAAGCCTTTCGCTAAGGCTGTTCTTGTGGAATTGGCAAAGAGATATTTGGAAGCCCATAGAGGGCTATGGTGAAAAAGGAAATATCTTCCGTTCAAAACAGGAAAGAAGGTTTCTGAGAAACTGCTCTGTGTTCTGTTAATTCATCTCACAGAGTTACATCTTTCCCTTCAAGAAGCCTTTCGCTAAGTCTGTCCTTGTGGAATTGGGAAAGGGACATTTGGAAGCCCATAGAGGGCTAGGGTGAAAAAGGAAATATCTTCCGATCAAAACTGGAAAGAAGCTTTCTGAGAAACTGCTCTGTGTTCTGTTAATTCATCTCACAGAGTTACATCTTTCCCGTCAAGAAGACTTTCGCTAAGTCTGTTCTTGTGGAATTGGCAAAGGGATATTTGGAAGCCCATAGAGGGCTATGGTGAAAAAGGAAATATCTTCCGTTCAAAACTAGAAAGAAGCTTCTGAGAAACTGCTCTGTGTTCTGTTAACTCATCTCACAGAGTTTCCTCTTTCCCTTCAAGAAGCCTTTCGCTAAGGCTGTCTTTGTGGAATTGGCAAAAGGATATTTGGAAGCCCTTAGAGGGCTATGGTGAAAAAGGAAATATCTTCCGTTCAAAACTGGAAAGAAGCTTTCTGAGAAACTGCTCTGTGTTCTGTTAATTCATCTCACAGAGTTACATATTTCCCGTCAAGAAGCCTTTCGCTAAGGCTGTTCTTGTGGAATTGGCAAAGGGATATTTGGAAGCCAACAGAGGGCTATGATGAAAAAGGAAATATCTTCCCTTTAAAACTGGAAAGAAGCTTTCTGAGAAACTGCTCTGTGTTCTGTTAATTCATCTCACAGAGGTACATCTTTCCCTTCAAGAAGCCTTTCGCTAAGGATGTTCTGGTGGAATTGGCAAAGGGATATTTGGAAGCCCTTAGAGGACTAGGGTGAAAAAGGAAATATCTTCTGTTCAAAATAGGAAAGAAGCTTTCTGAGCAACTGCTCTGTGTTCTGTTAATTCATCTCACAGAGTTACATCTTTCCCTTCAAGAAGCCTTTCGCTAAGGCTGTTTTTGTGGAATTGGCAAAGGGATATTTGGAAGCCCACAGAGGGCTATGGTGAAAAAGGAAATATCTTCCGTTTAAAATGGGAAAGAAGCTTTCTGAGAAACTGCTCTGTGTTCTGTTAATTCATCTCACTGAGGTACATCTTTCCCTTCAATAAGCCTTTCGCTAAGGATGTTCTTGTGGAATTGGCAAAGGGATATTTGGAAGCCCTTAGAGGACTAGGGTGAAAAAGGAAATATCTTCCGTTCAAAATAGGAAAGAAGCTTTCTGAGCAACTGCTCTGTGTTCTGTTAATTCATCACACAGTGTTACATCTTTCCCTTCAAGAAGCCTTTCGCTAAGGCGGTTCTTGTGGAATTGGCAAAGGGATATTTGGAAGCCCATAGAGGGGTATGGTGAAAAAGGATATATCTTCCGTTAAAAACTGTTAAGAAGCTTTCTGAGAAACTGCTCTTTGTTCTGTTAATTCATCTCACAGAGTTACATCTTTCCCTTCAAGAAGCCTATCGCTAAGACTGTCCTTGTGGAATTGGCAAAGTGATATTTGGAAGCCCGTAGAGGGCTATGGTGAAAAAGGAAATATCTTCCGTTCAAAACTGGAAAGAAGCTTTCTGAGAAACTGCTCTGTGTTCTCTTAATTCATCTCACAGAGTTACATCTTTCCCTTCAAGAAGCCTTTCGCTAAGGCTGTTCTTGTGGAATTGGCAAAGGGTTATTTGGAAGCCCATAGCGGGCTACGGTGAAAAAGGAAATATCTTCCCTTCAAAATAGGAAAGAAGCTTTCTGAGCAACTGCTCTGTGTTCTGTTAATACATCACACAGAGTTACATCTTTCCCTTCAAGAAGCCTTTCGCTAAGGCAGTTCTTGTGGAATTGGAAAAGGGATATTTGGAAGCCCATAGATTGGTATGGTGAAAAAGGATATATCTTCCGTTAAAAACTGTTAAGAAGCTTTCTGAGAAACTGCTCTGTGTTCTGTTAATTCATCTCACAGAGTTTCAGCTTTCCCTTCAAGAAGCCTTTCGTTAAGGCTGTTCTTGTGGAATTGGCAAAGGGATATTTGGAAGCCCATAGAGGGCTATGGTGGAAAAGGAAATATCTTCCGTTCAAAACTGGAAAGAAGCTTTCTGAGAAACTGCTCTTTGTTCTGTTAATTCATCTCACAGAGTTACATCTTTCCCTTCAAGAAGCCTATCGCTAAGACTGTCCTTGTGGAATTGGCAAAGTGATATTTGGAAGCCCGTAGAGGGCTGTGGTGAAAAAGGAAATATCTTCAGTTCAAAACTGGAAAGAAGCTTTCTGAGAAACTGCTCTGTGTTCTCTTAATTCATCTCACAGAGTTACATCTTTCCCTTCAAGAAGCCTTTCGCTAAGGCTGTTCTTCTGGAATTGGCAAAGGGATATTTGGAAGCCCATAGCGGGCTATGGTGAAAAAGGAAATATCTTCCGTTCAAAACTTGAAAGAAGCTTTCTGAGAACCTGCTCTGTGTTCTGTTAATTCATCTAACAGAGTTACATCTTTCCCTTCAAGAAGCCTTTCGCTAAGGCTCTTCCTGTGGAATTGGCAAAGGGATATTTGGAAGTCCTTAGAGGGCTATGGTGAAAAAGGAAATATCTTCCGTTCAAAACTGGAAAGAAGCTTTCTGAGAAACTGCTCTGTGTTCTGTTAATTCATCTCACAGTGTTACATCTTTCCGTTCAAGAAGCCTTTCGCTAAGGCTGTTCTTGTGGAATTGGCAAAGGAATATTGGGAAGCCCATAGAGGGGTATGGTGAAAAAGGAAATATCTTCCGTTCAAAACTGGAAAGAAGCTTTCTGAGAAAATGCGCTGTGTTCTGTTAATTCATCTCACAGAGTTACATGTTTCCCTTCAAGAAGCCTTTCGCTAAGACTGTCCTTGTGGAATTGGCAAAGTGATATTTGGAAGCCCGTAGAGGGCTATGGTGGAAAAGGAAATATCTTCCGTTCAAAACTGGAAAGAAGCTTTCTGAGAAACTGCTCTGTGTTCTGTTAATTCAACTCACAGAGTTACATCTTTCCCTTCAAGAAGCCTTTCGCTAAGGCTATTCTTGCGGAATTGGCAAACAGATATGTGGAAGCTCGTAGAGGTCTAGGGTGAAAAAGGAAATATCTTCCGATGAAAACTGGAAAGAAGCTTTCTGAGAAACTGCTCTGTGTTCTGTTAATTCATCTCACAGAGTTACACCTTTCCCTTCAAGAAGCCTTTCGCTAAGGCTGTTCTTGTGGAAGTGGCAAAGGGATATTTGGAAGCCCATAGAGGGCTATGGTGAAAAAGGAAATATCTTCTGTTCAAAACTGGAAAGAAGCTTCTGAGAAACTGCTCTGTGTTCTGTTAATTCATCACACAGAGTTTCATCTTTCCCTTCAAGAAGCCTTTCGCTAAGGCTGTTCTTGTGGAATTGGCAAAAGGATATTTGGAAGCCCTTAGAGGGCTATCGTGAAAAAGGAAATATCTTCCGTTCAAAACTGGAAAGAAGATTTCTGAGAAACTGCTCTGTGTTCTGTTAATTCATCTCACAGAGTTACATATTTCCCGTCAAGAAGCCTTTCGCTAAGGCTGTTTTTGTGGAATTTACGAAGGGATATTTGGTAGCCCATAGAGGGCTATAGTGAAAAAGGAAATATCTTCCGTTCAAAACTGGAAAGAAGGTTTCTGAGAAACTGCTCTGTGTTCTGTTAATTCATCTCACAGAGGTACATCTTTCCCTTCAAGAAGCCTTTCGCTAAGGATGTTCTTGTGGAATTGGCAAAGGGATATTTGGAAGCCCTTAGAGGACTAGGGTGAAAAAGGAAATATCTTCCGTTCAAAATAGGAAAGAAACTTTCTGAGCAATTGCTCTGTGTTCTGTTAATTCATCTCACAGAGTTACATCTTTCCCTTCAAGAAGCCTTTCGCTAAGGCTGTTCTTGTGGAATTGGCAAAGGGATATTTGGAAGCCCACAGAGGGCTATGGTGAAAAAGGAAATATCTTCCGTTTAAAACGGGAAAGAAGCTTTCTGAGAAACTGCTCTGTGTTCTGTTAATTCATCTCACAGAGGTACATCTTTCCCTTCAATAAGCCTTTCGCTAAGGATGTTCTTGTGGAATTGGCAAAGGGATATTTGGAAGCCCTTAGAGGACTAGGGTGAAAAAGGAAATATCTTCCGTTCAAAATAGGAAAGAAGCTTTGTGAGCAACTGCTCTGTGTTCTGTTAATTCATCACACAGAGTTACATCTTTCCTTTCAAGAAGCCTTTCGCTATGGCAGTTCTTGTGGAATTGGCAAAGGGATATTTGGAAGCCCATAGAGGGGTATGGTGAAAAAGGATATATCTTCCGTTAAAAACTGTTAAGAAGCTTTCTGAGAAACTGCTCTGTGTTCTGTTAATTCATCTCACAGAGTTTCAGCTTTCCCTTCAAGAAGCCTTTCGTTAAGGCTGTTCTGGTGGAATTGGCAAAGGGATATTTGGAAGCCCATAGAGGGCTATGGTGGAAAAGGAAATATCTTCCGTTCAAAACTGGAAAGAAGCTTTCTGAGAAACTGCTCTTTGTTCTGTTAATTCATCTCACAGAGTTACATCTTTCCCTTCAAGAAGCCTATCGCTAAGACTGTCCTTGTGGATTTGGCAAAGTGATATTTGGAAGCCCGTAGAGGGCTATGGTGAAAAAGGAAATATCTTCCGTTCAAAACTGGAAAGGAGCTTTCTGAGAAACTGCTCTGTGTTCTCTTAATTCATCTCACAGAGTTACATCTTTCCCTTCAAGAAGCCTTTCGCTAAGGCTGTTCTTGTGGAATTGGCAAAGGGATATTTGGAAGCCCATAGCGGGCTATGGTGAAAAAGGAAATATCTTCAGTTCAAAACTTGAAAGAAGCTTTCTGAGAACCTGCTCTGTGTTCTGTTAATTCATCTAACAGAGTTACATCTTTCCCTTCAAGAAGCCTTTCGCTAAGGCAGTTCTTGTGGAATTGGCAAAGGGATATTTGGAAGCCCATAGAGGGGTATGGTGAAAAAGGATATATCTTCCGTTAAAAACTGTTAAGAAGCTTTCTGAGAACCTGCTCTGTGTTCTGTTAATTCATCTAACAGAGTTACATCTTTCCCTTCAAGAAGCCTTTCGCTAAGGCTCTTCCTGTGGAATTGGCAAAGGGATATTTGGAAGTCCTTAGAGGGCTATGGTGAAAAAGGAAATATCTTCCGTTCAAAACTGGAAAGAAGCTCTCTGAGAAACTGCTCTGTGTTCTGTTAATTCATCTCACAGTGTTACATCTTTCCGTTCAAGAAGCCTTTCGCTAAGGCTGTTCTTGTGGAATTGGCAAAGGAATATTGGGAAGCCCATAGAGGGGTATGGTGAAAAAGGAAATATCTTCCGTTCAAAACTGGAAAGAAGCTTTCTGAGAAACTGCCCTGTGTTCTGTTAATTCATCTCACAGAGTTACATCTTTCCCTTCAAGAAGCCTTTCGCTAAGACTGTCCTTGTGGAATTGGCAAAGTGATATTTGGAAGCCCGTAGAGGGCTATGGTGGAAAAGGAAATATCTTCCGTTCAAAACTGGAAAGAAGCTTTCTGAGAAACTGCTCTGTGTTCTGTTAATTCAACTCACAGAGTTACATCTTTCCCTTCAAGAAGCCTTTCGCTAAGGCTGTTCTTGCGGAATTGGCAAACGGATATGTGGAAGCTCATAGAGGTCTAGGGTGAAAAAGGAAATATCTTCCGATGAAAACTGGAAAGAACCTTTCTGAGAAACTGCTCTGTGTTCTGTTAATTCATCTCACAGAGTTACATCTTTCCCTTCAAGAAGCCTTTCGCTAAGGCTGTTCTTGTGGAATTGGCAAAGGGATATTTGGAAGCCCATAGAGGGCTATGGTGAAAAAGGAAATATCTTCCGTTCAAAACCGGAAAGAAGCTTTCTGAGAAACTGCTCTGTGTTCTGTTAATTCATCCCACAGAGTTACATCTTTTCCTTCAAGAAGCCTTTCGCTAAGGCTGTTCTTGTGGAATTGGCAAAGGGATATTTGGAAGCCCATAAAGGGCTATGGTGAAAAAGGAAATATCTTCCGTTCAAAACTGAAAAGAAGCTTTTTGAGAAACTGCTAGGTGTTCTCTTAATTCATCTCACAGAGTTACATCTTTCCCTTCAAGAAGCCTTTCGCTATGGCCGTTCTTGTGGAATTAATAAAGGGATATTTGGAAGCCCTTAGAGGGCTATGGTTAAAAAGGAAATATCTTCCGTTTAAAACTTTAAAGAAGCTTTCTGAGAAACTGCTCTGTGTTCTGTTAATTCATCTCACAGAGTTACATCTTTCCCTTCAAGAAACCTTTCGCTAAGGCAGTTCTTGTGGAATTGGCAAAGGGATATTTGGAAGCCCATAGAGGGGTATGGTGAAAAAGGAAATATCTTCCGTTCAAAACTGGAAAGAAGCTTTCTGAGAAACTGCTCTGTGTTCTGTTAATTCATCTCACAGAGATACATCTTTATATTCAAGAAGCCTTTCGCTAACGCTGTTCTTGTGGAATTGGCAAAGGGATATTTGGAAGCCCATAGAGGGCTAGGGTGAAAAAGGAAATATCTTCCGTTCAAAACTGGAAAGAAGATTTCTGAGAAACTGCTCTGTGTTCTGTTAATTCATCTCACAGAGTTACATCTTTCCCTTCAAGAAGCCTTTTGCTAAGGCTGTTCTGGTGGAATTGGCAAAGGGATATTTGGAAGCCCATAGAGTGCTAAGGTGAAAAAGGAACAATCTTCCGTTCAAAACTGGAAAGAAGCTTTCTGAGAAACTGCTCTGTGTTCTGTTAATTCATCCCTCAGAGTTACCTCTTTCCCTTCAAGAAGCCTTTCGCTAAGGCTTTCTTGTGGAATTAGCAAAGGGATATTTGGAAGCCCTTAGAGGGCTATGGTTAAAAAGGAAATATCTTCCGTTTAAAACTGGAAAGAAGCTTTCTGAGAAACTGCTCTGTGTTCTGTTAATTCATCTCACAGAGTTACATCTTTCCCTTCAAGAAACCTTTCGCTAAGGCAGTTCTTGTGGAATTGGCAAAGGGATATTTGGAAGCCCATAGAGGGGTATGGTTAAAAAGGAAATATCTTACATTTAAAACTGGAAAGAAGCTTTCTGAGAAACTGCTCTGTGTTCTGTTAATTCATCCCACAGAGTTACATCTTTCCCATCAAGAAGACTTTCGCTAAGGCTGTTCTTGTGGAATTAGCAAAGGGATATTTGGAAGCCCTTAGAGGGCTATGGTTAAAAAGGAAATATCTTCCGTTTAAAACTGGAAAGAAGCTTTCTGAGAAACTGCTCTCTGTTCTGTTAATTCATCTCACAGAGTTACATCTTTCTCGTCAAGAAACCTTTCGCTAAGGCAGTTCTTGTGGAATTGGCAAAGGGATATTTGGAAGCCCAAAGAGGGGTATGGTGAAAAAGGAAATATCTTCCGTTCAAAACTGGAAAGAAGCTTTCTGAGAAACTGCTCTGTGTTCTGTTAATTCATCTCACAGAGATACATCTTTATCTTCAAGAAGCCTTTCGCTAACGTGGTTCTTGTGGAATTGGCAAAGGGATATTTGGAAGCCCATAGAGGGCTAGGGTGAAAAAGGAAATATCTTCCGTTCAAAACTGGAAAGAAGATTTCTGAGAAACTGCTCTGTGTTCTGTTAATTCATCTCACAGAGTTACATCTTTCCCTTCAATAAGCCTGTCGCTAAGGCTGTTCTGGTGGAATTGGTAAAGGTATATTTGGAAGCCCATAGAGGGCTATGGTGAAAAAGGAAACATCTTCCGTTCAAAACTGGAAAGAAGCTTTCTGAGAAACTGCTCTGTGTTCTGTTAATTCATCCCACAGAGTTACATCTTTCCCTTCAAGAAGCCTTTCGCTAAGGCTGTTCTTGTGGAACTGGCAAAGGGATATTTGGAAGCCCATAAAGGGCTATGGTGAAAAAGGAAATATCTTCCTTTCAAAACTGGAAAGAAGCTTTCTGAGAAACTGCTCTGTGTTCTGTTAATTCATCTCACAGAGTTACTTCTTTCAATCCAAGAAACCTTTCGCTAAGGCAGTTTTTGTGGAATTGGCAAAGGGATATTTGGAAGCCCATAGAGGCGTATGGTGAAAAAGGAAATATCTTCCGTTCAAAACTGAAAAGAGGCTTTCTGAGGAACTGCTGTGTGTTCTGTTAATTCATCTCACAGAGTTACATCTTTCCCTTCAAGAAGCCTTTCGCTAAGGCTGTCTTTGTGGAATTGGCAAAGTGATATTTGGAAGCCCGTAGAGGGCTATGGTGGAAAAGGAAATATCTTCCGTTCAAAACTGGAAAGAAGCTTTCTGAGAAACTGCTCTGTGTTCTGTTAATTCATCTCACAGAGTTACATCTTTCCCTTCAAGAAGCCTTTCGCTAAGGCTGTTCTTGTGGAATTTGCAAAGGGATAATTGGTAGCCCATAGAGGGCTTGGGTGAAAAAGGAAATATCTTCCGTTCAAAACTGGAAAGAAGCTTTCTGAGAAACTGCTCTGTGTTCTGTTAATTCATCCCACAGAGTTACATCTTTCCCTTCAAGAAGCCTTTCGCTAAGGCTGTTCTTGTGGAATTAGCAAAGGGATATTTGGAAGCCCTTAGAGGGCTATGGTTAAAAAGGAAATATCTTCCGTTTAAAACTGGAAAGAAGCTTTCTGAGGAACTGCTGTGTGTTCTGTTAATTCATCTCACAGAGTTACATCTTTCCCTTCAAGAAGCCTTTCGCTAAGACTGTCTTTGTGGAATTGGCAAAGTGATATTTGGAAGCCCGGAGAGGGCTATGGTGGAAAAGGAAATATCTTCCGTTCAAAACTGGAAAGAAGCTTTCTGAGAAACTGCTCTGTGTTCTGTTAATTCATCTCACAGAGTTACATCTTTCCCTTCAAGAAGCCTTTCGCTAAGGCTGTTCTTGTGGAATTGGCAAAGGGATATTTGGAAGCCCGTAGAGGGCTATGGTGAAAAAGGAAATATCTTCCGTTCAAAACTGGAAAGAAGCTTTCTGAGAAACTGCTCTGTGTTCTGTTAATTCATCTCACAGAGTTACATCTTTCCCTTCAAGAAGCCTTTCGCTAAGGCTGTTCTTGTGGAATTGGCAAAGGGATATTTGGAAGCCCATAGAGGGCAATGGTGAAAAAGGAAATATCTTCCGTTCAAAACTGCAAAGAAGCTTTCTGAGAAACTGCTCTGTGTTCTGTTAATTCATCTCACAGAGTTACATCTTTCAGTTCAAGAAGCCTTTCGCTAAGGCTGTTCTTGTGGAATTGGCAAAGAGATATTTGGAAGCCCATAGAGGGCTATGGTGAAAAAGGAAATATCTTCCGTTCAAAACTGGAAAGAAGGTTTCTGAGAAACTGCTCTGTGTTCTGTTAATTCATCTCACAGAGTTACATCTTTCCCTTCAAGAAGCCTTTCGCTAAGTCTGTCCTTGTGGAATTGGCAAAGGGACATTTGGAAGCCCATAGAGGGCTAGGGTGAAAAAGGAAATATCTTCCGGTCAAAACTGGAAAGAAGCTTTCTGAGAAACTGCTCTGTGTTCTGTTAATTCATCTCACAGAGTTACATCTTTCCCTTCAAGAAGCCTTTCGCTAAGTCTGTTCTTGTGGAATTGGCAAAGGGATATTTGGAAGCCCATAGAGGGCTATAGTGAAAAAGGAAATATCTTCCGTTCAAAACTGGAAAGAAGCTGTCTGAGAAACTGCTCTGTGTTCTGTTAATTCATCTCACAGAGTTACATCTTTCCCTTCAAGAAGCCTTTCGCTAAGGCTGTTCTTGTGGAATTGGCAAAGGGATATTTGGAAGCCAACAGAGGGCTATGATGAAAAAGGAAATATCTTCCCTTTAAAACTGGAAAGAAGCTTTCTGAGAAACTGCTCTGTGTTCTGTTAATTCATCTCACAGAGGTACATCTTTCCCATCAAGAAGCCTTTCGCTAAGGATGTTCTTGTGGAATTGGCAAAGGGATATTTGGAAGCCCTTAGAGGACTAGGGTGAAAAAGGAAATATCTTCCGTTCAAAATATGAAAGAAGCTTTCTGAGCAACTGCTCTGTGTTCTGTTAATTCATCTCACAGAGTTACATCTTTCCCTTCAAGAAGCCTTTCGCTAAGGCAGTTCTTGTGGAATTGGCAAAGGGATATTTGGAAGCCCATAGAGGGGTATGGTGAAAAAGGATATATCTTCCGTTAAAAACTGTTAAGAAGCTTTCTGAGAACCTGCTCTGTGTTCTGTTAATTCATCTAACAGAGTTACATCTTTCCCTTCAAGAAGCCTTTCGCTAAGGCTCTTCCTGTGGAATTGGCAAAGGGATATTTGGAAGTCCTTAGAGGGCTATGGTGAAAAAGGAAATATCTTCCGTTCAAAACTGGAAAGAAGCTTTCTGAGAAACTGCTCTGTGTTCTGTTAATTCATCTCACAGAGTTACATCTTTCCGTTCAAGAAGCCTTTCGCTAAGGCTGTTCTTGTGGAATTGGCAAAGGAATATTGGGAAGCCCATAGAGGGCTATGGTGGAAAAGGAAATATCTTCCGTTCAAAACTGGAAAGAAGCTTTCTGAGAAACTGCGCTGTGTTCTGTTAATTCATCCCACAGAGTTACATCTTTCCCTTCAAGAAGCCTTTCGCTAAGGCTGTTCTTGTGGAATTAGCAAAGGGATATTTGGAAGCCCTTTGAGGGCTATGGTTAAAAAGGAAATATCTTCCGTTTAAAACTGGAAAGAAGCTTTCTGAGAAACTGCTCTGTGTTCTGTTAATTCATCTCACTGAGTTACATCTTTTCCTTCAAGAAACCTTTCGCTAAGGCAGTTCTTTTGGAATTGGCAAAGGGATATTTGGAAGCCCATAGAGGGGTATGGTTAAAAAGGAAATATCTTCCATTTAAAACTGGAAAGAAGCTTTCTGAGAAACTGCTCTGTGTTCTGTTAATTCATCTCACAGAGTTACTTCTTTCCCTCCAAGAAATCTTTCGCTAAGGCTGTTCTTGTGGAATTGGCAAAGGGATATTTGGAAGCCCATAGAGGCGTATGGTGAAAAAGGAAATATCTTCCGTTCAAAACTGGAAAGAGGCTTTCTGAGGAACTGCTGTGTGTTCTGTTAATTCATCTCACAGAGTTACATCTTTCCCTTCAAGAAGCCTTTCGCTAAGACTGTCTTTGTGGAATTGGCAAAGTGATATTTGGAAGCCCGTAGAGGGCTATGGTGGAAAAGGAAATATCTTCCGTTCAAAACTGGAAAGAAGCTTTCTGAGAAACTGCTCTGTGTTCTGTTAATTCATCTCACAGAGTTACATCTTTCCCTTCAAGAAGCCTTTCGCTAAGGCTGTTCTTGTGTAATTGGCAAAGGGATATTTGGAAGCCCGTAGAGGGCTATGGTGAAAAAGGAAATATCTTCCGTTCAAAACTGGAAAGAAGCTTTCTGAGAAACTGCTCTGTGTTCTGTTAATTCATCTCACAGAGTTACATCTTTCCCTTCAAGAAGCCTTTCGCTAAGGCTGTTCTTGTGGAATTGGCAAAGGGATATTTGGAAGCCCATAGAGGGCAATGGTGAAAAACGAAATATCTTCCGTTCAAAACTGCAAAGAAGCTTTCTGAGAAACTGCTCTGTGTTCTGTTAATTCATCTCACTGAGTTACATCTTTCAGTTCAAGAAGCCTTTCGCTAAGGCTGTTCTTGTGGAATTGGCAAAGAGATATTTGGAAGCCCATAGAGGGCTATGGTGAAAAAGGAAATATCTTCCGTTCAAAACTGGAAAGAAGGTTTCTGAGAAACTGCTCTGTGTTCTGTTAATTCATCTCACAGAATTACATCTTTCCCTTCAAGAAGCCTTTCGCTAAGTCTGTCCTTGTGGAATTGGCAAAGGGACATTTGGAAGCCCATAGAGGGCTAGGGTGAAAAAGGAAATATCTTCAGATCAAAACTGGAAAGAAGCTTTGTGAGAAACTGCTCTGTGTTCTGTTAATTCATCTCACAGAGTTACATCTTTCCCTGCAAGAAGCCTTTCGCTAAGTCTGTTCTTGTGGAATTGGCAAAGGGATATTTGGAAGCCCATTGAGGGCTATGGTGAAAAAGGAAATATCTTCTGTTCAAAACTGGAAAGAAGCTTCTGAGAAACTGCTCTGTGTTCTGTTAACTCATCTCACAGAGTTTCATCTTTCCCTTCAAGAAGCCTTTCGCTAAGGCTGTCTTTGTGGAATTGGCAAAAGGATATTTGGAAGCCCTTAGAGGGCTATGGTGAAAAAGGAAATATCTTCCGTTCAAAACTGGAAAGAAGCTTTCTGAGAAACTGCTCTGTGTTCTGTTAATTCATCTCACAGAGTTACATATTTCCCGTAAGAAGCCTTTCGCTAAGGCTGTTTTTGTGGAATTTACAAAGGGATATTTGGTAGCCCATAGAGGGCTATCGTGAAAAAGGAAATATCTTCCGTTCAAAACTGGAAAGAAGCTTTCTGAGAAACTGCTCTGTGTTCTGTTAATTCATCTCACAGAGTTACATTATTCCCTTCAAAAAGCCTTTCGCTAAGGCTGTTCTTGTGGAATTGGCAAAGGGATATTTGGAAGCCAACAGAGGGCTATGATGAAAAAGGAAATATCTTCCGTTTAAAACTGGAAAGAAGCTTTCTGAGAAACTGCTCTGTGTTCTGTTAATTCATCTCACAGAGGTACATCTTTCCCTTCAAGAAGCCTTTCGCTAAGGATGTTCTTGTGGAATTGGCAAAGGGATATTTGGAAGCCCTTAGAGGACTAGGGTGAAAAAGGAAATATCTTCCGTTCAAAATAGGAAAGAAGCTTTCTGAGCAACTGCTCTGTGTTCTGTTAATTCGTCTCACAGTGTTACATCTTTCCGTTCAAGAAGCCTTTCGCTAAGGCTGTTCTTGTGGAATTGGCAAAGGAATATTGGGAAGCCCATAGAGGGGTATGGTGAAAAAGGAAATATCTTCCGTTCAAAACTGGAAAGAAGGTTTCTGAGAAACTGCGCTGTGTTCTGTTAATTCATCTCACAGAGTTACATCTTTCCCTTCAAGAAGCCTTTCGCTAAGACTGTCCTTGTGGAATTGGCAAAGTGATATTTGGAAGCCCGTAGAGGGCTATGGTGGAAAAGGAAATATCTTCCGTTCAAAACTGGAAAGAAGCTTTCTGAGAAACTGCTCTGTGTTCTGTTAATTCAACTCACAGAGTTACATCTTTCCCTTCAAGCAGTCTTTCGCTAAGGCTGTTCTTGCGGAATTGGCAAACGGATATGTGGAAGCTCTTAGAGGTCTAGGGTGAAAAAGGAAATATCTTCCGATGAAAACTGGAAAGAAGCTTTCTGAGATACTGCTCTGTGTTCTGTTAATTCATCTCACAGAGTTACATCTTTCCCTTCAAGAAGCCTTTCGCTAAGGCTGTTCTTGTGGAATTGGCAAAGGGATATTTGGAAGCCCATTGAGGGCTAGGGTGAAAAAGGAAATATCTTCCGTTCAAAACAGGAAAGAAGATTTCTGAGAAACTTCTCTGTGTTCTGTTAATTCATCTCACAGAGTTACATCTTTCCCTTCAATAAGCCTGTCGCTAAGGCTGTTCTGGTGGAATTGGTAAAGGGATATTTGGAAGCCCATAGAGGGCTAAGGTGAAAAAGGAAAAATCTTCCGTTCAAAACTGGAAAGAAAGTTACTGAGAAACTGCTCTGTGTTCTGTTAATTCATCCTACAGAGTTACATCTTTCCCTTCAAGAAGCCTTTCGCTAAGGCTGTTCTTGTGGAATTAGCAAAGGGATATTTGGAAGCCCTTTGAGGGCTATGGTTAAAAAGGAAATATCTTCCGTTTAAAACTGGAAAGAAGCTTTCTGAGAAACTGCTCTGTGTTCTGTTAATTCATCTCACAGAGTTACATCTTTCCCTTCAAGAAACCTTTCGCTAAGGCAGTTGTTGTGGAATTGGCAAAGGGATATTTGGAAGCCCATAGAGGGGTATGGTGAAAAAGGAAATATCTTCCATTTAAAACTGGAAAGAAGCTTTCTGAGAAACTGCTCTGTGTTCTGTTAATTCATCTCACAGAGTTACTTCTTTCCCTCCAAGAAACCTTTCGCTAAGGCTGTTCTTGTGGAATTGGCAAAGGGATATTTGGAAGCCCATAGAGGCGTATGGTGAAAAAGGAAATATCTTCCGTTCAAAACTGGAAAGAGGCTTTCTGAGGAACTGCTGTGTGTTCTGTTAATTCATCTCACAGAGTTACATATTTCCCTTCAAGAAGCCTTTCGCTAAGACTGTCTTTGTGGAATTTGCAAAGTGATATTTGGAAGCCCGTAGAGGGCTATGGTGGAAAAGGAAATATCTTCCGTTCAAAACTGGAAAGAAGCTTTCTGAGAAACTGCTCTGTGTTCTGTTAATTCATCTCACAGAGTTACATCTTTCCCTTCAAGAAGCCTTTCGCTAAGGCTGTTCTTGTGTAATTGGCAAAGGGATATTTGGAAGCCCGTAGAGGGCTATGGTGAAAAAGGAAATATCTTCCGTTCAAAACTGGAAAGAAGCTTTCTGAGAAACTGCTCTGTGTTCTGTTAATTCATCTCACAGAGATACATCTCTCCCTTCAAGAAGCCTTTCGCTAAGGCTGTTCTTGTGGAATTGGCAAAGGGATATTTGGAAGCCCATAGAGGGCAATGGTGAAAAAGGAAATATCTTCCGTTCAAAACTGCAAAGAAGCTTTCTGAGAAACTGCTCTGTGTTCTGTTAATTCATCTCACAGAGTTACATCTTACAGTTCAAGAAGCCTTTCGCTAAGGCTGTTCTTGTGGAATTGGCAAAGAGATATTTGGAAGCCCATAGAGGGCTATGGTGAAAAAGGAAATACCTTCCGTTCAAAACTGCAAAGAAGGTTTCTGAGAAACTGCTCTGTGTTCTGTTAATTCATCTCACAGAGTTACATCTTTCCCTTCAAGAAGCCTTTCGCTAAGTCTGTCCTTGTGGAATTGGCAAAGGGACATTTGGAAGCCCATAGAGGGCTAGGGTGAAAAAGGAAATATCTTCCGATCAAAACTGGAAAGAAGCTTTCTGAGAAACTGCTCTGTGTTCTGTTAATTCATCTCACAGAGTTACATCTTTCCCTTCAAGAAGCCTTTCGCTAAGTCTGTTCTTGTGGAATTGGCAAAGGGATATTTGGAAGCCCATAGAGGGCTATGGTGAAAAAGGAAACATCTTCTGTTCAAAACTGGAAAGAAGCTTCTGAGAAACTGCTCTGTGTTCTGTTAACTCATCTCACAGAGTTTCATCTTTCCCTTCAAGAAGCCTTTCGCTAAGGCTGTTCTTGTGGAATTGGCAAAAGGGTATTTGGAAGCCCTTAGAGGGCTATGGTGAAAAAGGAAATATGTTCCGTTCAAAACTGGAAAGAAGCTTTCTGAGAAACTGCTCTGTGTTCTGTTAATTCATCTCACAGAGTTACATATTTCCCGTCAAGAAGCCTTTCGCTAAGGCTGTTTTTGTGGAATTTACAAAGGGATATTTGGTAGCCCATAGAGGGCTATAGTGAAAAAGGAAATATCTTCCGTTCAAAACTGGAAAGAAGCTTTCTGAGAAACTGCTCTGTGTTCTGTTAATTCATCTCACAGAGTTACATCTTTCCCTTCAAGAAGCCTTTCGCTAAGGATGTTTTTGTGGAATTGGCAAAGGGATATTTGCAAGCCCTTAGAGGACTAGGGTGAAAAAGGAAATATCTTCCGTTCAAAATAGGAAAGAAGCTTTCTGAGCAACTGCTCTGTGTTCTGTTAATTCATCTCACAGAGTTACATCTTTCCCTTCAAGAAGCCTTTCGCTAAGGCTGTTCTTGTGGAATTGGCAAAGGGATATTTGGAAGCCCACAGAGGGCTATGGTGAAAAAGGAAATATCTTCCGTTTAAAACGGGAAAGAAGCTTTCGGAGAAACTGCTCTGTGTTCTGTTAATTCATCTCACAGAGGTACATCTTTCCCTTCAATAAGCCTTTCGCTAAGGATGTTCTTGTGGAATTGGCAAAGGGATATTTGGAAGCCCTTAGAGGACTAGGGTGAAAAAGGAAATATCTTCCGTTCAAAATAGGAAAGAAGCTTTCTGAGCAACTGCTCTGTGTTCTGTTAATTCATCACACAGAGTTACATCTTTCCCTTCAAGAAGCCTTTCGCTAAGGCAGTTCTTGTGGAATTGGCAAAGGGATATTTGGAAGCCCATAGAGGGCTATGGTGGAAAAGGAAATATCTTCCGTTCAAAACTGGAAAGAAGCTTTCTGAGAAACTGCTCATTGTTCTGTTAATTCATCTCACAGAGTTACATCTTTCCCTTCAAGAAGCCTATCGCTAAGACTGTCCTTGTGGAATTGGCAAAGTGATATTTGGAAGCCCGTAGAGGGCTATGGTGAAAAAGGAAATATCTTCCGTTCAAAACTGGAAAGAAGCTTTCTGAGAAACTGCTCTGTGTTATCTTAATTCATCTCACAGAGTTACATCTTTCCCTTCAAGAAGCCTTTCGCTAAGGCTGTTCTTGTGGAATTGGCAAAGGGTTATTTGGAAGCCCATAGCGGGCTATGGTGAAGAAGGAAATATCTTCCGTTCAAAACTTGAAAGAAGCTTTCTGAGAACCTGCTCTGTGTTCTGTTAATTCATCTAACAGAGTTACATCTTTCCCTTCAAGAAGCCTTTCGCTAAGGCTCTTCCTGTGGAATTGGCAAAGGGATATTTAGAAGTCCTTAGAGAGCTATGGTGAAAAAGAAAATATCTTCCGTTCAAAACTGGAAAGAAGCTTTCTGAGAAACTGCTCTGTGTTCTGTTAATTCATCTCACAGTGTTACATCTTTCCGTTCAAGAAGCCTTTCGCTAAGGCTGTTCTTGTGGAATTGGCAAAGGAATATTGGGACGCCCATAGAGGGGTATGGTGAAAAAGGAAATATCTTCCGTTCAAAACTGGAAAGAAGCTTTCTGAGAAACTGCGCTGTGTTCTGTTAATTCATCTCACAGAGTTACATCTTTCCCTTCAAGAAGCCTTTCGCTAAGACTGTCCTTGTGGAATTGGCAAAGTGATATTTGGAAGCCCGTAGAGGGCTATGGTGGAAAAGGAAATATCTTCCGTTCAAAACTGGAAAGAAGCTTTCTGAGAAACTGCTCTGTGTTCTGTTAATTCAACTCACAGAGTTACATCTTTCCCTTCAAGAAGTCTTTCGCTAATGCTGTTCTTGCGGAATTGGCAAACGGATATGTGGAAGCTCGTAGAGGTCTAGGGTGAAAAAGGAAATATCTTCCGATGAAAACTGGAAAGAAGCTTTCTGAGATACTGCTCTGTGTTCTGTTAATTCATCTCACAGAGTTACATCTTTCCCTTCAAGAAGCCTTTCGCTAAGGCTGTTCTTGTGGAATTGGCAAAGGGATATTTGGAAGCCCATAGAGGGCTATGGTGAAAAAGGAAATATCTTCCGTTCAAAACCGGAAAGAAGCTTTCTGAGAAACTGCTCTCTGTTCTGTTAATTCATCCCACAGAGTTACATCTTTCCCTTCAAGAATCCTTTCGCTAAGGCTGTTCTTGTGGAATTGGCAAAGGGATATTTCGAAGCCCATAAAGGGCTATGGTGAAAAAGGAAATATCTTCCGTTCAAAACTGAAAAGAAGCTTTTTGAGAAACTGCTAGGTGTTCTCTTAATTCATCTCACAGAGTTACATCTTTCCCTTCAAGAAGCCTTTCGCTAAGGCTCTTCCTGTGGAATTGGCAAAGGGATATTTGGAAGTCCTTAGAGGGCTATGGTGAAAAAGGAAATATCTTCCGTTCAAAACTGGAAAGAAGCTTTCTGAGAAACTGCTCTGTGTTCTGTTAATTCATCTCACAGTGTTACATCTTTCCGTTCAAGAAGCCTTTCGCTAAGGCTGTTCTTGTGGAATTGGCAAAGGAATATTGGGATGCCCATAGAGGGCTATGGTGAAAAAGGAAATATCTTCCGTTCAAAACTGGAAAGAAGCTTTCTGCGAAACTGCGCTGTGTTCTGTTAATTCATCTCACAGAGTTACATCTTTCCCTTCAAGAAGCCTTTCGCTAAGACTGTCCTTGTGGAATTGGCAAAGTGATATTTGGAAGCCCGTAGAGGGCTATTGTGGAAAAGGAAATATCTTCCGTTCAAAACTGGAAAGAAGCTTTCTGAGAAACTGCTCTGTGTTCTGTTAATTCAACTCACAGAGTTACATCTTTCCCTTCAAGAAGTCTTTCGCTAAGGCTGTTCTTGCGGAATTGGAAAACGGATATGTGGAAGCTCGTAGAGGTCTAGGGTGAAAAAGGAAATATCTTCCGATGAAAACTAGAAAGAAGCTTTCTGAGATACTGCTCTGTGTTCTGTTAATTCATCTCACAGAGTTACATCTTTCCCTTCAAGAAGCCTTTCGCTAAGGCTGTTCTTGTGGAATTGGCAAAGGGATATTTGGAAGCCCATAGAGGGCTATGGTGAAAAAGGAAATATCTTCCGTTCAAAACCGGAAAGAAGCTTTCTGAGAAACTGCTCTCTGTTCTGTTAATTCATCCCAGAGAGTTACATCTTTCCCTTCAAGAATCCTTTCGCTAAGGCTGTTCTTGTGGAATTGGCAAAGGGATATTTGGAAGCCCATAAAGGGCTATGGTGAAAAAGGAAATATCTTCCGTTCAAAACTGAAAAGAAGCTTTTTGAGAAACTGCTAGGTGTTCTCTTAATTCATCTCACAGAGTTACATCTTTCCCTTCAAGAAGCCTTTCGCTATGGCCGTTCTTGTGGAATTAGCAAAGGGATATTTGGAAGCCCTTAGAGGGCTATGGTTAAAAAGGAAATATCTTCGGTTTAAAACTGGAAAGAAGCTTTCTGAGAAACTGCTCTGTGTTCTGTTAATTCATCTCAAAGAGTTACTTCTTTCCCTCCAAGAAACCTTTCGCTAAGGCAGTTCTTGTGGAATTGGCAAAGGGATATTTGGAAGCCCATAGAGGCGTATGGTGAAAAAGGAAATATCTTCCGTTCAAAACTGGAAAGAGGCTTTCTGAGGAACTGCTGTGTGTTCTGTTAATTCATCTCACAGAGTTACATCTTTCCCTTCAAGAAGCCTTTCGCTAAGACTGTCTTTGTGGAATTGGCAAAGTGATATTTGGAAGCCCGTAGAGGGCTATGGTGGAAAAGGAAATATCTTCCGTTCAAAACTGGAAAGAAGCTTTCTGAGAAACTGCTCTGTGTTCTGTTAATTCATCTCACAGAGTTACATCTTTCCCTTCAAGAAGGCTTTCGCTAAGGCTGTTCTTGTGGAATTGGCAAAGGGATATTTGGAAGCCCATAGAGTGCTATGGTGAAAAAGGAAATATCTTCCGTCCAAAACTGGAAAGAAGCTTTCTGAGAAACTGCTCTGTGTTCTGTTAATTCATCCCACAGAGTTACATCTTTCGCTTCAAGAAGCCTTTCGCTAAGGCTGTTCTTGTGGAATTAGCAAAGGGATATTTGGAAGCCCTTAGAGGGCTATGGTTAAAAAGGAAATATCTTCCGTTTAAAACTGGAAAGAAGCTTTCTGAGAAACTGCTCTGTGTTCTGTTAATTCATCTCACAGAGATACATCTTTATCTTCAAGAAGCCTTTCGCTAACGCTGTTCTTGTGGAATTGGCAAAGGGATATTTGGAAGCCCATAGAGGGCTAGGGTGAAAAAGGAAATATCTTCCGTTCCAAACTGGAAAGAAGATTTCTGAGAAACTGCTCTGTGTTCTGTTAATTCATCTCACAGAGTTACATCTTTCCCTTCAATAAGCCTGTCGCTAAGGCTGTTCTGGTGGAATTGGTAAAGGGATATTTGGAAGCCCATAGAGGGCTATGGTGAAAAAGGAAAAATTTTCCGTTCAAAACTGGAAAGAAGCTTTCTGAGAAACTGCTCTGTGTTCTGTTAATTCATCCCACGGAGTTACATCTTTCCCTTCAAGAAGCCTTTCGTTAAGGCTGTTCTTGTGGAATTAGCAAAGGGATATTTGGAAGCCCTTTGAGGGCTATGGTTAAAAAGGAAATATCTTCCGTTTGAAACTGGAAAGAAGCTTTCTGAGAAACTGCTCTGTGTTCTGTTAATTCATCTCACAGAGTTACATCTTTCCCTTCAAGGAACCTTTCGCTAAGGCAGTTCTTGTGGAATTGGCAAAGGGATATTTGGAAGCCCATAGAGGGGTATGGTTAAAAAGGAAATATCTTCCATTTAAAACTGGAAAGAAGCTTTCTGAGAAACTGCTCTGTGTTCTGTTAATTCATCTCACAGAGTTACTTCTTTCCCTCCAAGAAACCTTTCGCTAAGGCTGTTCTTGTGGAATTGGCAAAGGGATATTTGGAAGCCCATAGAGGCGTATGGTGAAAAAGGAAATATCTTCCGTTCAAAACTGGAAAGAGGCTTTCTGAGGAACTGCTGTGTGTTCTGTTAATTCATCTCACAGAGTTACATCTTTCCCTTCAAGAAGCCTTTCGCTAAGACTGTCTTTGTGGAATTGGCAAAGTGATATTTGGAAGCAGGTAGAGGGCTATGGTGGAAAAGGAAATATCTTCCGTTCAAAACTGGAAAGAAGCTTTCTGAGAAACTGCTCTGTGTTCTGTTAATTCATTTCACAGAGATACATCTTTCCCTTCAAGAAGCCTTTCGCTAACGCTGCTCTTGTGGAATTGGCAAAGGGATATTGGGAAGCCCATAGAGTGCTACGGTGAAAAATAAATATCTTCCGATCAAAACTGGAAAGAAGCTTTCCGAGCAACAGCTCTCTGTTCTGTTAATTCATCTCACAGTGTTACATCTTTTCCTTCAAGAAGCCTTTCGCTAAGGCTGTTCTTCTGGAATTGGCAAAGGGATATTTGGAAGCCCATAGAGGGGTATGGTTAAAAAGGAAATATCTTACATTTAAAACTGGAAAGAAGCTTTCTGAGAAACTGCTCTGTGTTCTGTTAATTCATCTCACAGAGTTACTTCTTTCCCTCCAAGAAACCTTTCGCTAAGGCAGTTCTTGTGGAATTGGCAAAGGGATATTTGGAAGCCCATAGAGGCGTATGGTGAAAAAGGAAATATCTTCCGTTCAAAACTGGAAAGAGGCTTTCTGAGGAACTGCTGTGTGTTCTGTTAATTCATCTCACAGAGTTACATCTTTCCCTTCAAGAAGCCTTTCGCTAAGACTGTCTTTGTGGAATTGGCAAAGTGGTATTTGGAAGCCCGTAGAGGGCTATGTTGGAAAAGGAAATATCTTCCGTTCAAAACTGGAAAGAAGGTTTCTGAGAAACTGCTCTGTGTTCTGTTAATTCATCTCACAGAGTTACATCTTTCCCTTCAAGAAACCTTTCGCTAAGGCAGTTCTTCTGGAATTGGCAAAGGGATATTTGGAAGCCCATAGAGGGGTATGGTTAAAAAGGAAATATCTTACATTTAAAACTGGAAAGAAGCTTTCTGAGAAACTGCTCTGTGTTCTGTTAATTCATCACACAGAGTTACATCTTTCCCTTCAAGAAGCCTTTCGCTAAGGCAGTTCTTTTGGAATTGGCAAAGGGATATTTGGAAGCCCATAGAGGGCTATGGTGGAAAAGGAAATATCTTCCGTTCAAAACTGGAAAGAAGCTTTCTGAGAAACTGCTCATTGTTCTGTTAATTCATCTCACAGAGTTACATCTTTCCCTTCAAGAAGCCTATCGCTAAGACTGTCCTTGTGGAATTGGCAAAGTGATATTTGGAAGCCCGTAGAGGGCTATGGTGAAAAAGGAAATATCTTCCGTTCAAAACTGGAAAGAAGCTTTCTGAGAAACTGCTCTGTGTTATCTTAATTCATCTCACAGAGTTACATCTTTCCCTTCAAGAAGCCTTTCGCTAAGGCTGTTCTTGTGGAATTGGCAAAGGGTTATTTGGAAGCCCATAGCGGGCTATGGTGAAGAAGGAAATATCTTCCGTTCAAAACTTGAAAGAAGCTTTCTGAGAACCTGCTCTGTGTTCTGTTAATTCATCTAACAGAGTTACATCTTTCCCTTCAAGAAGCCTTTCGCTAAGGCTCTTCCTGTGGAATTGGCAAAGGGATATTTAGAAGTCCTTAGAGAGCTATGGTGAAAAAGGAAATATCTTCCGTTCAAAACTGGAAAGAAGCTTTCTGAGAAACTGCGCTGTGTTCTGTTAATTCATCTCACAGAGTTACATCTTTCCCTTCAAGAAGCCTTTCGCTAAGACTGTCCTTGTGGAATTGGCAAAGTGATATTTGGAAGCCCGTAGAGGGCTATTGTGGAAAAGGAAATATCTTCCGTTCAAAACTGGAAAGAAGCTTTCTGAGAAACTGCTCTGTGTTCTGTTAATTCAACTCACAGAGTTACATCTTTCCCTTCAAGAAGTCTTTCGCTAAGGCTGTTCTTGCGGAATTGGCAAACGGATATGTGGAAGCTCGTAGAGGTCTAGGGTGAAAAAGGAAATATCTTCCGATGAAAACTGGAAAGAAGCTTTCTGAGATACTGCTCTGTGTTCTGTTAATTCATCTCACAGAGTTACATCTTTCCCTTCAAGAAGCCTTTCGCTAAGGCTGTTCTTGTGGAATTGGCAAAGGGATATTTGGAAGCCCATAGAGGGCTATGGTGAAAAAGGAAATATCTTCCGTTCAAAACCGGAAAGAAGCTTTCTGAGAAACTGCTCTCTGTTCTGTTAATTCATCCCACAGAGTTACATCTTTCCCTTCAAGAATCCTTTCGCTAAGGCTGTTCTTGTGGAATTGGCAAAGGGATATTTGGAAGCCCATAAAGGGCTATGGTGAAAAAGGAAATATCTTCCGTTCAAAACTGAAAAGAAGCTTTTTGAGAAACTGCTAGGTGTTCTCTTAATTCATCTCACAGAGTTACATCTTTCCCTTCAAGAAGCCTTTCGCTATGGCCGTTCTTGTGGAATTAGCAAAGGGATATTTGGAAGCCCTTAGAGGGCTCTGGTTAAAAAGGAAATATCTTCGGTTTAAAACTGGAAAGAAGCTTTCTGAGAAACTGCTCTGTGTTCTGTTAATTCATCTCAAAGAGTTACTTCTTTCCCTCCAAGAAACCTTTCGCTAAGGCAGTTCTTGTGGAATTGGCAAAGGGATATTTGGAAGCCCATAGAGGCGTATGGTGAAAAAGGAAATATCTTCCGTTCAAAACTGGAAAGAGGCTTTCTGAGGAACTGCTGTGTGTTCTGTTAATTCATCTCACAGAGTTACATCTTTCCCTTCAAGAAGCCTTTCGCTAAGACTGTCTTTGTGGAATTGGCAAAGTGATATTTGGAAGCCCGTAGAGGGCTATGGTGGAAAAGGAAATATCTTCCGTTCAAAACTGGAAAGAAGCTTTCTGAGAAACTGCTCTGTGTTCTGTTAATTCATCTCACAGAGTTACATCTTTCCCTTCAAGAAGGCTTTCGCTAAGGCTGTTCTTGTGGAATTGGCAAAGGGATATTTGGAAGCCCATAGAGTGCTATGGTGAAAAAGGAAATATCTTCCGTCCAAAACTGGAAAGAAGCTTTCTGAGAAACTGCTCTGTGTTCTGTTAATTCATCTCACAGAGTTACATCTTTCCCTTCAAGAATCCTTTCGCTAAGGCTGTTCTTGTGGAATTTGCAAAGGGATAATTGGAAGCCCATAGAGGGCTTGGGTGAAAAAGGAAAAATCTTCCGTTCAAAACTGGAAAGAAGCTTTCTGAGAAACTGCTCTGTATTCTGTTAATTCATCCCACAGAGTTACATCTTTCGCTTCAAGAAGCCTTTCGCTAAGGCAGTTCTTGTGGAATTGGCAAAGGGATATTTGGAAGCCCATAGAGGGGTATGGTTAAAAAGGAAATATCTTACATTTAAAACTGGAAAGAAGCTTTCTGAGAAACTGCTCTGTGTTCTGTTAATTCATCCCACAGAGTTACATCTTTCCCATCAAGAAGACTTTCGCTAAGGCTGTTCTTGTGGAATTAGCAAAGGGATATTTGGAAGCCCTTAGAGGGCTATGGTTAAAAAGGAAATATCTTCCGTTTAAAACTGGAAAGAAGCTTTCTGAGAAACTGCTCTCTGTTCTGTTAATTCATCTCACAGAGTTACATCTTTCTCGTCAAGAAACCTTTCGCTAAGGCAGTTCTTGTGGAATTGGCAAAGGGATATTTGGAAGCCCAAAGAGGGGTATGGTGAAAAAGGAAATATCTTCCGTTCAAAACTGGAAAGAAGCTTTCTGAGAAACTGCTCTGTGTTCTGTTAATTCATCTCACAGAGATACATCTTTATCTTCAAGAAGCCTTTCGCTAACGTGGTTCTTGTGGAATTGGCAAAGGGATATTTGGAAGCCCATAGAGGGCTTGGGTGAAAAAGGAAATATCTTCCGTTCAAAACTGGAAAGAAGATTTCTGAGAAACTGCTCTGTGTTCTGTTAATTCATCTCACAGAGTTACATCTTTCCCTTCAATAAGCCTGTCGCTAAGGCTGTTCTGGTGGAATTGGTAAAGGGATATTTGGAAGCCCATAGAGGGCTATGGTGAAAAAGGAAACATCTTCCGTTCAAAACTGGAAAGAAGCTTTCTGAGAAACTGCTCTGTGTTCTGTTAATTCATCCCACAGAGTTACATCTTTCCCTTCAAGAAGCCTTTCGCTAAGGCTGTTCTTGTGGAATTGGCAAAGGGATATTTGGAAGCCCATAAAGGGCTATGGTGAAAAAGGAAATATCTTCCGTTCAAAACTGGAAAGAAGCTTTCTGAGAAACTGCTCTGTGTTCTGTTAATTCATCTCACAGAGTTACTTCTTTCAATCCAAGAAACCTTTCGCTAAGGCAGTTTTTGTGGAATTGGCAAAGGGATATTTGGAAGCCCATAGAGGCGTATGGTGAAAAAGGAAATATCTTCCGTTCAAAACTGGAAAGAGGCTTTCTGAGGAACTGCTGTGTGTTCTGTTAATTCATCTCACAGAGTTACATCTTTCCCTTCAAGAAGCCTTTCGCTAAGGCTGTCTTTGTGGAATTGGCAAAGTGATATTTGGAAGCCCGTAGAGGGCTATGGTGGAAAAGGAAATATCTTCCGTTCAAAACTGGAAAGAAGCTTTCTGAGAAACTGCTCTGTGTTCTGTTAATTCATCTCACAGAGTTACATCTTTCCCTTCAAGAAGCCTTTCGCTAAGGCTGTTCTTGTGGAATTTGCAAAGGGATAATTGGTAGCCCATAGAGGGCTTGGGTGAAAAAGGAAATATCTTCCGTTCAAAACTGGAAAGAAGCTTTCTGAGAAACTGCTCTGTGTTCTGTTAATTCATCCCACAGAGTTACATCTTTCCCTTCAAGAAGCCTTTCGCTAAGGCTGTTCTTGTGGAATTAGCAAAGGGATATTTGGAAGCCCTTAGAGGGCTATGGTTAAAAAGGAAATATCTTCCGTTTAAAACTGGAAAGAAGCTTTCTGAGGAACTGCTGTGTGTTCTGTTAATTCATCTCACAGAGTTACATCTTTCCCTTCAAGAAGCCTTTCGCTAAGACTGTCTTTGTGGAATTGGCAAAGTGATATTTGGAAGCCCGGAGAGGGCTATGGTGGAAAAGGAAATATCTTCCGTTCAAAACTGGAAAGAAGCTTTCTGAGAAACTGCTCTGTGTTCTGTTAATTCATCTCACAGAGTTACATCTTTCCCTTCAAGAAGCCTTTCGCTAAGGCTGTTCTTGTGGAATTGGCAAAGGGATATTTGGAAGCCCGTAGAGGGCTATGGTGAAAAAGGAAATATCTTCCGTTCAAAACTGGAAAGAAGCTTTCTGAGAAACTGCTCTGTGTTCTGTTAATTCAACTCACAGAGTTACATCTTTCGCTTCAAGAAGCCTTTCGCTAAGGCAGTTCTTGTGGAATTGGCAAAGGATATTTGGAAGCCCAAAGAGGGGTATAGTGAAAAAGGAAATATCTTCCGTTCAAAACTGGAAAGAAGCTTTCTGAGAAACTGCTCTGTGTTCTGTTAATTCATCTCACAGAGATACATCTTTATCTTCAAGAAGCCTTTCGCTAACGCTGTTCTTGTGGAATTGGCAAAGGGATATTTGGAAGCCCATAGAGGGCTAGGGTGAAAAAGGAAATATCTTCCGTTCAAAACTGGAAAGAAGATTTCTGAGAAACTTCTCTGTGTTCTGTTAAGTCATCTCACAGAGTTACATCTTTCCCTTCAATAAGCCTGTCGCTAAGGCTGTTCTGGTGGAATTGGTAAAGGGATATTTGGAAGCCCATAGAGTGCTAAGGTGAAAAAGGAAAAATCTTCCGTTCAAAACTGGAAAGAAGATTTCTGAGAAACTGCTCTGTGTTCTGTTAATTCATCCCACAGAGTTACATCTTTCCCTTCAAGAAGCCTTTCGCTAAGGCTGTTCTTGTGGAATTAGCAAAGGGATATTTGGAAGCCCTTTGAGGGCTATGGTTAAAAAGGAAATATCTTCCGTTTAAAACTGGAAAGAAGCTTTCTGAGAAACTGCTCTGTGTTCTGTTAATTCATCTCACAGAGTTACATCTTTCCCTTCAAGAAACCTTTCGCTAAGGCAGTTCTTGTGGAATTGGCAAAGGGATATTTGGAAGCCCATAGAGGGGTATGGTTAAAAAGGAAATATCTTCCATTTAAAACTGGAAAGAAGCTTTCTGAGAAACTGCTCTGTGTTCTGTTAATTCATCTCACAGAGTTACTTCTTTCCCTCCAAGAAACCTTTCGCTAAGGCTGTTCTTGTGGAATTGGCAAAGGGACATTTGGAAGCCCATAGAGGCGTATGGTGAAAAAGGAAATATCTTCCGTTCAAAACTGGAAAGAGGCTTTCTGAGGAACTGCTGTGTGTTCTGTTAATTCATCTCACAGAGTTACATCTTTCCCTTCAAGAAGCCTTTCGCTAAGACTGTCTTTGTGGAATTGGCAAAGTGATATTTGGAAGCCCGTAGAGGGCTATGGTGGAAAAGGAAATATCTTCCGTTCAAAACTGGAAATAAGCTCTCTGAGAAACTGCTCTGTGTTCTGTTAATTCATCTCACAGAGTTACATCTTTCCCTTCAAGAAGCCTTTCGCTAAGGCTGTTCTTGTGTAATTGGCAAAGGGATATTTGGAAGCCCGTAGAGGGCTATGGTGAAAAAGGAAATATCTTCCGTTCAAAACTGGAAAGAAGCTTTCTGAGACACTGCTCTGTGTTTTGTTAATTCATCCCACAGAGTTACATCTTTCCCTTCAAGAAGCCTTTCGCTAAGGCTGTTCTTGTGGAATTGGCAAAGGGATATTTGGAAGCCCATAGAGGGCAATGGTGAAAAAGGAAATATCTTCCGTTCAAAACTGCAAAGAAGCTTTCTGAGAAACTGCTCTGTGTTCTGTTAATTCATCTCACAGAGTTACATCTTTCAGTTCAAGAAGCCTTTCGCTAAGGCTGTTCTTGTGGAATTGGCAAAGAGATATTTGGAAGCCCATAGAGGGCTATGGTGAAAAAGGAAATATCTTCCGTTCAAAACAGGAAAGAAGGTTTCTGAGAAACTGCTCTGTGTTCTGTTAATTCATCTCACAGAGTTACATCTTTCCCTTCAAGAAGCCTTTCGCTAAGTCTGTCCTTGTGGAATTGGGAAAGGGACATTTGGAAGCCCATAGAGGGCTAGGGTGAAAAAGGAAATATCTTCCGATCAAAACTGGAAAGAAGCTTTCTGAGGAACTGCTCTGTGTTCTGTTAATTCATCTCACAGAGTTACATCTTTCCCTTCAAGAAGACTTTCGCTAAGTCTGTTCTTGTGGAATTGGCAAAGGGATATTTGGAAGCCCATAGAGGGCTATGGTGAAAAAGGAAATATCTTCTGTTCAAAACTAGAAAGAAGCTTCTGAGAAACTGCTCTGTGTTCTGTTAACTCATCTCACAGAGTTTCCTCTTTCCCTTCAAGAAGCCTTTCGCTAAGGCTGTCTTTGTGGAATTGGCAAAAGGATATTTGGAAGCCCTTAGAGGGCTATGGTGAAAAAGGAAATATCTTCCGTTCAAAACTGGAAAGAAGCTTTCTGAGAAACTGCTCTGTGTTCTGTTATTTCATCTCACAGAGTTACATATTTCCCGTCAAGAAGCCTTTCGCTAAGGCTGTTCTTGTGGAATTGGCAAAGGGATATTTGGAAGCCAACAGAGGGCATGATGAAAAAGGAAATATCTTCCGTTTAAAACGGGAAAGAAGCTTTCTGAGAAACTGCTCTGTGTTCTGTTAATTCATCTCACTGAGGTACATCTTTCCCTTCAATAAGCCTTTCGCTAAGATGTTCTTGTGGAATTGGCAAAGGGATATTTGGAAGCCCTTAGAGGACTAGGGTGAAAAAGGAAATATCTTCCGTTCAAAATAGGAAAGAAGCTTTCTGAGCAACTGCTCTGTGTTCTGTTAATTCATCACACAGTGTTACATCTTTCCCTTCAAGAAGCCTTTCGCTAAGGCGGTTCTTGTGGAATTGGCAAAGGGATATTTGGAAGCCCATAGAGGGGTATGGTGAAAAAGGATATATCTTCCGTTAAAAACTGTTAAGAAGCTTTCTGAGAAACTGCTCTTTGTTCTGTTAATTCATCTCACAGAGTTACATCTTTCCCTTCAAGAAGCCTATCGCTAAGACTGTCCTTGTGGAATTGGCAAAGTGATATTTGGAAGCCCGTAGAGGGCTATGGTGAAAAAGGAAATATCTTCCGTTCAAAACTGGAAAGAAGCTTTCTGAGAAACTGCTCTGTGTTCTGTTAATTCATCTCACAGAGTTACATCTTTCCCTTCAAGAAGCCTTTCGCTAAGGCTGTTCTTGTGGAATTGGCAAAGGGTTATTTGGAAGCCCATAGCGGGCTACGGTGAAAAAGGAAATATCTTCCGTTCAAAATAGGAAAGAAGCTTTGTGAGCAACTGCTCTGTGTTCTGTTAATACATCACACAGAGTTACATCTTTCCCTTCAAGAAGCCTTTCGCTAAGGCAGTTCTTGTGGAATTGGAAAAGGGATATTTGGAAGCCCATAGATTGGTATGGTGAAAAAGGATATATCTTCCGTTAAAAACTGTTAAGAAACTTTCTGAGAAACTGCTCTGTGTTCTGTTAATTCATCTCACAGAGTTTCAGCTTTCCCTTCAAGAAGCCTTTCGTTAAGGCTGTTCTTGTGGAATTGGCAAAGGGATATTTGGAAGCCCATAGAGGGCTATGGTGGAAAAGGAAATATCTTCCGTTCAAAACTGGAAAGAAGCTTTCTGAGAAACTGCTCTTTGTTCTGTTAATTCATCTCACAGAGTTACATCTTTCCCTTCAAGAAGCCTATCGCTAAGACTGTCCTTGTGGAATTGGCAAAGTGATATTTGGAAGCCCGTAGAGGGCTGTGGTGAAAAAGGAAATATCTTCAGTTCAAAACTGGAAAGAAGCTTTCTGAGAAACTGCTCTGTGTTCTCTTAATTCATCTCACAGAGTTACATCTTTCCCTTCAAGAAGCCTTTCGCTAAGGCTGTTCTTCTGGAATTGGCAAAGGGATATTTGGAAGCCCATAGCGGGCTATGGTGAAAAAGGAAATATCTTCCGTTCAAAACTTGAAAGAAGCTTTCTGAGAACCTGCTCTGTGTTCTGTTAATTCATCTAACAGAGTTACATCTTTCCCTTCAAGAAGCCTTTCGCTAAGGCTCTTCCTGTGGAATTGGCAAAGGGATATTTGGAAGTCCTTAGAGGGCTATGGTGAAAAAGGAAATATCTTCCGTTCAAAACTGGAAAGAAGCTTTCTGAGAAACTGCTCTGTGTTCTGTTAATTCATCTCACAGTGTTACATCTTTCCGTTCAAGAAGCCTTTCGCTAAGGCTGTTCTTGTGGAATTGGCAAAGGAATATTGGGAAGCCCATAGAGGGGTATGGTGAAAAAGGAAATATCTTCCGTTCAAAACTGGAAAGAAGCTTTCTGAGAAAATGCGCTGTGTTCTGTTAATTCATCTCACAGAGTTACATCTTTCCCTTCAAGAAGCCTTTCGCTAAGACTGTCCTTGTGGAATTGGCAAAGTGATATTTGGAAGCCCGTAGAGGGCTATGGTGGAAAAGGAAATATCTTCCGTTCAAAACTGGAAAGAAGCTTTCTGAGAAACTGCTCTGTGTTCTGTTAATTCAACTCACAGAGTTACATCTTTCCCTTCAAGAAGCCTTTCGCTAAGGCTATTCTTGCGGAATTGGCAAACAGATATGTGGAAGCTCGTAGAGGTCTAGGGTGAAAAAGGAAATATCTTCCGATGAAAACTGGAAAGAAGCTTTCTGAGAAACTGCTCTGTGTTCTGTTAATTCATCTCACAGAGTTACATCTTTCCCTTCAAGAAGCCTTTCGCTAAGGCTGTTCTTGTGGAAGTGGCAAAGGGATATTTGGAAGCCCATAGAGGGCTATGGTGAAAAAGGAAATATCTTCTGTTCAAAACTGGAAAGAAGCTTCTGAGAAACTGCTCTGTGTTCTGTTAATTCATAACACAGAGTTTCATCTTTCCCTTCAAGAAGCCTTTCGCTAAGGCTGTTCTTGTGGAATTGGCAAAAGGATATTTGGAAGCCCTTAGAGGGCTATCGTGAAAAAGGAAATATCTTCCGTTCAAAACTGGAAAGAAGATTTCTGAGAAACTGCTCTGTGTTCTGTTAATTCATCTCACAGAGTTACATATTTCCCGTCAAGAAGCCTTTCGCTAAGGCTGTTTTTGTGGAATTTACGAAGGGATATTTGGTAGCCCATAGAGGGCTATAGTGAAAAAGGAAATATCTTCCGTTCAAAACTGGAAAGAAGGTTTCTGAGAAACTGCTCTGTGTTCTGTTAATTCATCTCACAGAGTTACATCTTTCCCTTCAAGAAGCCTTTCGCTACGGCTGTTCTTGTGGAATTGGCAAAGGGATATTTGGAAGCCAACAGAGGGCTATGATGAAAAAGGAAATATCTTCCCTTTAAAACTGGAAAGAAGCTTTCTGAGAAACTGCTCTGTGTTCTGTTAATTCATCTCACAGAGGTACATCTTTCCCTTCAAGAAGCCTTTCGCTAAGGATGTTCTTGTGGAATTGGCAAAGGGATATTTGGAAGCCCTTAGAGGACTAGGGTGAAAAAGGAAATATCTTCCGTTCAAAATAGGAAAGAAGCTTTCTGAGCAACTGCTCTGTGTTCTGTTAATTCATCTCACAGAGTTACATCTTTCCCTTCAAGAAGCCTTTCGCTAAGGCTGTTCTTGTGGAATTGGCAAAGGGATATTTGGAAGCCCACAGAGGGCTATGGTGAAAAAGGAAATATCTTCCGTTTAAAACGGGAAAGAAGCTTTCTGAGAAACTGCTCTGTGTTCTGTTAATTCATCTCACAGAGGTACATCTTTCCCTTCAATAAGCCTTTCGCTAAGGATGTTCTTGTGGAATTGGCAAAGGGATATTTGGAAGCCCTTAGAGGACTAGGGTGAAAAAGGAAATATCTTCCGTTCAAAATAGGAAAGAAGCTTTGTGAGCAACTGCTCTGTGTTCTGTTAATTCATCACACAGAGTTACATCTTTCCCTTCAAGAAGCCTTTCGCTAAGGCAGTTCTTGTGGAATTGGCAAAGGGATATTTGGAAGCCCATAGAGGGGTATGGTGAAAAAGGATATATCTTCCGTTAAAAACTGTTAAGAAGCTTTCTGAGAAACTGCTCTGTGTTCTGTTAATTCATCTCACAGAGTTTCAGCTTTCCCTTCAAGAAGCCTTTCGTTAAGGCTGTTCTGGTGGAATTGGCAAAGGGATATTTGGAAGCCCATAGAGGGCTATGGTGGAAAAGGAAATATCTTCCGTTCAAAACTGGAAAGAAGCTTTCTGAGAAACTGCTCTTTGTTCTGTTAATTCATCTCACAGAGTTACATCTTTCCCTTCAAGAAGCCTATCGCTAAGACTGTCCTTGTGGATTTGGCAAAGTGATATTTGGAAGCCCGTAGAGGGCTATGGTGAAAAAGGAAATATCTTCCGTTCAAAACTGGAAAGAAGCTTTCTGAGAAACTGCTCTGTGTTCTCTTAATTCATCTCACAGAGTTACATCTTTCCCTTCAAGAAGCCTTTCGCTAAGGCTGTTCTTGTGGAATTGGCAAAGGGATATTTGGAAGCCCATAGCGGGCTATGGTGAAAAAGGAAATATCTTCAGTTCAAAACTTGAAAGAAGCTTTCTGAGAACCTGCTCTGTGTTCTGTTAATTCATCTAACAGAGTTACATCTTTCCCTTCAAGAAGCCTTTCGCTAAGGCAGTTCTTGTGGAATTGGCAAAGGGATATTTGGAAGCCCATAGAGGGGTATGGTGAAAAAGGATATATCTTCCGTTAAAAACTGTTAAGAAGCTTTCTGAGAACCTGCTCTGTGTTCTGTTAATTCATCTAACAGAGTTACATCTTTCCGTTCAAGAAGCCTTTCGCTAAGGCTGTTCTTGTGGAATTGGCAAAGGAATATTGGGAAGCCCATAGAGGGGTATGGTGAAAAAGGAAATATCTTCCGTTCAAAACTGGAAAGAAGCTTTCTGAGAAACTGCCCTGTGTTCTGTTAATTCATCTCACAGAGTTACATCTTTCCCTTCAAGAAGCCTTTCGCTAAGACTGTCCTTGTGGAATTGGCAAAGTGATATTTGGAAGCCCGTAGAGGGCTATGGTGGAAAAGGAAATATCTTCCGTTCAAAACTGGAAAGAAGCTTTCTGAGAAACTGCTCTGTGTTCTGTTAATTCAACTCACAGAGTTACATCTTTCCCTTCAAGAAGCCTTTCGCTAAGGCTGTTCTTGCGGAATTGGCAAACGGATATGTGGAAGCTCATAGAGGTCTAGGGTGAAAAAGGAAATATCTTCCGATGAAAACTGGAAAGAACCTTTCTGAGAAACTGCTCTGTGTTCTGTTAATTCATCTCACAGAGTTACATCTTTCCCTTCAAGAAGCCTTTCGCTAAGGCTTTTCTTGTGGAATTGGCAAAGGGATATTTGGAAGCCCATAGAGGGCTATGGTGAAAAAGGAAATATCTTCCGTTCAAAACCGGAAAGAAGCTTTCTGAGAAACTGCTCTGTGTTCTGTTAATTCATCCCACAGAGTTACATCTTTTCCTTCAAGAAGCCTTTCGATAAGGCTGTTCTTGTGGAATTGGCAAAGGGATATTTGGAAGCCCATAAAGGGCTATGGTGAAAAAGGAAATATCTTCCGTTCAAAACTGAAAAGAAGCTTTTTGAGAAACTGCTAGGTGTTCTCTTAATTCATCTCACAGAGTTACATCTTTCCCTTCAAGAAGCCTTTCGCTATGGCCGTTCTTGTGGAATTAATAAAGGGATATTTGGAAGCCCTTAGAGGGCTATGGTTAAAAAGGAAATATCTTCCGTTTAAAACTGGAAAGAAGCTTTCTGAGAAACTGCTCTGTGTTCTGTTAATTCATCTCACAGAGTTACATCTTTCCCTTCAAGAAACCTTTCGCTAAGGCAGTTCTTGTGGAATTGGCAAAGGGATATTTGGAAGCCCATAGAGGGGTATGGTGAAAAAGGAAATATCTTCCGTTCAAAACTGGAAAGAAGCCTTCTGAGAAACTGCTCTGTGTTCTGTTAATTCATCTCACAGAGATACATCTTTATATTCAAGAAGCCTTTCGCTAACGCTGTTCTTGTGGAATTGGCAAAGGGATATTTGGAAGCCCATAGAGGGCTAGGGTGAAAAAGGAAATATCTTCCGTTCAAAACTGGAAAGAAGATTTCTGAGAAACTGCTCTGTGTTCTGTTAATTCATCTCACAGAGTTACATCTTTCCCTTCAAGAAGCCTTTTGCTAAGGCTGTTCTGGTGGAATTGGCAAAGGGATATTTGGAAGCCCATAGAGTGCTAAGGTGAAAAAGGAAAAATCTTCCGTTCAAAACTGGAAAGAAGCTTTCTGAGAAACTGCTCTGTGTTCTGTTAATTCATCCCTCAGAGTTACATCTTTCCCTTCAAGAAGCCTTTCGCTAAGGCTTTCTTGTGGAATTAGCAAAGGGATATTTGGAAGCCCTTAGAGGGCTATGGTTAAAAAGGAAATATCTTCCGTTTAAAACTGGAAAGAAGCTTTCTGAGAAACTGCTCTGTGTTCTGTTAATTCATCTCACAGAGTTACATCTTTCCCTTCAAGAAACCTTTCGCTAAGGCAGTTCTTGTGGAATTGGCAAAGGGATATTTGGAAGCCCATAGAGGGGTATGGTTAAAAAGGAAATATCTTACATTTAAAACTGGAAAGAAGCTTTCTGAGAAACTGCTCTGTGTTCTGTTAATTCATCTCACAGAGTTACTTCTTTCCCTCCAAGAAACCTTTCGCTAAGGCAGTTCTTGTGGAATTGGCAAAGGGATATTTGGAAGCCCATAGAGGCGTATGGTGAAAAAGGAAATATCTTCCGTTCAAAACTGGAAAGAGGCTTTCTGAGGAACTGCTGTGTGTTCTGTTAATTCAACTCACAGAGTTACATCTTTCCCTTCAAGAAGCCTTTCGCTAAGACTGTCTTTGTGGAATTGGCAAAGTGGTATTTGGAAGCCCGTAGAGTGCTATGTTGGAAAAGGAAATATCTTCCGTTCAAAACTGGAAAGAAGGTTTCTGAGAAACTGCTCTGTGTTCTGTTAATTCATCTCACAGAGTTACATCTTTCCCTTCAAGAAACCTTTCGCTAAGGCAGTTCTTGTGGAATTGGCAAAGGGATATTTGGAAGCCCATAGAGGGGTATGGTTAAAAAGGAAATATCTTACATTTAAAACTGGAAAGAAGCTTTCTGAGAAACTGCTCTGTGTTCTGTTAATTCATCCCACAGAGTTACATCTTTCCCATCAAGAAGACTTTCGCTAAGGCTGTTCTTGTGGAATTAGCAAAGGGATATTTGGAAGCCCTTAGAGGGCTATGGTTAAAAAGGAAATATCTTCCGTTTAAAACTGGAAAGAAGCTTTCTGAGAAACTGCTCTCTGTTCTGTTAATTCATCTCACAGAGTTACATCTTTCTCGTCAAGAAACCTTTCGCTAAGGCAGTTCTTGTGGAATTGGCAAAGGGATATTTGGAAGCCCAAAGAGGGGTATGGTGAAAAAGGAAATATCTTCCGTTCAAAACTGGAAAGAAGCTTTCTGAGAAACTGCTCTGTGTTCTGTTAATTCATCTCACAGAGATACATCTTTATCTTCAAGAAGCCTTTCGCTAACGTGGTTCTTGTGGAATTGGCAAAGGGATATTTGGAAGCCCATAGAGGGCTAGGGTGAAAAAGGAAATATCTTCCGTTCAAAACTGGAAAGAAGATTTCTGAGAAACTGCTCTGTGTTCTGTTAATTCATCTCACAGAGTTACATCTTTCCCTTCAATAAGCCTGTCGCTAAGGCTGTTCTGGTGGAATTGGTAAAGGGATATTTGGAAGCCCATAGAGGGCTATGGTGAAAAAGGAAACATCTTCCGTTCAAAACTGGAAAGAAGCTTTCTGAGAAACTGCTCTGTGTTCTGTTAATTCATCCCACAGAGTTACATCTTTCCCTTCAAGAAGCCTTTCGCTAAGGCTGTTCTTGTGGAATTGGCAAAGGGATATTTGGAAGCCCATAAAGGGCTATGGTGAAAAAGGAAATATCTTCCGTTCAAAACTGGAAAGAAGCTTTCTGAGAAACTGCTCTGTGTTCTGTTAATTCATCTCACAGAGTTAATTCTTTCAATCCAAGAAACCTTTCGCTAAGGCAGTTTTTGTGGAATTGGCAAAGGGATATTTGGAAGCCCATAGAGGCGTATGGTGAAAAAGGAAATATCTTCCGTTCAAAACTGGAAAGAGGCTTTCTGAGGAACTGCTGTGTGTTCTGTTAATTCATCTCACAGAGTTACATCTTTCCCTTCAAGAAGCCTTTCGCTAAGGCTGTCTTTGTGGAATTGGCAAAGTGATATTTGGAAGCCCGTAGAGGGCTATGGTGGAAAAGGAAATATCTTCCGTTCAAAACTGGAAAGAAGCTTTCTGAGAAACTGCTCTGTGTTCTGTTAATTCATCTCACAGAGTTACATCTTTCCCTTCAAGAAGCCTTTCGCTAAGGCTGTTCTTGTGGAATTTGCAAAGGGATAATTGGTAGCCCATAGAGGGCTTGGGTGAAAAAGGAAATATCTTCCGTTCAAAACTGGAAAGAAGCTTTCTGAGAAACTGCTCTGTGTTCTGTTAATTCATCCCACAGAGTTACATCTTTCCCTTCAAGAAGCCTTTCGCTAAGGCTGTTCTTGTGGAATTAGCAAAGGGATATTTGGAAGCCCTTAGAGGGCTATGGTTAAAAAGGAAATATCTTCCGTTTAAAACTGGAAAGAAGCTTTCTGAGGAACTGCTGTGTGTTCTGTTAATTCATCTCACAGAGTTACATCTTTCCCTTCAAGAAGCCTTTCGCTAAGACTGTCTTTGTGGAATTGGCAAAGTGATATTTGGAAGCCCGGAGAGGGCTATTGTGGAAAAGGAAATATCTTCCGTTCAAAACTGGAAAGAAGCTTTCTGAGAAACTGCTCTGTGTTCTGTTAATTCATCTCACAGAGTTACATCTTTCCCTTCAAGAAGCCTTTCGCTAAGGCTGTTCTTGTGGAATTGGCAAAGGGATATTTGGAAGCCCGTAGAGGGCTATGGTGAAAAAGGAAATATCTTCCGTTCAAAACTGGAAAGAAGCTTTCTGAGAAACTGCTCTGTGTTCTGTTAATTCATCTCACAGAGTTACATCTTTCCCTTCAAGAAGCCTTTCGCTAAGGCTGTTCTTGTGGAATTGGCAAAGGGATATTTGGAAGCCCATAGAGGGCAATGGTGAAAAAGGAAATATCTTCCGTTCAAAACTGCAAAGAAGCTTTCTGAGAAACTGCTCTGTGTTCTGTTAATTCATCTCACAGAGTTACATCTTTCAGTTCAAGAAGCCTTTCGCTAAGGCTGTTCTTGTGGAATTGGCAAAGAGATATTTGGAAGCCCATAGAGGGCTATGGTGAAAAAGGAAATATCTTCCGTTCAAAACTGGAAAGAAGGTTTCTGAGAATCTGCTCTGTGTTCTGTTAATTCATCTCACAGAGGTACATCTTTCCCATCAAGAAGCCTTTCGCTAAGGATGTTCTTGTGGAATTGGCAAAGGGATATTTGGAAGCCCTTAGAGGACTAGGGTGAAAAAGGAAATATCTTCCGTTCAAAATATGAAAGAAGCTTTCTGAGCAACTGCTCTGTGTTCTGTTAATTCATCTCACAGAGTTACATCTTTCCCTTCAAGAAGCCTTTCGCTAAGGCTGTTCTTGTGGAATTGGCAAAGGGATATTTGGAAGCCCACAGAGGGCTATGGTGAAAAAGGAAATATCTTCCGTTTAAAACGGGAAAGAAGCTTTCTGAGAAACTGCTCTGTGTTCTGTTAAATCATCTCACAGAGGTACATCTTTCCCTTCAATAAGCCTTTCGCTAAGGATGTTCTTGTGGAATTGGCAAAGGGATATTTGGAAGCCCTTAGAGGACTAGGGTGAAAAAGGAAATATCTTCCGTTCAAAATAGGAAAGAAGCTTTCTGAGCAACTGCTCTGTGTTCTGTTAATTCATCACACAGAGTTACATCTTTCCCTTCAAGAAGCCTTTCGCTAAGGCTCTTCCTGTGGAATTGGCAAAGGGATATTTGGAAGTCCTTAGAGGGCTATGCTGAAAAAGGAAATATCTTCCGTTCAAAACTGGAAAGAAGCTTTCTGAGAAACTGCTCTGTGTTCTGTTAATTCATCTCACAGTGTTACATCTTTCCGTTCAAGAAGCCTTTCGCTAAGGCTGTTCTTGTGGAATTGGCAAAGGAATATTGGGAAGCCCATAGAGGGCTATGGTGGAAAAGGAAATATCTTCCGTTCAAAACTGGAAAGAAGCTTTCTGAGAAACTGCGCTGTGTTCTGTTAATTCATCTCACAGAGTTACATCTTTCCCTTCAATAAGCCTGTCGCTAAGGCTGTTCTGGTGGAATTGGTAAAGGGATATTTGGAAGCCCATAGAGTACTAAGGTGAAAAAGGAAAAATCTTCCGTTCAAAACTGGAAAGAAGCTTTCTGAGAAACTGCTCTGTGTTCTGTTAATTCATCCCACAGAGTTACATCTTTCCCTTCAAGAAGCCTTTCGCTAAGGCTGTTCTTGTGGAATTAGCAAAGGGATATTTGGAAGCCCTTTGAGGGCTATGGTTAAAAAGGAAATATCTTCCGTTTAAAACTGGAAAGAAGCTTTCTGAGAAACTGCTCTGTGTTCTGTTAATTCATCTCACTGAGTTACATCTTTTCCTTCAAGAAACCTTTCGCTAAGGCAGTTCTTTTGGAATTGGCAAAGGGATATTTGGAAGCCCATAGAGGGGTATGGTTAAAAAGGAAATATCTTCCATTTAAAACTGGAAAGAAGCTTTCTGAGAAACTGCTCTGTGTTCTGTTAATTCATCTCACAGAGTTACTTCTTTCCCTCCAAGAAACCTTTCGCTAAGGCTGTTCTTGTGGAATTGGCAAAGGGATATTTGGAAGCCCATAGAGGCGTATGGTGAAAAAGGAAATATCTTCCGTTCAAAACTGGAAAGAGGCTTTCTGAGGAACTGCTGTGTGTTCTGTTAATTCATCTCACAGAGTTACATCTTTCCCTTCAAGAAGCCTTTCGCTAAGACTCTCTTTGTGGAATTGGCAAAGTGATATTTGGAAGCCCGGAGAGGGCTATGGTGGAAAAGGAAATATCTTCCGTTCAAAACTGGAAAGAAGCTTTCTGAGAAACTGCTCTGTGTTCTGTTAATTCATCTCACAGAGTTACATCTTTCCCTTCAAGAAGCCTTTCGCTAAGGCTGTTCTTGTGGAATTGGCAAAGGGATATTTGGAAGCCCGTAGAGGGCTATGGTGAAAAAGGAAATATCTTCGGTTCAAAACTGGAAAGAAGCTTTCTGAGAAACTGCTCTGTGTTCTGTTAATTCATCTCACAGAGTTACATCTTTCCCTTCAAGAAGCCTTTCGCTAAGGCTGTTCTTGTGGAATTGGCAAAGGGATATTTGGAAGCCCATAGAGGGCAATGGTGAAAAAGGAAATATCTTCCGTTCAAAACTGCAAAGAAGCTTTCTGAGAAACTGCTCTGTGTTCTGTTAATTCATCTCACTGAGTTACATCTTTCAGTTCAAGAAGCCTTTCGCTAAGGCTGTTCTTGTGGAATTGGCAAAGAGATATTTGGAAGCCCATAGAGGGCTATGGTGAAAAAGGAAATATCTTCCGTTCAAAACTGGAAAGAAGGTTTCTGAGAAACTGCTCTGTGTTCTGTTAATTCATCTCACAGAGTTACATCTTTCCCTTCAAGAAGCCTTTCGCTAAGTCTGTCCTTGTGGAATTGGCAAAGGGACATTTGGAAGCCCATAGAGGGCTAGGGTGAAAAAGGAAATATCTTCAGATCAAAACTGGAAAGAAGCTTTCTGAGAAACTGCTCTGTGTTCTGTTAATTCATCTCACAGAGTTACATCTTTCCCTGCAAGAAGCCTTTCGCTAAGTCTGTTCTTGTGGAATTGGCAAAGGGATATTTGGAAGCCCATTGAGGGCTATGGTGAAAAAGGAAATATCTTCTGTTCAAAACTGGAAAGAAGCTTCTGAGAAACTGCTCTGTGTTCTGTTAACTCATCTCACAGAGTTTCATCTTTCCCTTCAAGAAGCCTTTCGCTAAGGCTGTCTTTGTGGAATTGGCAAAAGGATATTTGGAAGCCCTTAGAGGGCTATGGTGAAAAAGGAAATATCTTCCGTTCAAAACTGGAAAGAAGCTTTCTGAGAAACTGCTCTGTGTTCTGTTAATTCATCTCACAGAGTTACATATTTCCCGTAAGAAGCCTTTCGCTAAGGCTGTTTTTGTGGAATTTACAAAGGGATATTTGGTAGCCCATAGAGGGCTATCGTGAAAAAGGAAATATCTTCCGTTCAAAACTGGAAAGAAGCTTTCTGAGAAACTGCTCTGTGTTCTGTTAATTCATCTCACAGAGTTACATTATTCCCTTCAAGAAGCCTTTCGCTAAGGCTGTTCTTGTGGAATTGGCAAAGGGATATTTGGAAGCCAACAGAGGGCTATGATGAAAAAGGAAATATCTTCCCTTTAAAACTGGAAAGAAGCTTTCTGAGAAACTGCTCTGTGTTCTGTTAATTCATCTCACAGAGGTACATCTTTCCCTTCAAGAAGCCTTTCGCTAAGGATGTTCTTGTGGAATTGGCAAAGGGATATTTGGAAGCCCTTAGAGGACTAGGGTGAAAAAGGAAATATCTTCCGTTCAAAATAGGAAAGAAGCTTTCTGAGCAACTGCTCTGTGTTCTGTTAATTCATCTCACAGTGTTACATCTTTCCGTTCAAGAAGCCTTTCGCTAAGGCTGTTCTTGTGGAATTGGCAAAGGAATATTGGGAAGCCCATAGAGGGGTATGGTGAAAAAGGAAATATCTTCCGTTCAAAACTGGAAAGAAGGTTTCTGAGAAACTGCGCTGTGTTCTGTTAATTCATCTCACAGAGTTACATCTTTCCCTTCAAGAAGCCTTTCTCTAAGACTGTCCTTGTGGAATTGGCAAAGTGATATTTGGAAGCCCGTAGAGGGCTATGGTGGAAAAGGAAATATCTTCCGTTCAAAACTGGAAAGAAGCTTTCTGAGAAACTGCTCTGTGTTCTGTTAATTCAACTCACAGAGTTACATCTTTCCCTTCAAGCAGTCTTTCGCTAAGGCTGTTCTTGCGGAATTGGCAAACGGATATGTGGAAGCTCTTAGAGGTCTAGGGTGAAAAAGGAAATATCTTCCGATGAAAACTGGAAAGAAGCTTTCTGAGATACTGCTCTGTGTTCTGTTAATTCATCTCAGAGAGTTACATCTTTCCCTTCAAGAAGCCTTTCGCTAAGGCTGTTCTTGTGGAATTGGCAAAGGGATATTTGGAAGCCCATTGAGGGCTAGGGTGAAAAAGGAAATATCTTCCGTTCAAAACAGGAAAGAAGATTTCTGAGAAACTTCTCTGTGTTCTGTTAATTCATCTCACAGAGTTACATCTTTCCCTTCAATAAGCCTGTCGCTAAGGCTGTTCTGGTGGAATTGGTAAAGGGATATTTGGAAGCCCATAGAGGGCTAAGGTGAAAAAGGAAAAATCTTCCGTTCAAAACTGGAAAGAAAGTTACTGAGAAACTGCTCTGTGTTCTGTTAATTCATCCTACAGAGTTACATCTTTCCCTTCAAGAAGCCTTTCGCTAAGGCTGTTCTTGTGGAATTAGCAAAGGGATATTTGGAAGCCCTTTGAGGGCTATGGTTAAAAAGGAAATATCTTCCGTTTAAAACTGGAAAGAAGCTTTCTGAGAAACTGCTCTGTGTTCTGTTAATTCATCTCACAGAGTTACATCTTTCCCTTCAAGAAACCTTTTGCTAAGGCAGTTGTTGTGGAATTGGCAAAGGGATATTTGGAAGCCCATAGAGGGGTATGGTGAAAAAGGAAATATCTTCCATTTAAAACTGGAAAGAAGCTTTCTGAGAAACTGCTCTGTGTTCTGTTAATTCATCTCACAGAGTTACTTCTTTCCCTCCAAGAAACCTTTCGCTAAGGCTGTTCTTGTGGAATTGGCAAAGGGATATTTGGAGGCCCATAGAGGCGTATGGTGAAAAAGGAAATATCTTCCGTTCAAAACTGGAAAGAGGCTTTCTGAGGAACTGCTGTGTGTTCTGTTAATTCATCACACAGAGTTACATATTTCCCTTCAAGAAGCCTTTCGCTAAGACTGTCTTTGTGGAATTTGCAAAGTGATATTTGGAAGCCCGTAGAGGGCTATGGTGGAAAAGGAAATATCTTCCGTTCAAAACTGGAAAGAAGCTTTCTGAGAAACTGCTCTGTGTTCTGTTAATTCATCTCACAGAGTTACATCTTTCCCTTCAAGAAGCCTTTCGCTAAGGCTGTTCTTGTGTAATTGGCAAAGGGATATTTGGAAGCCCGTAGAGGGCTATGGTGAAAAAGGAAATATCTTCCGTTCAAAACTGGAAAGAAGCTTTCTGAGAAACTGCTCTGTGTTCTGTTAATTCATCTCACAGAGTTACATCTCTCCCTTCAAGAAGCCTTTCGCTAAGGCTGTTCTTGTGGAATTGGCAAACGGATATTTGGAAGCCCATAGAGGGCAATGGTGAAAAAGGAAATATCTTCCGTTCAAAACTGCAAAGAAGCTTTCTGAGAAACTACTCTGTGTTCTGTTAATTCATCTCACAGAGTTACATCTTTCAGTTCAAGAAGCCTTTCGCTAAGGCTGTTCTTGTGGAATTGGCAAAGAGATATTTAGAAGCCCATAGAGGGCTATGGTGAAAAAGGAAATACCTTCCGTTCAAAACTGCAAAGAAGGTTTCTGAGAAACTGCTCTGTGTTCTGTTAATTCATCTCACAGAGTTACATCTTTCCCTTCAAGAAGCCTTTCGCTAAGTCTGTCCTTGTGGAATTGGCAAAGGGACATTTGGAAGCCCATAGAGGGCTAGGGTGAAAAAGGAAATATCTTCCGATCAAAACTGGAAAGAAGCTTTCTGAGAAACTGCTCTGTGTTCTGTTAATTCATCTCACAGAGTTACATCTTTCCCTTCAAGAAGCCTTTCGCTAAGTCTGTTCTTGTGGAATTGGCAAAGGGATATTTGGAAGCCCATAGAGGGCTATGGTGAAAAAGGAAACATCTTCTGTTCAAAACTGGAAAGAAGCTTCTGAGAAACTGCTCTGTGTTCTGTTAACTCATCTCACAGAGTTTCATCTTTCCCTTCAAGAAGCCTTTCGCTAAGGCTGTTCTTGTGGAATTGGCAAAAGGGTATTTGGAAGCCCTTAGAGGGCTATGGTGAAAAAGGAAATATGTTCCGTTCAAAACTGGAAAGAAGCTTTCTGAGAAACTGCTCTGTGTTCTGTTAATTCATCTCACAGAGATACATATTTCCCGTCAAGAAGCCTTTCGCTAAGGCTGTTTTTGTGGAATTTACAAAGGGATATTTGGTAGCCCATAGAGGGCTATAGTGAAAAAGGAAATATCTTCCGTTCAAAACTGGAAAGAAGCTTTCTGAGAAACTGCTCTGTGTTCTGTTAATTCATCTCACAGAGTTACATCTTTCCCTTCAAGAAGCCTTTCGCTAAGGATGTTCTTGTGGAATTGGCAAAGGGATATTTGCAAGCCCTTAGAGGACTAGGGTGAAAAAGGAAATATCTTCCGTTCAAAATAGGAAAGAAGCTTTCTGAGCAACTGCTCTGTGTTCTGTTAATTCATCTCACAGAGTTACATCTTTCCCTTCAAGAAGCCTTTCGCTAAGGCTGTTCTTGTGGAATTGGCAAAGGGTTATTTGGAAGCCCATAGCGGGCTATGGTGAAGAAGGAAATATCTTCCGTTCAAAACTTGAAAGAAGCTTTCTGAGAACCTGCTCTGTGTTCTGTTAATTCATCTAACAGAGTTACATCTTCCCCTTCAAGAAGCCTTTCGCTAAGGCTCTTCCTGTGGAATTGGCAAAGGGATATTTGGAAGTCCTTAGAGAGCTATGGTGAAAAAGGAAATATCTTCCGTTCAAAACTGGAAAGAAGCTTTCTGAGAAACTGCTCTGTGTTCTGTTAATTCATCTCACAGTGTTACATCTTTCCGTTCAAGAAGCCTTTCGCTAAGGCTGTTCTTGTGGAATTGGCAAAGGAATATTGGGACGCCCATAGAGGGGTATGGTGAAAAAGGAAATATCTTCCGTTCAAAACTGGAAAGAAGCTTTCTGAGAAACTGCGCTGTGTTCTGTTAATTCATCTCACAGAGTTACATCTTTCCCTTCAAGAAGCCTTTCGCTAAGACTGTCCTTGTGGAATTGGCAAAGTGATATTTGGAAGCCCGTAGAGGGCTATGGTGGAAAAGGAAATATCTTCCGTTCAAAACTGGAAAGAAGCTTTCTGAGAAACTGCTCTGTGTTCTGTTAATTCAACTCACAGAGTTACATCTTTCCCTTCAAGAAGTCTTTCGCTAATGCTGTTCTTGCGGAATTGGCAAACGGATATGTGGAAGCTCGTAGAGGTCTAGGGTGAAAAAGGAAATATCTTCCGATGAAAACTGGAAAGAAGCTTTCTGAGATACTGCTCTGTGTTCTGTTAATTCATCTCACAGAGTTACATCTTTCCCTTCAAGAAGCCTTTCGCTAAGGCTGTTCTTGTGGAATTGGCAAAGGGATATTTGGAAGCCCATAGAGGGCTATGGTGGAAAAGGAAATATCTTCCGTTCAAAACTGGAAAGAAGCTTTCTGAGAAACTGCTCTGTGTTCTGTTAATTCATCTCACAGAGTTACATCTTTCCCTTCAAGAAGGCTTTCGCTAAGGCTGTTCTTGTGGAATTGGCAAAGGGATATTTGGAAGCCCATAGAGTGCTATGGTGAAAAAGGAAATATCTTCCGTCCAAAACTAGAAAGAAGCTTTCTGAGAAACTGCTCTGTGTTCTGTTAATTCATCTCACAGAGTTACATCTTTCCCTTCAAGAATCCTTTCGCTAAGGCTGTTCTTGTGGAATTTGCAAAGGGATAATTGGAAGCCCATAGAGGGCTTGGGTGAAAAAGGAAAAATCTTCCGTTCAAAACTGGAAAGAAGCTTTCTGAGAAACTGCTCTGTGTTCTGTTAATTCATCCCACAGAGTTACATCTTTCGCTTCAAGAAGCCTTTCGCTAAGGCTGTTCTTGTGGAATTAGCAAAGGGATATTTGGAAGCCCTTAGAGGGCTATGGTTAAAAAGGAAATATCTTCCGTTTAAAACTGGAAAGAAGCTTTCTGAGAAACTGCTCTGTGTTCTGTTAATTCATCTCACAGAGATACATCTTTATCTTCAAGAAGCCTTTCGCTAACGCTGTTCTTGTGGAATTGGCAAAGGGATATTTGGAAGCCCATAGAGGGCTAGGGTGAAAAAGGAAATATCTTCCGTTCCAAACTGGAAAGAAGATTTCTGAGAAACTGCTCTGTGTTCTGTTAATTCATCTCACAGAGTTACATCTTTCCCTTCAATAAGCCTGTCGCTAAGGCTGTTCTGTTGGAATTGGTAAAGGGATATTTGGAAGCCCATAGAGGGCTATGGTGAAAAAGGAAAAATTTTCCGTTCAAAACTGGAAAGAAGCTTTCTGAGAAACTGCTCTGTGTTCTGTTAATTCATCCCACGGAGTTACATCTTTCCCTTCAAGAAGCCTTTCGCTAAGGCTGTTCTTGTGGAATTAGCAAAGGGATATTTGGAAGCCCTTTGAGGGCTATGGTTAAAATGGAAATATCTTCCGTTTAAAACTGGAAAGAAGCTTTCTGAGAAACTGCTCTGTGTTCTGTTAATTCATCTCACAGAGTTACATCTTTCCCTTCAAGGAACCTTTCGCTAAGGCAGTTCTTGTGGAATTGGCAAAGGGATATTTGGAAGCCCATAGAGGGGTATGGTTAAAAAGGAAATATCTTCCATTTAAAACTGGAAAGAAGCTTTCTGAGAAACTGCTCTGTGTTCTGTTAATTCATCTCACAGAGTTACTTCTTTCCCTCCAAGAAACCTTTCGCTAAGGCTGTTCTTGTGGAATTGGCAAAGGGATATTTGGAAGCCCATAGAGGCGTATGGTGAAAAAGGAAATATCTTCCGTTCAAAACTGGAAAGAGGCTTTCTGAGGAACTGCTGTGTGTTCTGTTAATTCATCTCACAGAGTTACATCTTTCCCTTCAAGAAGCCTTTCGCTAAGACTGTCTTTGTGGAATTGGCAAAGTGATATTTGGAAGCAGGTAGAGGGCTATGGTGGAAAAGGAAATATCTTCCGTTCAAAACTGGAAAGAAGCTTTCTGAGAAACTGCTCTGTGTTCTGTTAATTCATCTCACAGAGATACATCTTTCCCTTCAAGAAGCCTTTCGCTAACGCTGCTCTTGTGGAATTGGCAAAGGGATATTGGGAAGCCCATAGAGTGCTACGGTGAAAAATAAATATCTTCCGATCAAAACTGGAAAGAAGCTTTCCGAGCAACAGCTCTCTGTTCTGTTAATTCATCTCACAGTGTTGCATCTTTTCCTTCAAGAAGCCTTTCGCTAAGGCTGTTCTTGTGGAATTGGCAAAGGGATATTTGGAAGCCCATAGAGAGGTATGGTGAAAAAGGAAATATCTTCCGTTGAAAACTGGAAAGAAGCTTTCTGAGAAACTGCTCTGTGTTCTGTTAATTCATCTCACAGAGTTACATCTTTCTCTTCAAGAAGCCTTTCGCTCAGGCTGTTCTCGTGGAATTGGCAAAGGGATATTTGGAAGCCCATAGAGGGCTATGGTGAAAAAGGAAATATCTTCGGTTCAAAACTGGAAAGAAGCTTTCTGAGAAACTGCTCTGTGTTCTGTTAATTCATCTCACAGAGTTACATATTTCCGGTCAAGAAGCCTTTCGCTAAGGCTGTTCTTGTGGAATTGGCAAAGGGATATTTGGAAGCCCATAGAGTGCTATGGTGAAAAAGGAAATATCTTCCGTCCAAAACTGGAAAGAAGCTTTCTGAGAAACTGCTCTGTGTTCTGTTAATTCATCTCACAGAGTTACATCTTTCCCTTAAAGAAGCCTTTCGCTAAGGCTGTTCTTGTGGAATTTGCAAAGGGATAATTGGAAGCCCATAGAGGGCTTGGGTGAAAAAGGATATATCTTCCGTTCAAAACTGGAAAGAAGCTTTCTGAGAAACTGCTCTGTGTTCTGTTAATTCATCTCACAGAGTTACATCTTTCCCTTCAAGAAGCCTTTCGCTAAGACTGTCTTTGTGGAATTGGCAAAGTGATATTTGGAAGCCTGTAGAGGGCTATGGTGGAAAAGGAAATATCTTCCGTTCAAAACTGGAAAGAAGCTTTCTGAGAAACTGCTCTGTGTTCTGTTAATTCATCTCACAGAGATACATCTTTCCCTTCAAGAAGCCTTTCGCTAACGCTGCTCTTGTGGAATTGGCAAAGGGATATTGGGAAGCCCATAGAGGGCTACGGTGAAAAATAAATATCTTCCGATCAAAACTGGAAAGAAGATTTCCGAGCAACAGCTCTCTGTTCTGTTAATTCATCTCACAGTGTTACATCTTTTCCTTCAAGAAGCCTTTCGCTAAGGCTGTTCTTGTGGAATTGGCAAAGGGATATTTGGAAGCCCATAGAGAGGTATGGTGAAAAAGGAAATATCTTCCGTTCAAAACTGGAAAGAAGCTTTCTGAGAAACTGCTCTGTGTTCTGTTAATTCATCTCACAGAGTTACATCTTTCCCTTCAAGAAGCCTTTCGTTAAGGCTGTTCTCGTGGAATTGGCAAAGGGATATTTGGAAGCCCATAGAGGGCTAGGGTGAAAAAGGAAATATCTTCGGTTCAAAACTGGAAAGAAGCTTTCTGAGAAACTGCTCTGTGTTCTGTTAATTCATCTCACAGAGTTACATATTTCCGGTCAAGAAGCCTTTCGTTAAGGCTGTTCTTGTGGAATTGGCAAAGGGATATTTGGAAGCCCATAGAGTGCTATGGTGAAAAAGGAAATATCTTCCGTCCAATACTGGAAAGAAGCTTTCTGAGAAACTGCTCTGTGTTCTGTTAATTCATCTCACAGAGTTACATCTTTCCCTTCAAGAAGCCTTTCGCTAAGGATGTTCTTGTGGAATTGGCAAAGGGATATTTGGAAGCCCTTAGAGGACTAGGGTGAAAAAGGAAATATCTTCCGTTCAAAATAGGAAAGATGCTTTCTGAGCAACTGCTCTGTGTTCTGTTAATTCGTCACACAGAGTTACATCTTTCCCTTCAAGAAGCCTTTCGCTAAGGCAGTTCTTGTGGAATTGGCAAAGGGATATTTGGAAGCCCATAGCGGGCTATGGTGAAAAAGGAAATATCTTAAGTTCAAAACTGGAAAGAAGCTTTCTGAGAACCTACTCTGTGTTCTGTTAATTCATCTAACAGAGTTACATCTTTCCCTTCAAGAAGCCTTTCGCTAAGGCTCTTCCTGTGGAATTGGCAAAGGGATATTTGGAAGTCCTTAGAGGGCTATGGTGAAAAAGGAAATATCTTCCGTTCAAAACTGGAAAGAAGCTTTCTGAGAAACTGCGCTGTGTTCTGTTAATTCATCTCACAGAGTTACATCTTTCCCTTCAAGAAGCCTTTCGCTAAGGCTGTCCTTGTGGAATTGGCAAAGTGATATTTGGAAGCCCGTAGAGGGCTATGATGGAAAAGGAAATATCTTCCGTTCAAAACTGGAAAGAAACTTTATGAGAAACTGCTCTGTGTTCTGTTAATTCATCTCACAGAGTTACATCTTTCCCTTCAAGAAGCCTTTCGCTAAGGCTGTTCTTGTGGAATTGGCAAAGGGATATTTGGAAGCACTTAGAGGGCTATGGTGAAAAAGGAAATATCTTCCGTTCAAAACTGGAAAGAAGCTTTCTGAGAAACTGCTCTGTGTTCTGTTAATTCATCTCACAGAGTTACATATTTCCCTTCAAGAAGCCTTTCGCTAAGGCTGTTCTTGTGGAATTGGCAAAGGGATATTGGGAAGCCCATAGAGGGGTATGGTGAAAAAGGAAATATCTTCCGTTCAAAACTGGAAAGAAGCTTTCTGAGAAACTGCTCTGTGTTCTGTTAATTCATCTCAGAGAGTTACATCTTTACCTTCAAGAAGCCTTTCGCTAAGGCTGTTATTGTGGAATTGGCAAAGGGATATTTGGAAGCCCCTAGAGGGCTATGGTGAAAAAGGAAATATCTTCCGTTCAAAACTGGAAAGAAGCTTTCTGAGAAACTGCTCTGTGTTCTGTTAATTCACCTCACAGAGTTACATCTTTCCCTTCAAGAAGCCTTTCGCTAAGGCTGTTCTTGTGGAATTGGCAAAGGGATATTTGAAAGCCCATAGAGGGCTATGGTGAAAAAGGAATTATCTTCCATTCAAAACTGGAAGGAAGCTTTCTGAGAAACTGCTCTGTGTTCTGTTAATTCATCTCACAGAGTTACATATTTCCCGTCAAGAAGACTTTCGCTAAGGCTGTTCTTGTGGAATTTACAAAGGGATATTTTGAAGCCCATAGAATGCTATAGTGAAAAAGGAAATATCTTCCGTTCAAAACTGGAAAGAAGCTTTCTGAGAAACTGCTCTGTGTTCTGTTAATTCATCTCACAGAGTTACATCGTTCCCTTCATGAAGCCTTTCGCTACGGCTGTTCTTGTGGAATTGGCAAAGCGATATTTGGAAGCCCATAGTGGGCTATGGTGAAAAAGGAAATATCTTCCGTTCAAAACTGGAAAGAAGCTTTCTGAGAAACTGCTCTGTGTTCTGTTAATTCATCTCACAGAGGTACATCTTTCCCTTCAAGAAGCCTTTCGCTAAGGATGTTCTTGTGGAATTGGCAAAGGGATATTTGGAAGCCCTTAGAGGGCTATGGTGAAAAAGGAATTATCTTCCGTTCAAAATAGGAAAGAAGCTTTCTGTGCAACTGCTCTGTGTTCTGTTAATTCATCTCACAGAGTTACATCTTTCCCTTCAAGAAGCCTTTCGCTAAGGCTGTTCTTGTGGAATTGGCAAAGGGATATTTGGAACCCCTAGAGGGCTATGGTGAAAAAGGAAATATCTTCCATTCAAAACTGGAAAGAAGCTTTCTGAGAAACTGCTCTGTGTTCTGTTAATTCATCTCACATAGGTGCATCTTTCGCTTCAAGAAGCCTTTCGAAAAGGCTGTTCTTGTGGAATTGGCAAAGGGATATTTGGAAGCCCATAGAGGGCTATGGTGAAAAAGGAAATATCTTCCGTTCAAAATAGGAAAGAAGCTTTCTGAAAATCTGCTCTGTGTTCTGTTAATTCATCTCAGACAGTTACATCTTTCCCTTCAAGAAGCCTTTCGCTAAGACTGTCCTTGTGGAATTGGCAAAGGGATATTTGGAAGCCCATAGAAGGCTATGGTGAAAAAGGAAATATCTTCCGTTCAAAACTGGAAAGAAGCTTTCTGAGAAACTGCTCTGTGTTCTGTTAATTCATCTCACAGAGTTACATCTTTCCCTTCAAGGAGCCTTTCGCTAAGTCTGTTCTTGTGGAATTGGCAAAGGGATATTTGGAAGCCCATAGAGGGCTATGGTGAAAAAGGAAATATCTTCCGCTCAAAACTTGAAAGACGATTTCTGAGAAACTGCTCTGTGTTCTGTTAATTCACCTAACAGAGTTATATCTTTCCCTTCAAGAAGCCTTGGTTAAGGCTGTTGTTGTTGAATTGGCAAAGGGATATTTGGAAGCCCGTAGAGGGCTATGGTGAAAAAGGAAATATCTTCCGTTCAAAATTGGAAAGAAGCTTTCTGAGAAAGTGCTCTGTGTTCTGTGAATTCATCTCACAGAGTTACATCATTCCCTCCAAGAAGCCTTTCGCTAAGGCTGTTCTTGTGCAATTGGCAAAGGGATATTTGGAAGCCCATAGAGGCGTATGGTGGAAAAGGAAATATCTTCCGTTCAAAACTGGAAAGAGGCTTTCTGAGGAACTGCTCTGTGTTCTGTTAATTCATCTCACAGAGTTACATCTTTCCCTTCAAGAAGCCTTTCGCTAAGACGGTCGTTGTGGAATTGGCAAAGTGATATTTGGAAGCCCGTAGAAGGCTATGGTGAAAAACGAAATATCTTCCGTTCAAAACTGGAAAGAAGCTTTCTGAGAAACTGCTCTGTGTTCTGTTAATTCATCTCACAGAGTTACATCTTTCCCTTCAAGAAGCCTTTCGCTAAGGCTGTTTTTGTGGAATTGGCAAAGGGATATTTGGAAGCCCATAGAGGGCAATGGTGATAAAGGAAGTATCTTCCGTTCAAAACTGGAAAGAAGCTTTCTGAGAAACTGCTCTGTGTTCTGTTAATTCATCTCACAGAGTTACATATTTCCCGTCAAGAAGCCTTTCGCTATGGCTGTTCTTGTGGAATTTACAAAGGGATATTTTGAAGCCCAGAGAATGCTATAGTGAAAAAGGAAATATCTTCCGTTCAAAGCTGGAAACAAGCTTTCTGAGAAACTGCTCTGTGTTCTGTTAATTCATCTCACAGAGTTACATCGTTCCCTTCAAGAAGCCTTTAGCTAAGGCTGTTCTTGTGGAATTGGCAAAGCGATATTGGAAGCCCTTAGAGAGCTATGGTGAAAAAGGAAATATCTTCCGTTTAAAATAGGAAAGAAGCTTTCTGTGCAACTGCTCTGTGTTCTGTTAATTCATATCACAGAGTTACATCTTTCCCTTCAAGAACCCTTTCGCTAAGGCTGTTCTTGTGGAATTGGCAAAGGGATATTTGGAACCCGTAGAGGGCTATGGTGAAAAAGGAAATATATTCCATTCAAAACTGGAAAGAAGCTTTCTGAGAAACTGCTCTGTTTTCTGTTAATTCATCTCACATAGGTACATCTTTCCCTTCAAGAAGCCTTTTGAAAAGGCTGTTTTGTGGAATTGGCAAAGGGATATTTGGAAGCCCATAGAGGGCTATGGTGAAAAAGGAAATATCTTCCGTTCAAAACTGGAAAGAAGCTTTCTGAGCAACTGCTCTGAGTTCTGTTAATTCACCTCACAGAATTACATCTTTCCCTTCAAGAAGCCTTTCGCTAAGGCTGTTCTTGTGGAATTGGCAAAGGGATATTTGGAACCCCTAGAGGGCTTTGGTGAAAAAGGAAATATCTTCCATTCAAAACCGGAAAGAAGCTTTCTGAGAAACTGCTCTGTGTTCTGTTAATTCATCTCACATAGGTACATGTTTCCCTTCAAGAAGCCTTTCGAAAAGGCTGTTCTTGTGGAATTGGCAAAGGGATATTTGGAAGCCCTTAGAGGGCTATGGTGAAAAAGGAAATATCTTCCGTTCAAAATAGGAAAGAAGCTTTCTGAAAAACTGCTCTCTGTTCTGTTAATTCATCTCACACAGTTACATCTTTCCCTTCAAGAAGCCTTTCGCTAAGACTGTCCTTGTGGAATTGGCAAAGGGATATTTGGAAGCCCATAGAGGGCTATGGTGAAAAAGGAAATATCTTCCGTTCAAAACTGGAAAGAAGCTTTCTGAGAAACTGCTCTGTGTTCTGTTAATTCATCTCACAGAGTTACATCTTTCCCTTCAAGAAGCCTTGCGCTAAGGCTGTTCTTGTGGAATTGGCAAATTGATATTTGGAAGCCCATAGAGGGCTATGGTGATAAAGGAAATATCTTCCGTTCAAAACTGGAAAGAAGCTTTATGAGAAACTGCTCTGTGTTCTGTTAATTCATCTCACAGAGTTACATCTTTCCCTTCAAGAAGCCTTTCGCTAAGGCTGTTCTTGTGGAATTGGCAAAGGGATATTTGGAAGCCCATAGAGGGCTATGGTGAAAAAGGAAATATCTTCCATTCAAAACTGGAAAGAAGCTTTCTGAGAAACTGCTCTGTGTTCTGTTAATACATCTCACAGAGTTACACATTTCCCGTCAAGAAGCCTTTCGCTATGGCTGTTCTTGTGGAATTTACAAAGGAATATTTTGAAGCCCATGGAATGCTATAGTGAAAAAGGAAATATCTTCCGTTCAAAACTGGAAAGAAGCTTTCTGAGAAACTGCTCTGTGTTCTGTTAATTCATCTCACAGAGTTACATCGTTCCCTTCAAGAAGCCTTTCGCTAAGGCTGTTCTTGTGGAATTGGCAAAGGATATGTGGAAGCCCATAGAGGGCTATGGTGAAAAGGGAAATATCTTCCGTTCAAAACTGGAAAGAAGCTTTCTGAGAAACTGCTCTTCGTTCTGTTAATTCTTCTCACAGAGTTACATCTTTCCTTCAAGAAGCCTTTCGCTAAGGCTGTTCTTGTGGAATTGGCAAAGGGATATTTGGAAGCCCATAGAGGGCTATGGTGAAAAAGGAAATATCTTCCGTTCAAAACTTGAAAGACGCTTTCTGAGAAACTGCTCTGTGTTCTGTTAATTCACCTAAAAGAGTTATATCTTTCCCTTCAAGAAGCCTTTGGTTAAGGCTGTTGTTGTTGAATTGGCAAAGGGATATTTGGAAGCCCATAGAGGGCTATGGTGAAAAAGGAAATATCTTCCATTCAAAACTGGAAAGAAGCTTTCTGAGAAACTGCTCTGTGTTTTGTTAATTCATCTCACAGAGTTACATATTTCCCGTCAAGAAGCCTTTCGCTATGGCTGTTCTTGTGGAATTTACAAAGGGATATTTTGAAGCCCATAGAATGCTATAGTGAAAAAGGAAATATCTTCCGTTCAAAACTGGAAAGAAGCTTTCTGAGAAACTGCTCTGTGTTCTGTTAATTCATCTCACAGAGTTACATCGTTCCCTTCAAGAAGCCTTTCGCTAAGGCTGTTCTTGTGGAATTGGCAAAGCGATATTTGGAAGCCCATAGAGGGCTATGGTGAAAAAGGAAATATCTTCCGTTCAAAACTGGAAAGAAGCTTTCTGAGAAACTGCTCTGTGTTCTCTGAATTCATCTCACAGAGGTACATCTTTCCCTTCAAGAAGCCTTTCGCTAAGGTTGTTCTTGTGGAATTGGCAAAGGGATATTTGGAAGCCCTTAGAGGGCTATGGTGAAAAAGAAAATATCTTCCGTTCAAAATAGGAAAGAAGCTTTCTGTGCAACTGCTCTGTGTTCTGTTAATTCATATCACAGAGTTACATCTTTCCCTTCAAGAAGCCTTTCGCTAAGGCTGTTCTTGTGGAATTGGCAAAGGGATATTTGGAACCCCTAGAGGGCTACGGTGAAAAAGGAAATATCTTACATTCAAAACTGGAAAGAAGCTTTCTGAGAAACTGCTCTGTTTTCTGTTAATTCATCTCACATAGGTACATCTTTCCCTTCAAGAAGCCTTTCGCTAAGGCTATTCTTGTGGAATTGGCAAAGGGATATTTGGAAGCCCATAGAGGTCTAGGGTGAAAAAGGAATTATCTTCCGATGAAAAATGGAAAGAAGCTTTCTGAGAAACTGCTCTGTGTTCTGTTATTTCATCTCACTGAGTTACATATTTCCCTTCAAGAAGCCTTTCGTTAAGTCTGTTCTTGTGGAATTGGCAAAGGGATATTTGGAAGATCATAGAGGGCTAGGGTGAAAAAGGAAATATCATCCGTTCAAAACTGGAAAGAATCTTTCTGAGAAACTGGTCTGTGTTCTGTTAATTCATCTCAGAGACATACATCTTTCCCTTCAAGAAGCCTTTCGCTAAGGATGTTCTTGTGGAATTGGCAAAGGGATATTTGGAAGCCCTTAGAGGACTAGGGTGAAAAAGGAAATATCTTCCGTTCAAAATAGGAAAGAAGCTTTCTGAGCAACTGCTCTGTGTTCTGTTAATTCATCTCACAGAGTTACATCTTTCCCTTCAAGAAGCCTTTCGCTAAGGCTGTTCTTGTGGAATTGGCAAAGGGATATTTGGAACCCCTAGAGGGCTATGGTGAAAAAGGAAATATCTTCCATTCAAAACTGGAAAGAAGCTTTCTGAGAAACTGCTCTGTGTTCTGTTAATTCATCTCACAGAGTTACATATTTCCCGTCAAGAAGCCTTTCGCTAAGGACGTTCTTGTGGAATTTGCAAAGGGATATTTGGAAGCCCATAGAGGGCTATAGTGAAAAAGGAAATATCTTCCGTTCAAAACTGGAAAGAAGTTTTCTGAGAAACTGCTCTGTGTTCTGTTAATTCATCTCACAGAGTTATATCTTTCCCTTCAAGAAGCCTTTCGCTAAGGCTGTTGTTGTGGAATTGGCAAAGGGATATTTGGAAGCCCATAGAGGGCTATGGTGAAAAAGGAAATACCTTCCGTTCAAAACTGGAAAGAAGCTTTCTGAGAATCTGCTCTGTGTTCTGTTAATTCATAACACAGAGGTACATCTTTCCCTTCAAGAAGCCTTTCGCTAAGGCTGTTCTTGTGGAATTGGCAAAGGGATATTTGGAAGCCCATAGAGGGCTATGGTGAAAAAGGAAATATCTTCCGTTCAAAACTGGAAAGAAGCTTTCTGAGCAACTACTCTGAGTTCTGTTAATTCAACTCACAGAGTTACATCTTTCCCTTCAAGAAGCCTTTCGCTAAGGCTGTTCTTGTGGAATTGGCAAAGGGATATTTGGAACCCCTAGAGGGCTATGGTGAAAAAGGAAATATCTTCCATTCAAAACCGGAAAGAAGCTTTCTGAGAAACTGCTCTGTGTTCTGATAATTCATCTCACAGAGGTATATCTTTCCCTTCAAGAAGACTTTCGTTAAGGCTGTTCTTGTGGAATTGGCAAAGGGATATTTGGAAGATCATAGAGGGCTAGGGTGAAAAAGGAAATATCTTCCGTTCAAAACTGGAAAGAAGCTTTCTGAGAAACTGCTCTGTGTTCTGTTAATTCATCTCAGAGACATACATCTTTCCCTTCAAGAAGCCTTTCGCTAAGGCTGTTCTTGTGGAATTGGCAAAGGGATATTTGGAAGCCCATAGAGGGCTATGGTGAAAAAGGAAATATCTTCCGTTCAAAACTGGAAAGTAGCTTTCTGAGAAACTGCTCTGTATTCTGTTACTTCATCTCACAGAGTTACATCTTTCCCTTCAAGAAGCCCTTCGCTAAGGCCGTTCTTGTGGAATTGGCAAAGGGATATTTGGAAGCCCTTAGAGGGCTATGGTTAAAAAAGAAATATCTTCCGTTTAAAACTGGAAAGAAGCTTTCTGAGAAACTGCTCTGTGTTCTGTTAATTCATCTCACAGAGTTACATCTTTCCCTTCAAGAAACCTTTCGCTAAGGCAGTTCTTGTGGAATTGGCAAAGGGATATTTGGAAGCCCATAGAGGGGTATGGTGAGAAAGGATATATCTTCCGTTAAAAACTGTTAAGAAGCTTTCTGAGAAACTGCTCTGTGTTCTGTTAATTCATCTCACACAGTTACATCTTTCCCTTCAAGAAGCCTATCGCTAAGAATGTCCTTGTGGAATTGGCAAAGTGATATTTGGAAGCCCGTAGAGGGCTATGGTGAAAAAGGAAATATCTTCCGTTCAAAACTGGAAAGAAGCTTTCTGAGAAACTGCTCTGTGTTCTGTTAATTCATCTCACAGAGTTACATCTTTCCCTTCAAGAAGCCTTTCGCTAAGGCTGTTCTTGTGGAATTGGCAAAGGGATATTTGGAAGCCCATAGAGGGCAATGGTGAAAAAGGAAATATCTTCCGTTCAAAACTGCAAAGAAGCTTTCTGAGAAACTGCTCTGTGTTCTGTTAATTCATCTCACAGAGTTACATCTTTCAGTTCAAGAAGCCTTTCGCTAAGGCTGTTCTTGTGGAATTGGCAAAGAGATATTTGGAAGCCCATAGAGGGCTATGGTGAAAAAGGAAATATCTTCCGTTCAAAACTGGAAAGAAGGTTTCTGAGAAACTGCTCTGTGTTCTGTTAATTCATCTCACAGAGTTACATCTTTCCCTTCAAGAAGCCTTTCGCTAAGACTGTCCTTGTGGAATTGGCAAAGGGACATTTGGAAGCCCATAGAGGGCTAGGGTGAAAAAGGAAATATCTTCCGATCAAAACTGGAAAGAAGCTTTCTGAGAAACTGCTCTGTGTTTTGTTAATTCATCTCACAGAGTTACATCTTTCCCTTCAAGAAGCCTTTCGCTACGTCTGTTCTTGTGGAATTGGCAAAGGGATATTTGGAAGCCCATAGAGGGCTATGGTGAAAAAGGAAATATCTTCTGTTCAAAACTGGAAAGAAGCTTCTGAGAAACTGCTCTGTGTTCTGTTAATTCATCTCACAGAGTTTCATCTTTCCCTTCAAGAAGCCTTTCGCTAAGGCTGTTCTTGTGGAATTGGCAAAAGGATATTTGGAAGCCCTTAGAGGGCTATAGTGAAAAAGGAAATATCTTCCGTTCAAAACTGGAAAGAAGCTTTCTGAGAAACTGCTCTGTGTTCTGTTAATTCATCTCACAGAGTTACATATTTCCGGTCAAGAAGCCTTTCGCTAAGGCTGTTCTTGTGCAATTTACAAAGGGATATTTGGAAGCCCATAGAGGGCTATGGTGAAAAAGGAAATATCTTCCGTTCAAAACTGGAAAGAAGCTTTCTGAGCAACTGCTCTGAGTTCTGTTAATTCATCTCACAGAGTTACATCTTTCCCTTCAAGAAGCCTTTCGCTAAGGCTGTTCTTGTGGAATTGGCAAAGGGATATTTGGAACCCCTAGAGGGCTATGGTGAAAAAGGAAATATCTTCCATTCAAAACTGGAAAGAAGCTTTCTGAGAAACTGCTCTGTGTTCTGTTGATTCATCTCACAGAGTTACATATTTCCCGTCAAGAAGCCTTTCGCTAAGGCCGTTCTTGTGGAATTTGCAAAGGGATATTTGGAAGCCCATAGAGGGCTATATTGAAAAAGGAAATATCTTCCGTTCAAAACTGGAAAGAAGCTTTCTGAGAAACTGCTCTGTGTTCTGTTAATTCATCTCACAGAGTTATATCTTTCCCTTCAAGAAGCCTTTCGCTAAGGCTGTTGTTGTGGAATTGGCAAAGGGATATTTGGAAGCCCATAGAGGGCTATGGTGAAAAAGGAAATACCTTCCGTTCAAAACTGGAAAGAAGCATTCTGAGAATCTGCTCTGTGTTCTGTAAATTCATAACACAGAGATACATCTTTCCCTTCAAGAAGCCTTTCGCTAAGGCTGTTCTTGTGGAATTGGCAAAGGGATATTTGGAAGCCCATAGAGGGCTATGGTGAAGAAGGAAATATCTTCCGTTCAAAACTGGAAAGAAGCTTTCTGAGCAACTGCTCTGAGTTCTGTTAATTCACCTCACAGAGTTACATCTTTCCCTTCAAGAAGCCTTTCGCTAAGGATGTTCTTGTGGAATTGGCAAAGGGATATTTGGAACCCCCAGAGGGCTATGGTGAAAAAGGAAATATCTTCCATTCAAAACCGGAAAGAAGCCTTCTGAGAAACTGCTCTGTGTTCTGTTAATTCATCTCACAGAGGTATATCTTTCCCTTCAAGAAGCCTTTCGCTAAGGCTGTTCTTGTGGAATTGGCAAAGGGATATTTGGAACCCCTAGAGGGCTATGGTGAAAAAGGAAATATCTTCCATTCAAAACTGGAAAGAAGCTTTCTGAGAAACTGCTCTGTCTTCTGTTAATTCATCTCACAGAGTTACATCTTTCCCTTCAAGAAGCCTTTCGCTAAGGCTATTCTTGTGGAATTGGCAAAGGGATATTTGGAAGCCCATAGAGGTCTAGGGTGAAAAAGGAATTATCTTCCGATGAAAAATGGAAAGAAGCTTTCTGAGAAACTACTCTGTGTTCTGTTAATTCATCTCACTGAGTTACATCTTTCCCTTCAAGAAGCCTATCGCTAAGACTGTCCTTGTGGAATTGGCAAAGTGATATTTGGAAGCCCGTAGAGGGCTATGGTGAAAAAGGAAATATCTTCCATTCAAAACTGGAAAGAAGCTTTCTGAGCAACTGCTCTGTGTTCTGTTAATTCATCACACAGAGTTACATCTTTCCCTTCAACAAACCTTTCGCTAAGACAGTTCTTGTGGAATTGGCAAAGGGATATTTGGAAGCCCATAGAGGGGTATGGTGAAAAATTATATATCTTCCGTTAAAAACTGTTTACAAGCATTCTGAGAAACTGCTCTGTGTTCTGTTAATTCATCTCACAGAGTTTCAGCTTTCCCTTCAAGAAGCCTTTCGTTAAGGCTGTTCTTGTGGAATTGGCAAAGGGATATTTGGAAGCCCATAGAGGGCTATGGTGGAAAAGGAAATATTTTCCGTTCAAAACTGGAAAGAAGCTTTCTGAGAAACTGCTCTGTGTTCTGTTAATTCATCTCACAGAGTTACATCTTTCTCTTCAAGAAGCCTATCGCTAAGACTGTCCTTGTGGAATTGGCAAAGTGATATTTGGAAGCCCGTAGAGGGCTATGATGAAAATGGAAATATCTTCCGTTCAAAACTGGAAGAAGCTTTCTGAGAAACTGCTCTGTGTTCTCTTAATTCATCTCACAGAGTTACATCTTTCCCTTCAAGAAGCCTTTCGCTAAGGCTGTTCTTGTGGAATTGGCAAAGGGATATTTGGAAGCCCATAGCGGGCTATGGTGAAAAAGGAAATATCTTCCGTTCAAAACTGGAAAGAAGCTTTCTGAGAACCTGCTCTGTGTTCTGTTAATTCATCTCACAGAGTTACATCTTTCCCTTCAAGAAGCCTTTCGCTAAGGCTCTTCTTGTGGAATTGGCAAAGGGATATTTGGAAGTCCTTAGAGGGCTATGGTGAAAAAGGAAATATCATCCGTTCAAAACTGGAAAGAAGCTTTCTGAGAAACTGCTCTGTGGTCTGTTAATTCATCTCACAGTGTTTCATCTTTCCGTTCAAGAAGCCTTTCGCTAAGGCTGTTCTTGTGGAATTGGCAAAGGAATATTGGGAAGCCCATAGAGGGGTATGGTGAAAAAGAAAATATCTTCCGTTCAAAACTGGAAAGAAGCTTTCTGAGAAACTGCTCTGTGTTCTGTTAATTCATCTCACAGAGTTACATCTTTCCCTTCAAGAAGCCTTTCGCTAAGACTGTCCTTGTGGAATTGGCAAAGTGATATTTGGAAGCCCTTAGAGGACTAGGGTGAAAAAGGAAATATCTTCCGTTCAAAACTGGAAAGAAGCTTTCTGAGAAACTGCTCTGTGTTCTCTTAATTCATCTCACAGAGTTACATCTTTCCCTTCAAGAAGCCTTTCGCTAAGGCTGTTCTTGTGGAATTGGCAAAGGGATATTTGGAAGCCCGTAGAGGGCTATGTTGGAAAAGGAAATATCTTCCGTTCAAAACTGGAAAGAAGCTTTCTGAGAACCTGCTCTGTGTTCTGTTAATTCATCTCACAGAGTTACAACTTTCCCTTCAAGAAGCCTTTTGCTAAGGCTCTTCTTGTGGAATTGGCAAAGGGATATTTGGAAGTCCTTAGAGGGCTATGGTGAAAAAGGAAATATCTTCCGTTCAAAACTGGAAAGAAGCTTTCTGAGAAACTGCTCTGTGTTCTGTTAACTCATCTCACAGAGTTACATATTTCCCTTCAAGAAGCCTTTCGCTAAGGCTGTTCTTGTGGAATTGGCAAAGGAATATTGGGAAGCCCATAGAGGGGTATGGTGAAAAAGGAAATATCTTCCGTTCAAAACTGGAAAGAAGCTTTCTGAGAAACTGCTCTGTGTTCTGTTAATTCATCTCACAGAGTTACATCTTTCCCTTCAAGAAGCCTTTCGCTAAGACTGTCCTTGTGGAATTGGCAAAGTGATATTTGGAAGCCCGTAGAGGGCTATGTTGGAAAAGGAAATATCTTCCGTTCAAAACTGAAAAGAAGCTTTCTGAGAAACTGCTCTGTGTTCTGTTAATTCATCTCACAGAGTTACATCTTTCCCTTCAAGAAGCCTTTCGCTAAGGCTGTTCTTGTGGAATTGGCAAAGGGATATTTGGAAGCCCTTAGAGGGCTATGGTGAAAAAGGAAATATCTTCCGTTCAAAACTGGAAAGAAGCTTTCTGAGAAAATGCTCTGTGTTCTGTTAATTCATCTCACAGAGTTACATCTTTCCCTTCAATAAGCCTGTCGCTAAGGCTGTTCTGGTGGAATTGGTAAAGGGATATTTGGAAGCCCATAGAGGGCTATGGTGAAAAAGGAAAAATTTTCCGTTCAAAACTGGAAAGAAGCTTTCTGAGAAACTGCTCTGTGTTCTGTTAATTCATCCCACGGAGTTACATCTTTCCCTTCAAGAAGCCTTTCGCTAAGGCTGTTCTTTTGGAATTAGCAAAGGGATATTTGGAAGCCCTTTGAGGGCTATGGTTAAAAAGGAAATATCTTCCGTTTAAAACTGGAAAGAAGCTTTCTGAGAAACTGCTCTGTGTTCTGTTAATTCATCTCACAGAGTTACATCTTTCCCTTCAAGGAACCTTTCGCTAAGGCAGTTCTTGTGGAATTGGCAAAGGGATATTTGGAAGCCCATAGAGGGGTATGGTTAAAAAGGAAATATCTTCCATTTAAAACTGGAAAGAAGCTTTCTGAGAAACTGCTCTGTGTTCTGTTAATTCATCTCACAGAGTTACCTCTTTCCCTCCAAGAAACCTTTCGCTAAGGCTGTTCTTGTGGAATTGGCAAAGGGATATTTGGAAGCCCATAGAGTGCTATGGTGAAATAGGAAATATCTTCCGTCCAAAACTGGAAAGAAGCTTTCTGAGAAACTGCTCTGTGTTCTGTTAATTCATCTCACAGAGATACATCTTTCCCTTCAAGAAGCCTTTCGCTAAGGCTGTTCTTGTGGAATTTTCAAAGGGATAATTGGAAGCCCATAGAGGGCTTGGGTGAAAAAGGATATATCTTTCGTTTAAAACTGGAAAGAAGCTTTCTGAGAAACTGCTCTGTGTTCTGTTAATTCATCTCACAGAGTTACATCTTTCCCTTCAAGGAACCTTTCGCTAAGGCAGTTCTTGTGGAATTGGCAAAGGGATATTTGGAAGCCCATAGAGGGCTAGGGTGAAAAAGGAAATATCTTCGGTTCAAAACTGGAAAGAAGCTTTCTGAGAAACTGCTCTGTGTTCTGTTAATTCATCTCACAGAGTTACATATTTCCGGTCAAGAAGCCTTTCGTTAAGGCTGTTCTTGTGGAATTGGCAAAGGGATATTTGGAAGCACATAGAGTGCTATGGTGAAAAAGGAAATATCTTCCGTCCAAAACTGGAAAGAAGCTTTGTGAGAAACTGCTCTGTGTTCTGTTAATTCATCTCACAGAGTTACATCTTTCCCTTCAAGAAGCCTTTCGCTAAGGCTGTTCTTGTGGAATTTGCAAAGGGATAATTGGAAGCCCATAGAGGGCTTGCGTGAAAAAGGATATATCTTCCGTTCAAAACTGGAAAGAAGCTTTCTGAGAAACTGCTCTGTGTTCTTTTAATTCATCTCACAGAGTTACATCTTTCCCTTCAAGAAGCCTTTCGCTAAGGCTGTTCTTGTGTAATTGGCAAAGTGATATTTGGAAGCCCGTAGAGGGCTATGGTGAAAAAGGAAATATCTTCCGTTCAAAACGGGAAAGAAGCTTTCTGAGAAACTGCTCTGTGTTCTGTTAATTCATCTCACAGAGTTACATATTTCCCTTCAAGAAGCCTTTCGCTAAGGCTGTTCTTGTGGAATTGGCAAAGGGATATTGGGAAGCGCATAGAGGGGTATGGTGAAAAAGGAAATATCTTCCGTTCAAAACTGGAAAGAAGCTTTCTGAGAAACTGCTCTGTGTTCTGTTAATTCATCTCACAGAGTTACATCTTTAAATTCAAGAAGCCTTTCGCTAAGGCTGTTCTTGTGGAATTGGCAAAGGGATATTAGGAAGCCCCTAGATGGCTATGGTGAAAAAGGAAATATCTTCCGTTCAAAACTGGAAAGAAGCTTTCTGAGAAACTGCTCTGTGTTCTGTTAATTCACCTCACAGAGTTACATCTTTCCCTTCAAGAAGCCTTTCGCTAAGGCTGTTCTTGTGGAATTGGCAAAGGGATATTTGGAAGCCCATAGAGGGCTATGGTGAAAAAGGAAATATCTTCCATTCAAAACTGTAAGTAAGCTTTCTGAGAAACTGCTCTGTGTTCTGTTAATTCATCTCACAGAGTTACATATTTCCCGTCAAGAAGACTTTCGCTATGGCTGTTCTTGTGGAATTTACAAAGGGATATTTTGAAGCCCATAGAATGCTATAGTGAAAAAGGAAATATCTTCCGTTCAAAACTGGAAAGAAGCTTTCTGAGAAACTGCTCTGTGTTCTGTTAATTCATCTCACAGAGTTACATCGTTCCCTTCATGAAGCCTTTCGCTAAGGCTGTTCTTGTGGAATTGGCAAAGCGATATTTGGAAGCCCATAGTGGGCTATGGTGAAAAAGGAAATATCTTCCGTTCAAAACTGGAAAGAAGCTTTCGGAGAAACTGCTCTGTGTTCTGTTAATTCATCTCACAGAGGTACATCTTTCCCTTCAAGAAGCCTTTCGCTAAGGATGTTCTTTTGGAATTGGCAAAGGGATATTTGGAAGCCCTTAGAGGGCTATGGTGAAAAAGGAATTATCTTCCATTCAAAATAGGAAAGAAGCTTTCTGTGCAACTGCTCTGTGTTCTGTTAATTCATCTCACAGAGTTACATCTTTCCCTTCAAGAAGCCTTTCGCTAAGGCTGTTCTTGTGGAATTGGCAAAGGGACATTTGGAACCCCTAGAGGGCTATGGTGAAAAAGGAAATATCTTCCATTCAAAACTGGAAAGAATCTTTCTGAGAAACTGCTCTGTGTTCTGTTAATTCATCTCACATAGGTGCATCTTTCCCTTCAAGATGCCTTTCGAAAATGCTGTTCTTGTGGAATTGGCAAAGGGATATTTGGAAGCCCATAGAGGGCTATGGTGAAAAAGGAAATATCTTCCGTTCAAAAAAGGAAAGAAGCTTTCTGAAAAACTGCTCTGTGTTCTGTTAATTCATCTCAGACAGTTACATCTTTCCCTTCAAGAAGCCTTTCGCTAAGACTGTCCTTGTGGAATTGGCAAAGGGACATTTGGAAGCCCATAGAGGGCTAGGGTGAAAAAGGAAATATCTTCCGATCAAAACTGGAAGGAAGCTTTCTGAGAAACTGCTCTGTGTTTTGTTAATTCATCTCACAGAGTTACATCTTTCCCTTCAAGAAGCCTTTCGCTACGTCTGTTCTTGTGGAATTGGCAAAGGGATATTTGGAAGCCCATAGAGGGCTATGGTGAAAAAGGAAATATCTTCTGTTCTAAACTGGAAAGAAGCTTCTGAGAAACTGCTCTGTGTTCTGTTAATTCATCTCACAGAGTTTCATCTTTCCCTTCAAGAAGCCTTTCGCTAAGGCTGTTCTTGTGGAATTGGCAAAAGGATATTTGGAAGCCCTTAGAGGGCTATAGTGAAAAAGGAAATATCTTCCGTTCAAAACTGGAAAGAAGCTTTCTGAGAAACTGCTCTGTGTTCTGTTAATTCATCTCACAGAGTTACATATTTCCGGTCAAGAAGCCTTTCGCTAAGGCTGTTCTTGTGCAATTTACAAAGGGATATTTGGAAGCCCATATAGGGCTATAGTGAAAAAGGAAATATCTTCCATTCAAAACTGGAAAGAAGCTTTCTGAGAAACTGCTCTGTGTTCTGTTAATTCATCTCACAGAGTTACATCTTTCCCTTCAAGAAGCCTTTCGCTAAGGCTGTTCTTGTGGAATTGGCAAAGGGATATTTGGAAGCCCACAGTGGGCTATGGTGAAAAAGGAAATATCTTCCCTTTAAAACTGGAAAGAAGCTTTCTGAGAAACTGCTCTGTGTTCTGTTAATTCATCTCACAGAGGTACATCTTTCCCTTCAAGAAGCCTTTCGAAAAGGCTGTTTTGTGGAATTGGCAAAGGGATATTTGGAAGCCCATAGAGGGCTATGGTGAAAAAGGAAATACCTTCCGTTCAAAATAGGAAAGAACCTTTCTGAAAAACTGCGCTGTGTTCTGTTAATTCATCTCACACAGTTACATCTTTCCCTTCAAGAAGCCTTTCGCTAAGACTGTCCTTGTGGAATTGGAAAAGGGATATTTGGAAGCTCATAGAGGGATATGGTGAAAAAGGAAATATCTTCCGTTCAAAACTGGAAAGAAGCTTTCTGAGAAACTGCTCTGTGTTCTGTTAATTCATCTCGCAGAGTTACATGTTTCCCTTCAAGAAGCCTTTCGCTAAGGCTGCTCTTGTGGAATTGGCAAAGGGATATTTGGAAGCCCACAGAGGGCTATGGTGAAAAAGGAAATATCTTCCGTTCAAAACTGTAAAGAAGCTTTCTGAGAATCTGCTCTGTGTTCTGTTAATTCATCTCACAGAGGTACATCTTTCCCTTCAAGAAGCCTTTCGCTAAGGATGTTCTTGTGGAATTGGCAAAGGGATATTTGGAAGCCCTTAGAGGACTGGGATGAAAAAGGAAATGTCTTCCATTCAAAATAGGAAAGAAGCTTTCTGAGCAACTGCTCTGTGTTCTGTTAATTCATCTCACAGAGTTACATCTTTCCCTTCAAGAAGCCTTTCGCTAAGGCTGTTCTTGTGGAATTGGCAAAGGGATATTTGGAACCCCTAGAGGGCTATGGTGAAAGAGGAAATATCTTCCATTCAAAACTGGAAAGAAGCTTTCTGAGAAACTGCTCTGTGTTCTGTTGATTCATCTCACAGAGTTACATATTTCCCGTCAAGAAGCCTTTCGCTAAGGCCGTTCTTGTGGAATTTGCAAAGGGATATTTGGAAGCCCATAGAGGGCTATATTGAAAAAGGAAATATCTTCCGTTCAAAACTGGAAAGAAGCTTTCTGAGAAACTGCTCTGTGTTCTGTTAATTCATCTCACAGAGTTATATCTTTCCCTTCAAGAAGCCTTTCGCTAAGGCTGTTGTTGTGGAATTGGCAAAGGGATATTTGGAAGCCCATAGAGGGCTATGGTGAAAAAGGAAATACTTTCCGTTCAAAACTGGAAAGAAGCATTCTGAGAATCTGCTCTGTGTTCTGTTAATTCATAACACAGAGGTACATCTTTCCCTTCAAGAAGCCTTTCGCTAAGGCTGTTCTTGTGGAATTGGCAAAGGGATATTTGGAAGCCCATAGAGGGCTATGGTGAAAAAGGAAATACCTTCCGTTCAAAACTGGAAAGAAGCTTTCTGAGCAACTGCTCTGAGTTCTGTTAATTCACCTCACAGAGTTACATCTTTCCCTTCAAGAAACCCTTCGCTAAGGCAGTTCTTGTGGAATTGGCAAAGGGATATTTGGAAGCCCATAGAGGGGTATGGTTAAAAAGGAAATATCTTCCATTTAAAACTGGAAAGAAGCTTTCTGAGAAACTGCTCTGTGTTCTGTTAATTCATCTCACAGAGTTACATCTTTCCCTTCAAGAAGCCTTTCGCTAAGGCTATTCTTGTGGAATTGGCAAAGGGATATTTGGAAGCCCATAGAGGTCTAGGGTGAAAAAGGAATTATCTTCCGATGAAAAATGGAAAGAAGCTTTCTGAGAAACTGCTCTGTGTTCTGTTAATTCATCTCACTGAGTTACATCTTTCCCTTCAAGAAGCCTTTCGTTAAGGCTGTTCTTGTGGAATTGGCAAAGGGATATTTGGAAGATCATAGAGGGCTAGGGTGAAAAAGGTAATATCTTCCGTTCAAAACTGGAAAGAAGCTTTCTGAGAAACTGCTCTGTGTTCTGTTAATTCATCTCAGAGACATACATCTTTCCCTTCAAGAAGCCTTTCGCTAAGGCTGTTGTTGTGGAATTGGCAAAGGGATATTTGGAAGCCCATAGAGGGCTATGGTGAAAAAGGAAATACCTTCCGTCAAAACTGGAAAGAAGCTTTCTGAGAATCTGCTCTGCGTTCTGTAAATTCATAACACAGAGATACATCTTTCCCTTCAAGAAGCCTTTCGCTAAGGCTGTTCTTGTGGAATTGGCAAAGGGATATTTGGAAGCCCATAGAGGGGTATGGTGAAAAATTATATACCTTCCGTTAAAAACCGTTAAGAAGCATTCTGAGAAACTGCTCTGTGTTCTGTTAATTCATCTCACAGAGTTTCAGCTTTCCCTTCAAGAAGCCTTTCGTTAAGGCTGTTCTTGTGGAATTGGCAAAGGGATATTTGGAAGCCCATAGAGGGCTATGCTGGAAAAGGAAATATCTTCCGTTCAAAACTGGAAAGAAGCTTTCTGAGAAACTGCTCTGTGTTCTGTTAATTCATCTCACAGAGTTACATCTTTCCCTTCAAGAAGCCTATCGCTAAGACTGTCCTTGTGGAATTGGCAAAGTGATATTTGGAAGCCCGTAGAGGGCTATGGTGAAAATGGAAATATCTTCCGTTCAAAACTGGAAGAAGCTTTCTGAGAAACTGCTCTGTGTTCTCTTAATTCATCTCACAGAGTTACATCTTTCCCTTCAAGAAGCCTTTCGCTAAGGCTGTTCTTGTGGAATTGGCAAAGGGATATTTGGAAGCCCATAGCGGGCTATGGTGAAAAAGGAAATATCTTCCGTTCAAAACTGCAAAGAAGCTTTCTGAGAACCTGATCTGTGTTCTGTTAATTCATCTCACAGAGTTACATCTTTCCCTTCAAGAAGCCTTTCGCTAAGGATGTTCTTGTGGAATTGGCAAAGGGATATTTGGAAGTCCTTAGAGGGCTATGGTGAAAAAGGAAATATCATCCGTTCAAAACTGGAAAGAAGCTTTCTGAGAAACTGCTCTGTGGTCTGTTAATTCATCTCACAGTGTTTCATCTTTCCGTTCAAGAAGCCTTTCGCTAAGGCTGTTCTTGTGGAATTGGCAAAGGAATATTGGGAAGCCCATAGAAGGGTATGGTGAAAAAGAAAATATCTTCCGTTCAAAACTGGAAAGAAGCTTTCTGAGAAACTGCTCTGTGCTCTGTTAATTCATCTCACAGAGTTACATCTTTCCCTTCAAGAAGCCTTTCGCTAAGACTGTCCTTGTGGAATTGGCAAAGTGATATTTGGAAGCCCTTAGAGGACTAGGGTGAAAAAGGAAATATCTTCCGTTCAAAACTGGAAAGAAGCTTTCTGAGAAACTGCTCTGTGTTCTCTAAATTCATCTCACAGAGTTACATCTTTCCCTTCAAGAAGCCTTTCGCTAAGGCTGTTCTTGTGGAATTGGCAAAGGGATATTTGGAAGCCCATAGAGGGCTATGTTGGAAAAGGAAATATCTTCCGTTCAAACTGGAAAGAAGCTTTCTGAGAACCTGCTCTGTGTTCTGTTAATTCATCTCACAGAGTTACATCTTTCCCTTCAAGAAGCCTTTTGCTAAGGCTCTTCTTGTGGAATTGGCAAAGGGATATTTGGAAGTCCTTAGAGGGCTATGGTGAAAAAGGAAATATCTTCCGTTCAAAACTGGAAAGAAGCTTTCTGAGAAACTGCTCTGTGTTCTGTTAACTCATCTCACAGAGTTACATATTTCCCTTCAAGAAGCCTTTCGCTAAGGCTGTTCTTGTGGAATTGGCAAAGGAATATTGGGAAGCCCATAGAGGGGTATGGTGAAAAAGGAAATATCTTCCGTTCAAAACTGGAAAGAAGCTTTCTGAGAAACTGCTCTGTGTTCTGTTAATTCATCTCACAGAGTTACATCTTTCCCTTCAAGAAGCCTTTCGCTAAGACTGTCCTTGTGGAATTGGCAAAGTGATATTTGGAAGCCCGTAGAGGGCTATGTTGGAAAAGGAAATATCTTCCGTTCAAAACTGAAAAGAAGCTTTCTGAGAAACTGCTCTGTGTTCTGTTAATTCATCTCACAGAGTTACATATTTCCCTTCAAGAAGCCTTTCGCTAAGGCTGTTCTTGTGGAATTGGCAAAGGGATATTGGGAAGCCCATAGAGGGGTATGGTGAAAAAGGAAATATCTTCCGTTCAAAACTGGAAAGAAGCTTTCTGAGAAACTGCTCTGTGTTCTGTTAATTCATCTCACAGAGTTACATCTTTCCCTTCAAGAAGCCTTTCGCTAAGGCTGTTCTTGTGGAATTGGCAAAGGGATATTTGGAAGCCCACAGAGGGCTATGGTGAAAAAGGAAATATCTTCCGTTCAAAACTGGAAAGAAGCTTTCTGAGAAACTGCTCTGTGTTCTGTTAATTCATCTCACAGAGTTACATATTTCCCTTCAAGAAGCCTTTCGCTAAGGATGTTCTTGTGGAATTGGCAAAGGGATATTTGGAAGCCCTTAGAGGACTAGGGTGAAAAAGGAAATATCTTCCGTTCAAAATAGGAAAGAAGCTTTCTGAGCAACTGCTCTGTGTTCTGTTAATTCATCTCATAGAGTTACATCTTTCCCTTCAAGAAGCCTTTCGCTAAGGCTGTTCTTGTGGAATTGGCAAAGGGATATTTGGAAGCCCACAGAGGGCTATGGTGAACAAGGAAATTTCTTCAGCTTAAAACTGGAAAGAAGCTTTCTGAGAACCTGCTCTGTGTTCTGTTAATTCATCACACAGAGTTACATCTTTCCCTTCAACAAACCTTTCGCTAAGACAGTTCTTGTGGAATTGGCAAAGGGATATTTTGAAGCCCATAGAGGGGTATGGTGAAAAATTATATATCTTCCGTTAAAAACTGTTAAGAAGCATTCTGAGAAACTGCTCTGTGTTCTGTTAATTCATCTCACAGAGTTTCAGCTTTCCCTTCAAGAAGCCTTTCGTTAAGGCTGTTCTTGTGGAATTGGCAAAGGGATATTTGGAAGCCCATAGAGGGCTATGGTGAAAAAGGAAATATCTTCCGTTCAAAACTGGAAAGAAGCTTTCTGAGAAACTGCTCTGTGTTCTGTTAATTCATCTCACAGAGTTACATCTTTCCCTTCAAGAAGCCTTTCGCTAAGACTGTCCTTGTGGAATTGGCAAAGTGATATTTGGAAGCCCGTAGAGGGCTATGTTGGAAAAGGAAATATCTTCCGTTCAAAACTGAAAAGAAGCTTTCTGAGAAACTGCTCTGTGTTCTGTTAATTCATCTCAAAGAGTTACATCTTTCCCTTCAAGAAGCCTTTCGCTAAGGCTGTTCTTGTGGAATTGGCAAAGGGATATTTGGAAGCCCACAGAGGGCTATGGTGAAAAAGGAAATATCTTCCCTTTAAAACTGGAAAGAAGCTTTCTGAGAAACTGCTCTGTGTTATGTTAATTCATCTCACAGAGTTACATATTTCCCTTCAAGAAGCCTTTCGCTAAGGATGTTCTTGTGGAATTGGCAAAGGGATATTTGGAAGCCCTTAGAGGACTAGGGTGAAAAAGGAAGTATCTTCCGTTCAAAATAGGAAAGAAGCTTTCTGAGCAACTGCTCTGTGTTCTGTTAATTCATCTCACAGAGTTACATCTTTCCCTTCAACAAGCCTTTCCCTAAGGCTGTTCTTGTGGAATTGGCAAAGGGATATTTGGAAGCCCACAGAGGGCTACGGTGAACAAGGAAATATCTTCAGTTTAAAACTGGAAAGAAGCTTTCTGAGAAACTGCTCTGTGTTCTGGTAATTCATCACACAGAGTTACATCTTTCCCTTCAAGAAGCCTTTCGCTAAGGCTGTTCTTGTGGAATTGGCAAAGGGATATTTGGAAGCCCATAGCGGGCTATGGTGAAAAAGGAAATATCTTCCGTTCAAAACTGGAAAGAAGCTTTCTGAGAACCTGCTCTGTGTTCTGTTAATTCATCTCACAGAGTTACATCTTTCCCTTCAAGAAGCCTTTCGCTAAGGCTGTTCTTGTGGAATTGGCAAAGGGATATTTGGAAGTCCTTAGAGGGCTATGGTGAAAAAGGAAATATCATCCGTTCAAAACTGGAAAGAAGCTTTCTGAGAAACTGCTCTGTGGTCTGTTAATTCACCTCACAGTGTTTCATCTTTCCGTTCAAGAAGCCTTTCGCTAAGGCTGTTCTTGTGGAATTGGCAAAGGAATATTGGGAAGCCCATAGAGGGGTATGGTGAAAAAGGAATTATCTTCCGTTCAAAACTGGAAAGAAGTTTTCTGAGAAACTGCTCTGTGTTCTGTTAATTCATCTCACAGAGTTACATCTTTCCCTTCAAGAAACCTTTCGCTAAGGCTGTTCATGTGGAATTTACAAAGGGATATTTTGAAGCCCATAGAATGCTATAGTGAAAAACGAAATATCTTCCGTTCAAAACTGGCAAGAAGCTTTCTGAGAAACTGCTCGGTGTTCTGTTAATTCATCTCACAGAGGTACATCTTTCCCTTCAAGAAGCCTTTCGCTAAGGATGTTCTTGTGGAATTGGCAAAGGGATATTTGGAAGCCCTTAGAGGACTAAGGTGAAAAAGGAAATATCTTCCATTCAAAACTGGAAAGAAGATTTCGGAGAAACTGCTCTGTGTTCTGTAAATTCATCTCACATAGGTACATCTTTCCCTTCAAGAAGCCTTTCAAAAAGGCTGTTCTTGTGGAATTGGCAAAGGGATATTTGGAAGCCCATAGAGGGCTATGGTGAAAAAGGAAATATCTTCCGTTCAAAATAGGAAAGAAGCTTTCTAAAAAACTGCTCTGTGTTCTGTTAATTCATCTCAGACAGTTACATCTTTCCCTTCAAGAAGCCTTTCGCTAAGACTGTCCTTGTGGAATTGGCAAAGTGATATTTGGAAGCCCGTAGAGGGCTACGGTGAAAATGGAAATATCTTCCGTTCAAAACTGGAAGAAGCTTTCTGAGAAACTGCTCTGTGTTCTGTTAATTCATCTCGCAGAGGTACATCTTTCCCTTCAAGAAGCCTTTCGCTAAGGATGTTCTTGTGGAATTGGCAAAGGGATATTTGGAAGCCCTTAGAGGACTAGGGTGAAAAAGGAAATATCTTCCGTTCAAAATAGGAAAGAAGCTTTCTGAGCAACTGCTCTGTGTTCTGTTAATTCATCTCACAGAGTTACATCTTTCCCTTCAAGAAGCCTTTTGCTAAGGCTCTTCTTGTGGAATTGGCAAAGGGATATTTGGAAGTCCTTAGAGGGCTATGGTGAAAAAGGATATATCTTCCGTTCAAAACTGGAAAGAAGCTTTCTGAGAAACTGCTCTGTGTTCTGTTAACTCATCTCACAGAGTTATATATTTCCCTTCAAGAAGCCTTTCGCTAAGGCTGTTCTTGTGGAATTGGCAAAGGAATATTCGGAAGCCCATAGAGGGGTATGGTGAAAAAGGAAATATCTTCCGTTCAAAACTGGAAAGAAGCTTTCTGAAAAACTGCTCTGTGTTCTGTTAATTCATCTCACAGAGTTACATCTTTCCCTTCAAGAAGCCTTTCGCTAAGACTGTCCTTGTGGAACTGGCAAAGTGATATTTGGAAGCCCGTAGAGGGCTATGTTGGAAAAGGAAATATCTTCCGTTCAAAACTGAAAAGAAGCTTTCTGAGAAACTGCTCTGTGTTCTGTTAATTCATCTCACAGAGTTACATCTTTCCCTTCAAGAAGCCTTTCGCTAAGGCTGTTCTTGTGGAATTGGCAAAGGGATATTTGGAAGCCCTTAGAGGGCTATGGTGAAAAAGGAAATATCTTCCGTTCAAAACTGGAAAGACGCTTTCTAAAAAACTGCTCTGTGTTCTGTTAATTCATCTCAGACAGTTACATCTTTCCCTTCAAGAAGCCTTTCGCTAAGACTGTCCTTGTGGAATTGGCAAAGTGATATTTGGAAGCCCGTAGAGGGCTACGGTGAAAATGGAAATATCTTCCGTTCAAAACTGGAAGAAGCTTTCTGAGAAACTGCTCTGTGTTCTGTTAATTCATCTCACAGAGTTACATCTTTCCCTTCAAGAAGCCTTTCGCTAAGGCTGTTCTTGTGGAATTGGCAAAGGGATATTTGGAAGCCCTTAGAGGGCTATGGTGAAAAAGGAAATATCTTCCGTTCAAAACTGGAAAGAAGCTTTCTGAGAAACTGCTCTGTGTTCTGTTAACTCATCTCACAGAGTTACATATTTCCCTTCAAGAAGCCTTTCGCTAAGGCTGTTCTTGTGGAATTGGCAAAGGGATATTGGGAAGCCCATAGAGGGGTATGGTGAAAAAGGAAATATCTTCCGTTCAAAACTGGAAAGAAGCTTTCTGAGAAACTGCTCTGTGTTCTGTTAATTCATCTCACAGAGTTACATCTTTCCCTTCAAGAAGCCTTTCGCTAAGGCTGTTCTTGTGGAATTGGCAAAGGGATATTTGGAAGCCCACAGAGGGCTATTGTGAAAAAGGAAATATCTTCCCTTTAAAACTGGATAGAAGCTTTCTGAGAAACTGCTCTGTGTTCTGTTAATTCACCTCACAGAGTTACATATTTCCCTTCAAGAAGCCTTTCTCTAAGGATGTTCTTGTGGAATTGGCAAAGGGATATTTGGAAGCCCTTAGAGGACTAGGGTGAAAAAGGAAATATCTTCCGTTCAAAATAGGAAAGAAGCTTTCTGAGCAACTGCTCTGTGTTCTGTTAATTCATCTCACAGAGTTACATCTTTCCCTTCAAGAAGCCTTTCGCTAAGGCTGTTCTTGTGGAATTGGCAAAGGGATATTTGGAAGCCCACAGAGGGCTACGGTGAACAAGGAAATATCTTCAGTTTAAAACTGGAAAGAAGCTTTCTGAGAAACTGCTCTGTGTTCTGGTAATTCATCTCACAGAGGTACATCTTTCCCTTCAAGAAGCCTTTCGCTAAGGCTCTTCTTGTGGAATTGGCAAAGGGATATTTGGAAGTCCTTAGAGGCCTATGGTGAAAAAGGAAATATCATCCTTTCAAAACTGGAAAGAAGCTTTCTGAGAAACTGCTCTGTGGTCTGTTAATTCATCTCACAGTGTTTCATCTTTCCGTTCAAGAAGCCTTTCGCTAAGGCTGTTCTTGTGGAATTGGCAAAGGAATATTGGGAAGCCCATAGAGGGGTATGGTGAAAAAGGAAATATCTTCCGTTCCAAACTGGAAAGAAGTTTTCTGAGAAACTGCTCTGTGTTCTGTTAATTCATCTCACAGAGTTACATCTTTCCCTTCAAAAAGCCTTTCGCTAAGACTGTCCTTGTGGAATTGGCAAAGTGATATTTGGAAGCCCGTAGAGGGCTATGGTGGAAAAGGAAATATCTTAGGTTCAAAACTGAAAAGAAGCTTTCTGAGAAACTTCTCTGTGTTCTGTTAATTCATCTCACAGAGTTACATCTTTCCCTTCAGGAAACCTTTCGCTAAGGCTGTTCTTGTGGAATTTACAAAGGGATATTTTGAAGCCCATAGAATGCTATAGTGAAAAACGAAATATCTTCCGTTCAAAACTGGAAAGAAGCTTTCTGAGAAACTGCTCTGTGTTCTGTTAATTCATCTCGCAGAGGTACATCTTTCCCTTCAAGAAGCCTTTCGCTAAGGATGTTCTTGTGGAATTGGCAAAGGGATATTTGGAAGCCCTTAGAGGACTAGGGTGAAAAAGGAAATATCTTCCGTTCAAAATAGGAAAGAAGCTTTCTGAGCAACTGCTCTGTGTTCTGTTAATTCATCTCACAGAGTTACATCTTTCCCTTCAAGAAGCCTTTCGCTAAGGCTGTTCTTGTGGAATTGGCAAAGGGATATTTGGAACCCCTAGAGGGCTATGGTGAAAAAGGAAATATCTTCCATTCAAAACTGGAAAGAAGCTTTCTGAGAAACTGCTCTGTGTTCTGTAAATTCATCTCACATAGGTACATCTTTCCCTTCAAGAAGCCTTTCGAAAAGGCTGTTCTTGTGGAATTGGCAAAGGGATATTTGGAAGCCCATAGCGGGCTATGGTGAAAAAGGAAATATCTTCCGTTCAAAACTGGAAAGAAGCTTTCTGAGAACCTGCTCTGTGTTCTGTTAATTCATCTCACAGAGTTACATCTTTCCCTTCAAGAAGCCTTTCGCTAAGGCTGTTCTTGTGGATTTGGCAAAGGGATATTTGGAAGCCCATAGAGGGCTATGGTGAAAAAGGAACTACCTTCCGTTCAAAACTGGAAAGAAGCTTTCTGAGAATCTGCTCTGTGTTCTGTTAATTCATAACACAGAGGTACATCTTTCCCTTCAAGAAGCCTTTCGCTAAGGCTGTTCTTGTGCAATTGGCCAAGGGATATATGGAAGCCCATAGAGGGCTATGGTGAAACAGGAAATATCTTCCGTTCAAAACTGGAAAGAAGCTTTCTGAGCAACTGCTCCGAGTTCTGTTAAATCACCTCACAGAGTTACATCTTTCCCTTCAAGAAGCCTTTCGCTAAGTCTGTTCTTGTGGAATTGGCACAGGGATATTTGGAACCCCTAGAGGGCTATGGTGAAAAAGGAAATATGTTCCATTCAAAACCGGAAAGAAGCTTTCTGAGAAACTGCTCTATGTTCTGTTAATTCATCTCACAGAGGTATATCTTTCCCTTCAAGAAGCCTTTCGCTAAGGCTGTCCTTGTGGAATTGGGAAAGGGATATTTGGATCCCCTAGAGGGCTATGGTGAAAAAGGAAATATCTTCCATTCAAAACTGGAAAGAAGCTTTCTGAGAAACTGCTCTGTGTTCTGTTAATTCATCTCACAGAGTTACATCTTTCCCTTCAAGGAGCCTTTCGCTAAGTCTATTCTTGTGGAATTGGCAAAGGGATATTTGGAAGCCCATAGAGGTCTAGGGTGAAAAAGGAATTATCTTCCGATGAAAAATGGAAAGAAGCTTTCTGAGAAACTGCTCTGTGTTCTGTTAATTCATCTCACTGAGTTACATCTTTCCCTTCAAGAAGCCTTTCGTTAAGGCTGTTATTGTGGAATTGGCAAAGGGATATTTGGAAGATCATAGAGGGCTAGGGTGAAAAAGGAAATATCTTCCGTTCAAAACTGGAAAGAAGCTTTCTGAGAAACTGCTCTGTGTTCTGTTAATTCATCTCAGAGACATACATCTTTCCCTTAAAGAAGCCTTTCGCTAAGGCTGTTCTTGTGGAATCGGCAAAGGGATATTTGGAAGCCCATAGAGGGCTATGGTGAAAAAGGAAATACCTTCCGTTCAAAACTGGAAAGAAGCTTTCTGAGAATCTGCTCTGTGTTCTGTTAATTCATAACACAGAGGTACATCTTTCCCTTCAAGAAGCCTTTCGCTAAGGCTGTTCTTGTGGAATTGGCAAAGGGATATTTGGAAGCCCGTAGAGGGCTATGGTGAAAAAGGAAATATCTTCCGTTCAAAACTGGAAAGAAGCTTTCTGAGCAACTGCTCTGAGTTCTGTTAATTCACCTCACAGAGTTACATCTTACCCTTCAAGAAGCCTTTCGCTAAGGCTGTTCTTGTGGAATTGGCAAAGGGATATTTGGAACCCCTAGAGGGCTATGGTGAAAAAGGAAATAACTTCCATTCAAAACTGGAAAGAAGCTTTCTGAGAAACTGCTCTGTGTTCTGTTAATTCATCTCACAGAGTTACATCTTTCCCTTCAAGAAGCCTTTCGCTAAGGGTATTCTTGTGGAATTGGCAAAGGGATACTTGGAAGCCCATAGAGGTCTAGGGTGAAAAAGGAATTATCTTCCGATGAAAAATGGAAAGAAGCTTTCTGAGAAACTGCTCTGTGTTCTGTTAATTCATCTCACTGAGTTACATCTTTCCCTTCAAGAAGCCTTTCGTTAAGGCTGTTCTTGTGGAATTGGCAAAGGGATATTTGGAAGATCATAGAGGGCTAGGGTGAAAAAGGAAATATCTTCCGTTCAAAACTGGAAAGAAGCTTTCTGAGAAACTGCTCTGTGTTCTGTTAATTCATCTCAGAGACATACAGCTTTCCCTTAAAGAAGCCTTTCGCTAAGGCTGTTCTTGTGGAATTCGCAAAGGGATATTTGGAACCCCATAGAGGGCTATGGTGAAAAAGGAAATATCTTCCGTTCAAAACTGGAAAGTAGCTTTCTGAGAAACTGCTATGTATTCTGTAACTTCATCTCACAGAGTTACATCTTTCCCTTCAAGAAGCCTTTCGCTAAGGCCGTTCTTCTGGAATTGGCAAAGGGATATTTGGAAGCCCTTAGAGGGCTATGGTTAAAAAAGAAATATCTTCCGTTCAAAACTGGAAAGAAGCTTTCTGAGAAACTGCTCTGTGTTCTGTTAATTCGTCTCACAGAGTTACATCTTTCCCTTCAAGAAACCTTTCGCTGAGGCAGTTCTTGTGGAATTGGCAGAGGGATATTTGGAAGCCCATAGAGGGGTATGGTGAAAAAGGATATAACTTCCGTTAAAAACTGTTAAGAAGCTTTCTGAGAAACTGCTCTGTGTTCTGTTAATTCATCTCACAGAGTTTCATCTTTCCCTTAAAGAAGCCTTTCGTTAAGGCTCTTCTTGTGGAATTGGCAAAGGGATATTAGAAGACCATAAGGGCTATGATGGAAAAGGAAATATCTTCCGTTCAAAACTGGAAAGAATCTTTCTGAGAAACTGCTCTGTGTTCTGTTAATTCATCTCACAGAGTTACATCTTTCCCTTCAAGAAGCCTATCGCTAAGACTGTCCTTCTGGAATTGGCAAAGTGATATTTGGAAGCCCGTAGAGGGCTATGGTGAAAAAGGAAATATCTTCCGTTCAAAACTGGAAAGAAGCTTTCTGAGAAACTGCTCTGTGTTCTCCTAATTCATCTCACAGAGTTACATCTTTCCTTTCAAGAAGCCTTTCGCTAAGGCTGTTCTTGTGGAATTGGCAAAGGGATATTTGGAAGCCCATAGCGGGCTATGGTGAAAAAGGAAATATCTTCCGTTCAAAACTGGAAAGAAGCTTTCTGAGAAACTGCTCTGTGTTCTGTTAATTCATCTCACAGAGTTACATATTTCCCGTCAAGAAGCCTTTCGCTAATGCCGTTCTTGTGGAATTTGCAAAGGGATATTTGGAAGCCCATAGAGGGCTATAGTGAAAAAGGAAATATCTTCCGTTCAAAACTGGAAAGAAGCTTTCTGAGAAACTGCTCTGTGTTCTGTTAATTCATCTCACAGAGTTATATCTTTCCCTTCAAGAAGCCTTTCGCTAAGGCTGTTGTTGTGGAATTGGCAAAGGGATATTTGGAAGCCCATAGAGGGCTATGGTGAAAAAGGAAATACCTTCCGTTCAAAACTGGAAAGAAGCTTTCTGAGAATCTGCTCTGTGTTCTGTTAATTCATAACACAGAGGTACATCTTTCCCTTCAAGAAGCCTTTCGCTAAGGCTGTTCTTGTGGAATTGGCAAAGGGATATTTGGAAGCCCATTGAGGCTATGGTGAAAAAGGAAATATCTTCCGTTCAAAACTGGAAAGAAGCTTTCTGAGCAACTGCTCTGAGTTCTGTTAATTCACCTCACAGAGTTACATCTTTCCCTTCAAGAAGCCTTTCGCTAAGGCTGTTCTTGTGGAATTGGCAAAGGGATATTTGGAACCCCTAGAGGGCTATGGTGAAAAAGGAAATATCTTCCATTCAAAACTGGAAAGAAACTTTCTGAGAAACAGCTCTGTGTTCTGTTAATTCATCCCACAGAGTTACATCTTTCCCTTCAAAAAGCCTTTCGCTAAGGCTGTTCTTGTGGAATTGGCAAAGTGATATTTGGAAGCCCGTAGAGGGCTACGGTGGAAAAGGAAATATCTTCCGTTCAAAACTGGAAAGAAGCTATCTGAGAAACTGCTCTGTGTTCTGTTAATTCATCTCACATAGTTTCATCTTTCCCTTCAAGAAGCCTTTCGCTAAGACTGTCCTTGTGGAATTGGCAAAGTGATATTTGGAAGCCCGTAGAGGGCTACGGTGAAAAAGGAAATATCTTCCGGTCAAAACTGGAAAGAAGCTTTCTGAGAAACTACTCTGTGTTCTGTTAATTCACCTAACAGAGTTATATCTTTCCCTTCAAGAAGCCTTTGGTTAAGGCTGTTGTTGTTGAATTGTCAAAGGGATATTTGGAAGCCCTTAGAGGTCTATTGTGAAAAAGGAAATGTCTTCCGTTCAAAATTAGAAGGAAGCTTTCTGAGAAACTGCTCTGTGTTCCGTTAATTCATCTCACAGAGTTACATCATTCCCTCCAAGAAGCCTTTCGCTAAGGCTGTTCTTGTGGAATTGGCAAAGGGATATTTGGAAGCCCATAGAGGCGTATGGTGAAAAAGGAAATATCTTCCGTTCAAAACTGGAAAGAGGCTTTCTGAGGAACTGCTCTGTGTTCTATTAATTCATCTCACAGAGTTACATCTTTCCCTTCAAGAAGCCTTTCGCTAAGACTGTCTTGTGGAATTGGCAAAGTGATATTTGGAAGCCCGTAGAGGGCTATGGTGAAAAAGGAAATATCTTCCGTTCAAAACTGGAAAGAAGCTTTCTGAGAAACTGCTCTGTGTTCTGTTAATTCATCTCACAGAGTTACATCTTTCCCTTCAAGAAGCCTTTCGCTAAGGCTGTTCTTGTGGAATTGGCAAAGGGATATTTGCAAGCCCGTAGAGGGCAATGGTGAAAAAGGAAATATCTTCGGTTCAAAACTGGAAAGAAGCTTTCTGAGAAACTGCTCTGAGTTCGGTTAATTCACCTCACAGAGTTTCGTCTTTCCCTTCAAGAAGCCTTTGGTTAAGGCTGTTTTTGTTGAATTGGCAAAGGGATATTTGGAAGCCCATAGAGGTCTAAGGTGAAAAAGGAAATATCTTCCGTTCAAAATTGGAAAGAAGCTTTCTGAGAAACTGCTCTGTGTTCCGTTAATTCATCTCACAGAGTTACATCATTCCCTCCAAGAAGCCTTTCGCTAAGGCTGTTCTTGTGGAATTGGCAAAGGGATATTTGGAAGCCCATAGAGGCGTATGGTGAAAAAGGAAATATCTTCCGTTCAAAACTGGAAAGAGGCTTTCTGGGGAACTGCTCTGTGTTCTGTTAATTCATCTCACAGAGTTACATCTTTCCCTTCAAGAAGCCTTTCGCTAAGACTGTCCTTGTGGAATTGGCAAAGTGATATTTGGAAGCCCGTAGAGGGCTATGGTGAAAAAGGAAATATCTTCCGTTCAAAACTGGAAAGAAGCTTTCTGAGAAACTGCTCTGTGTTCTGTTAATTCATCTCACAGAGTTACATCTTTCCCTTCAAGAAGCCTTTCGCTAAGGCTGTTCTTGTGGAATTGGCAAAGGGATATTTGGAAGCCCATAGAGGGCAATGGTGAAAAAGGAAATATCTTCCGTTCAAAACTGGAAAGAAGCTTTCTGAGCAACTGCTCTGAGTTCGGTTAATTCACCTCACAGAGTTACATCTTTCCCTTCAAGAAGCCTTTCGCTAAAGCTGTTCTTGTGGAATTGGCAAAGGGATATTTGGAACCCCTAGAGGGCTATGGTGAAAAAGGAAATATCTTCCATTCAAAACTGGAAAGAAGCTTTCTGAGAAACTGCTCTGTGTTCTGTTATTTCATCTCACAGAGTTACATCTTTCCCTTCAAGAAGCCTTTCGCTAAGGCTATTCTTGTGGAATTGGCAAAGGGATATTTGGAAGCCCATAGAGGTCTAGGGTGAAAAAGTAATTATCTTCCGATGAAAAATGGAAAGAAGCTTTCTGAGAAACTGCTCTGTGTTCTGTTAATTCATCTCACTGAGTTACATCTTTCCCTTCAAGAAGCCTTTCGTTAAGGTTGTTCTTGTGGAATTGGCAAAGGGATATTTGGAAGCCCATAGAGGGCTATGGTGAAAAAGGAAATATCTTCCGTTCAAAACTGGAAAGTAGCTTTCTGAGAAACTGCTATGTATTCTGTTACTTCATCTCACAGAGTTACATCTTTCCCTTCAAGAAGCCTTTTGCTAAGGCCGTTCTTGTGGAATTGGCAAAGGGATATTTGGAAGCCCTTAGAGGGCTATGGATAAAAAAGAAATATCTTCCGTTCAAAACCTGAAAGAAGCTTTCTGAGAAACTGCTCTGTGTTCTGTTAATTCGTCTCACAGAGTTACATCTTTCCCTTCAAGAAGCCTATCGCTAAGACCGTCCTTCTGGAATTGGCATAGTGATATTTGGAAGCCCGTAGAGGGCTATGGTGAAAAAGGAAATATCTTCCGTTCAAAACTGGAAAGAAGCTTTCTGAGAAACTGCTCTGTGTTCTCCTAATTCATCTCACAAAGTTACATCTTTCCCTTCAAGAAGCCTTTCGCTAAGACTGTCCTTGTGGAATTGGCAAAGTGATATTTGGAAGCCCATAGAGGGCTACGGTGAAAAAGGAAATATCTTCCGTTCAACACTGCAAAGAAGCTTTCTGAGAAACTGCTCTGTGTTCTGTTAATTCATCTCGCAGAGTTACATCTTTCCCTTCAAGAAGCCTTTCGCTATGGCTGCTCTTGTGGAATTGGCAAAGGGATATTTGGAAGAACACAGAGTGCTATGGTGAAAAAGGAAATATCTTCCGTTCAAAACTGGAAAGAAGCTTTCTGAGAAACTGCTCTGTGTTCTGTTAATTCATCTCACAGAGGTACATCTTTCCCTTCAAGAAGCCTTTCGCTAAGGATGTTCTTGTGGAATTGACAAAGGGATATTTGGAAGCCCTTAGAGGACTAGGGTGAAAAAGGAAATATCTTCCGTTCAAAATAGGAAAGAAGCTTTCTGAGCAACTGCTCTGTGTTCTGTTAATTCATCTCACAGAGTTACATATTTCCCGTCAAGAAGCATTTCGCTAAGGCCGTTCTTGTGGAATTTGCAAAGGGATATTTGGAAGCCCATAGAGGGCTATAGTGATAAAGGAAATATCTTCCATTCACAACTGGAAAGAAGCTTTCTGAGAAACTGCTCTGTGTTCTGTTAATTCATCTCACAGAGTTATATCTTTCCCTTCAAGAAGCCTTTCGCTAAGGCTGTTGTTGTGGAATTGGCAAAGGGATATTTGGAAGCCCATAGAGGGCTATGGTGAAAAAGGAAATACCTTCCGTTCAAAACTGGAAAGAAGCTTTCTGAGAATCTGCTCTGTGTTCTGTTAATTCATAACACAGAGGTACATCTTTCCCTTCAAGAAGCCTTTCGCTAAGGCTGTTCTTGTGGAATTGGCAAAGGGATATATGGAAGCCCATAGAGGGCTATGGTGAAAAAGGAAATATCTTCCGTTCAAAACTGGAAAGAAGCTTTCTGAACAACTGCTCTGTGTTCTGTTAAATCACCTCACAGAGTTACATCTTTCCCTTCAAGAAGCCTTTCGCTAAGTCTGTTCTTGTGGAATTGGCAAAGAGATATTTGGAACCCCTAGAGGGCTATGGTGAAAAAGGAAATATCTACCATTCAAAACCGGAAAGAAGCTTTCTGAGAAACTGCTCTATGTTCTGTTAATTCATCTCACAGAGTTTCATCTTTCCCTTCAAGAAGCCTTTCGCTAAGTCTGTCCTTGTGGAATTGGGAAAGGGATATTTGGAACCCCTAGAGGGCTATGTTGAAAAAGGAAATATCTTCCATTCAAAACTGGAAAGAAGCTTTCTGAGAAACTGCTCTGTGTTCTGTTAATTCATCTCACAGAGTTACATCTTTCCCTTCAAGAAGCCTTTCGCTAAGGCTATTCTTGTGGAATTGGCAAAGGGATATTTGGAATCCCATAGAGGTCTAGAGTGAAAAAGGAATTATCTTCCGATGAAAAATGGAAAGAAGCTCTCTGAGAAACTGCTCTGTGTTCTGTTAATTCATCTCACTGAGTTACATCTTTCCATTCAAGAAGCCTTTCGTTAAGGCTGTTCTTGTGGAATTGGCAAAGGGATATTTGGAAGATCATAGAGGGCTAGGGTGAAAAAGGAAATATCTTCCGCTCAAAACTGCAAAGAAGCTTTCTGAGAAACTGCTCTGTGTTCTGTTAATTCATCTCAGAGACATACATCTTTCCCTTAAAGAAGCCTTTCGCTAAGGCTGTTCTGGTGGAATTGGCAAAGGGATATTTGGAAGCCCATAGAGGGCTATGGTGAAAAAGGAAATATCTTCCGTTGAAAACTGGAAAGTAGCTTTCTGAGAAACTGCTCTGTATTCTGTTACTTCATCTCACAGAGTTACATCTTTCCCTTCAAGAAGTCTTTCGCTAAGGCCGTTCTTGTGGAATTGGCAAAGGGATATTTTGAAGCCCTTAGAGGGCTATGGTTAAAAAAGAAATATCTTCCGTTTAAAACTGGAAAGAAGCTTTCTGAGAAACTGCTCTGTGTTCTGTTAATTCATCTCACAGAGTTACATCTTTCCCTTCAAGAAGCCTTTCGCTAAGGCTGTTCTTGTGGAATTGGCAAAGGGATATTTGGAAGCCCACAGAGGGCTACGGTGAACAAGGAAATATCTTCAGTTTAAAACTGGAAAGAAGCTTTCTGAGAAACTGCTCTGTGTTCTGGTAATTCATCTCACAGAGGTACATCTTTCCTTTCAAGAAGCCTTTCGCTAAGGCTGTTCTTGTGGAATTGGCAAAGGGATATTTGGAAGCCCATAGCGGGCTATGGTGAAAAAGGAAATATCTTCCGTTCAAAACTGGAAAGAAGCTTTCTGAGAACCTGCTCTGTGTTCTGTTAATTCATCTCACAGAGTTACATCTTTCCCTTCAAGAAGCCTTTCGCTAAGGCTCTTCTTGTGGAATTGGCAAAGGGATATTTGGAAGTCCTTAGAGGGCTATGGTGAAAAAGGAAATATCATCCGTTCAAAACTGGAAAGAAGCTTTCTGAGAAACTGCTCTGTGGTCTGTTAATTCATCTCACAGTGTTTCATCTTTCCGTTCAAGAAGCCTTTCGCTAAGGCTGTTCTTGTGGAATTGGCAAAGGAATATTGGGAAGCCCATAGAGGGGTATGGTGAAAAAGGAAATATCTTCCGTTCCAAACTGGAAAGAAGTTTTCTGAGAAACTGCTCTGTGTTCTGTTAATTCATCTCACAGAGTTACATCTTTCCCTTCAAGAAGCCTTTCGCTAAGACTGTCCTTGTGGAATTGGCAAAGTGATATTTGGAAGCCCGTAGAGGGCTATGGTGGAAAAGGAAATATCTTAGGTTCAAAACTGAAAAGAAGCTTTCTGAGAAACTGCTCTGTGTTCTGTTAATTCATCTCACAGAGTTACATCTTTCCCTTCAGGAAACCTTTCGCTAAGGCTGTTCTTGTGGAATTTACAAAGGGATATTTTGAAGCCCATAGAATGCTATAGTGAAAAACGAAATATCTTCCGTTCAAAACTGGAAAGAAGCTTTCTGAAAAACTGCTCTGTGTTCTGTTAATTCATCTCGCAGAGGTACATCTTTCCCTTCAAGAAGCCTTTCGCTAAGGATGTTCTTGTGGAATTGGCAAAGGGATATTTGGAAGCCCTTAGAGGACTAGGGTGAAAAAGGAAATATCTTCCGTTCAAAATAGGAAAGAAGCTTTCTGAGCAACTGCTCTGTGTTCTGTTAATTCATCTCACAGAGTTACATCTTTCCCTTCAAGAAGCCTTTCGCTAAGGCTGTTCTTGTGGAATTGGCAAAGGGATATTTGGAACCCCTAGAGGGCTATGGTGAAAAAGGAAATATCTTCCATTCAAAACTGGAAAGAAGCTTTCTGAGAAACTGCTCTGTGTTCTGTAAATTCATCTCACATAGGTACATCTTTCCCTTCAAGAAGCCTTTCGAAAAGGCTGTTCTTGTGGAATTGGCAAAGGGATATTTGGAAGCCCATAGCGGGCTATGGTGAAAAAGGAAATATCTTCCGTTCAAAACTGGAAAGAAGCTTTCTGAGAACCTGCTCTGTGTTCTGTTAATTCATCTCACAGAGTTACATCTTTCCCTTCAAGAAGCCTTTCGCTAAGGCTGTTCTTGTGGAATTGGCAAAGGGATATTTGGAAGCCCATAGAGGGCTATGGTGAAAAAGGAAATACCTTCCGTTCAAAACTGGAAAGAAGCTTTCTGAGAATCTGCTCTGTGTTCTGTTAATTCATAACACAGAGGTACATCTTTCCCTTCAAGAAGCCTTTCGCTAAGGCTGTTCTTGTGCAATTGGCCAAGGGATATATGGAAGCCCATAGAGGGCTATGGTGAAACAGGAAATATCTTCCGTTCAAAACTGGAAAGAAGCTTTATGAGCAACTGCTCTGAGTTCTGTTAAATCACCTCACAGTGTTACATCTTTCCCTTCAAGAAGCCTTTCGCTAAGTCTGTTCTTGTGGAATTGGCACAGGGATATTTGGAACCCCTAGAGGGCTATGGTGAAAAAGGAAATATGTTCCATTCAAAACCGGAAAGAAGCTTTCTGAGAAACTGCTCTATGTTCTGTTAATTCATCTCACAGAGGTATATCTTTCCCTTCAAGAAGCCTTTCGCTAAGGCTGTCCTTGTGGAATTGGGAAAGGGATATTTGGATCCCCTAGAGGGCTAGGGTGAAAAAGGAAATATCTTCCATTCAAAACTGGAAAGAAGCTTTCTGAGAAACTGCTCTGTGTTCTGTTAATTCATCTCACAGAGTTACATCTTTCCCTTCAAGAAGCCTTTCGGTAAGTCTATTCTTGTGGAATTGGCAAAGGGATATTTGGAAGCCCATAGAGGTCTAGGGTGAAAAAGGAATTATCTTCCGATGAAAAATGGAAAGAAGCTTTCTGAGAAACTGCTCTGTGTTCTGTTAATTCATCTCACTGAGTTACATCTTTCCCTTCAAGAAGCCTTTCGTTAAGGCTGTTATTGTGGAATTGGCAAAGGGATATTTGGAAGATCATAGAGGGCTAGGGTGAAAAAGGAAATATCTTCCGTTCAAAACTGGAAAGAAGCTTTCTGAGAAACTGCTCTGTGTTCTGTTAATTCATCTCAGAGACATACATCTTTCCCTTAAAGAAGCCTTTCGCTAACGCTGTTCTTGTGGAATTGGCAAAGGGATATTTGGAAGCCCATAGAGGGCTATGGTGAAAAAGGAAATACCTTCCGTTCAAAACTGGAAAGAAGCTTTCTGAGAATCTGCTCTGTGTTCTGTTAATTCATAACACAGAGGTACATCTTTCCCTTCAAGAAGCCTTTCGCTAAGGCTGTTCTTGTGGAATTGGCAAAGGGATATTTGGAAGCCCGTAGAGGGCTATGGTGAAAAAGTAAATATCTTCCGTTCAAAACTGGAAAGAAGCTTTCTGAGCAACTGCTCTGAGTTCTGTTAATTCACCTCACAGAGTTACATCTTACCTTTCAAGAAGCCTTTCGCTAAGGCTGTTCTTGTGGAATTGGCAAAGGGATATTTGGAACCCCTAGAGGGCTATGGTGAAAAAGGAAATATCTTCCATTCAAAACTGGAAAGAAGCTTTCTGAGAAACTGCTCTGTGTTCTGTTAATTCATCTCACAGAGTTACATCTTTCCCTTCAAGAAGCCTTTCGCTAAGGCTATTCTTGTGGAATTGGCAAAGGGATACTTGGAAGCACATAGAGGTCTAGGGTGAAAAAGGAATTATCTTCCGATGAAAAATGGAAAGAAGCTTTCTGAGAAACTGCTCTGTGTTCTGTTAATTCATCTCACTGAGTTACATCTTTCCCTTCAAGAAGCCTTTCGTTAAGGCTGTTCTTGTGGAATTGGCAAAGGGATATTTGGAAGATCATAGAGGGCTAGGGTGAAAAAGGAAATATCTTCCGTTCAAAACTGGAAAGAAGCTTTCTGAGAAACTGCTCTGTGTTCTGTTAATTCATCTCAGAGACATACAGCTTTCCCTTAAAGAAGCCTTTCGCTAAGGCTGTTCTTGTGGAATTCGCAAAGGGATATTTGGAAGCCCATAGAGGGCTATGGTGAAAAAGGAAATATCTTCCGTTCAAAACTGGAAAGTAGCTTTCTGAGAAACTGCATTGTATTCTGTAACTTCATCTCACAGAGTTACATCTTTCCCTTCAAGAAGCCTTTCGCTAAGGCCGTTCTTCTGGAATTGGCAAAGGGATATTTGGAAGCCCTTAGAGGGCTATGGTTAAAAAAGAAATATCTTCCGTTCAAAACTGGAAAGAAGCTTTCTGAGAAACTGCTCTGTGTTCTGTTAATTCGTCTCACAGAGTTACATCTTTCCCTTCAAGAAACCTTTCGCTGAGGCAGTTCTTGTGGAATTGGCAAAGGGATATTTGGATCCCCTAGAGGGCTAGGGTGAAAAAGGAAATATCTTCCATTCAAAACTGTTAAGAAGCTTTCTGAGAAACTGCTCTGTGTTCTGTTAATTCATCTCACAGAGTTTCATCTTTCCCTTCAAGAAGCCTTTCGTTAAGGCTGTTATTGTGGAATTGGCAAAGGGATATTTGGAAGATCATAGAGGGCTAGGGTGAAAAAGGAAATATCTTCCGTTCAAAACTGGAAAGAAGCTTTCTGAGAAACTGCTCTGTGTTCTGTTAATTCATCTCAGAGACATACATCTTTCCCTTAAAGAAGCCTTTCGCTAAGGCTGTTCTTGTGGAATTGGCAAAGGGATATTTGGAAGCCCATAGAGGGCTATGGTGAAAAAGGAAATACCTTCCGTTCAAAACTGGAAAGAAGCTTTCTGAGAATCTGCTCTGTGTTCTGTTAATTCATAACACAGAGGTACATCTTTCCCTTCAAGAAGCCTTTCGCTAAGGCTGTTCTTGTGGAATTGGCAAAGGGATATTTGGAAGCCCGTAGAGGGCTATGGTGAAAAAGGAAATATCTTCCGTTCAAAACTGGAAAGAAGCTTTCTGAGCAACTGCTCTGAGTTCTGTTAATTCACCTCACAGTGTTACATCTTACCCTTCAAGAAGCCTTTCGCTAAGGCTGTTCTTGTGGAATTGGCAAAGGGATATTTGGAACCCCTAGAGGGCTATGGTGAAAAAGGAAATATCTTCCATTCAAAACTGGAAAGAAGCTTTCTGAGAAACTGCTCTGTGTTCTGTTAATTCATCTCACAGAGTTACATCTTTCCCTTCAAGAAGCCTTTCGCTAAGGCTATTCTTGTGGAATTGGCAAAGGGATACTTGGAAGCCCATAGAGGTCTAGGGTGAAAAAGGAATTATCTTCCGATGAAAAATGGAAAGAAGCTTTCTGAGAAACTGCTCTGTGTTCTGTTAATTCATCTCACTGAGTTACATCTTTCCCTTCAAGAAGCCTTTCGTTAAGGCTGTTCTTGTGGAATTGGCAAAGGGATATTTGGAAGATCATAGAGGGCTAGGGTGAAAAAGGAAATATCTTCCGTTCAAAACTGGAAAGAAGCTTTCTGAGAAACTGCTCTGTGTTCTGTTAATTCATCTCAGAGACATACAGCTTTCCCTTAAAGAAGCCTTTCGCTAAGGCTGTTCTTGTGGAATTCGCAAAGGGATATTTGGAAGCCCATAGAGGGCTATGGTGAAAAAGGAAATATCTTCCGTTCAAAACTGGAAAGTAGCTTTCTGAGAAACTGCATTGTATTCTGTAACTTCATCTCACAGAGTTACATCTTTCCCTTCAAGAAGCCTTTCGCTAAGGCCGTTCTTCTGGAATTGGCAAAGGGATATTTGGAAGCCCTTAGAGGGCTATGGTTAAAAAAGAAATATCTTCCGTTCAAAACTGGAAAGAAGCTTTCTGAGAAACTGCTCTGTGTTCTGTTGATTCGTCTCACAGAGTTACATCTTTCCCTTCAAGAAACCTTTCGCTGAGGCAGTTCTTGTGGAATTGGCAAAGGGATATTTGGAAGCCCATAGAGGGGTATGGTGAAAAAGGATATATCTTCCGTTAAAAACTGTTAAGAAGCTTTCTGAGAAACTGCTCTGTGTTCTGTTAATTCATCTCACAGAGTTTCATCTTTCCCTTAAAGAAGCCTTTCGTTAAGACTCTTCTTGTGGAATTGGCAAAGGGATATTAGGAAGCCCATAAGGGCTATGATGGAAAAGGAAATATCTTCCGTTCAAAACTGGAAAGAATCTTTCTGAGAAACTGCTCTGTGTTCTGTTAATTCATCTCACAGAGTTACATCTTTCCCTTCAAGAAGCCTATCGCTAAGACTGTCCTTCTGGAATTGGCAAAGTGATATTTGGAAGCCCGTAGAGGGCTATGGTGAAAAAGGAAATATCTTCCGTTCAAAACTGGAAAGAAGCTTTCTGAGAAACTGCTCTGTGTTCTCCTAATTCATCTCACAGAGTTACATCTTTCCCTTCAAGAAGCCTTTCGCTAAGGCTGTTCTTGTGGAATTGGCAAAGGGATATTTGGAAGCCCATAGCGGGCTATGGTGAAAAAGGAAATATCTTCCGTTCAAAACTGGAAAGAAGCTTTCTGAGAAACTGATCTGTGTTCTGTTAATTCATCTCACAGAGTTACATATTTCCCGTCAAGAAGCCTTTCGCTAATGCCGTTCTTGTGGAATTTGCAAAGGGATATTTGGAAGCCCATAGAGGGCTATAGTGAAAAAGGAAATATCTTCCGTTCAAAACTGGAAAGAAGCTTTCTGAGAAACTGCTCTGTGTTCTGTTAATTCATCTCACAGAGTTATATCTTTCCCTTCGAGAAGCCTTTCGCTAAGGCTGTTGTTGTGGAATTGGCAAAGGGATATTTGGAAGCCCATAGAGGGCTATGGTGAAAAAGGAAATACCTTCCGTTCAAAACTGGAAAGAAGCTTTCTGAGAATCTGCTCTGTGTTCTGTTAATTCATAACACAGAGGTACATCTTTCCCTTCAAGAAGCCTTTCGCTAAGGCTGTTCTTGTGGAATTGGCAAAGGGATATTTGTAAGCCCATAGAGGGCTATGGTGAAAAAGGAAATATCTTCCGTTCAAAACTGGAAAGAAGCTTTCTGAGCAACTGCTCTGAGTTCTGTTAATTCACCTCACAGAGTTACATCTTTCCCTTCAAGAAGCCTTTCGCTAAGGCTGTTCTTGTGGAATTGGCAAAGGGATATTTGGAACCCCTAGAGGGCTATGGTGAAAAAGGAAATATCTTCCATTCAAAACTGGAAAGAAGCTTTCTGAGAAACTGCTCTGTGTTCTGTTAATTCATCTCACAGAGTTACATCTTTCCCTTCAAGAAGCCTTTCGCTAAGGCTATTCTTGTGGAATTGGCAAAGGGATACTTGGAAGCCCATAGAGGTCTAGGGTGAAAAAGGAATTATCTTCCGATGAAAAATGGAAAGAAGCTTTCTGAGAAACTGCTCTGTGTTCTGTTAATTCATCTCACTGAGTTACATCTTTCCCTTCAAGAAGCCTTTCGTTATGGCTGTTCTTGTGGAATTGGCAAAGGGATATTTGGAAGATCATAGAGGGCTAGGGTGAAAAAGGAAATATCTTCCGTTCAAAACTGGAAAGAAGCTTTCTGAGAAACTGCTCTGTGTTCTGTTAATTCATCTCAGAGACATACATCTTTCCCTTAAAGAAGCCTTTCGCTAAGGCTGTTCTTGTGGAATTGGCAAAGGGATATTTGGAAGCCCATAGAGGGCTATGGTGAAAAAGGAAATATCTTCCGTTCAAAACTGGAAAGTAGCTTTCTGAGAAACTGCTATGTATTCTGTTACTTCATCTCACAGAGTTACATCTTTCCCTTCAAGAAACCTTTCGCTAAGGCCGTTCTTGTGGAATTGGCAAAGGGATATTTGGAAGCCCTTAGAGGGCTATGGTTAAAAAAGAAATATCTTCCATTCAAAACTGGAAAGAAGCTTTCTGAGAAACTGCTCTGTGTTCTGTTAATTCGTCTCACAGAGTTACATCTTTACCTTCAAGAAACCTTTCGCTGAGGCAGTTCTTGTGGAATTGGAAAAGGGATATTTGGAAGCCCATAGAGGGGTATGGTGAAAAAGGAAATATCTTCCGTTCAAAACTGGAAAGAATCTTTCTGAGAAACTGCTGTGTGTTCTGTTAATTCATCTCACAGAGTTACATCTTTCCCTACAAGAAGCCTATCGCTAAGACTGTCCTTCTGGAATTGGCAAAGTGATATTTGGAAGCCCGTAGAGGGCTATGGTGAAAAAGGAAATATCTTCCCTTCAAAACTGGAAAGAAGCTTTCTGAGAAACTGCTCTGTGTTCTCCTAATTCATCTCACAGAGTTACATCTTTCCCTTCAAGAAGCCTTTCGCTAAGACTGTCCTTGTGCAATTGGCAAAGTGATATTTGGAAGCCCGTAGAGGGCTACGGTGGAAAAGGAAATATCTTCCGTTCAAAACTGGAAAGAAGCTATCTGAGAAACTGCTCTGTGTTCTGTTAATTCATCTCACATAGTTTCATCTTTTCCTTCAAGAAGCCTTTCGCTAAGACTGTCCTTGTGGAATTGGCAAAGTGATATTTGGAAGCCCGTAGAGGGCTACGGTGAAAAAGGAAATATCTTCCGGTCAAAACTGGAAAGAAGCTTTCTGAGAAACTACTCTGTGTTCTGTTAATTCACCTAACAGAGTTATATCTTTCCCTTCAAGAAGCCTTTGGTTAAGGCTGTTGTTGTTGAATTGTCAAAGGGATATTTGGAAGCCCTTAGAGGTCTATTGTGAAAAAGGAAATATCTTCCGTTCAAAATTGGAAAGAAGCTTTCTGAGAAACTGCTCTGTGTTCCGTTAATTCATCTCACAGAGTTACATCATTCCCTCCAAGAAGCCTTTCGCTAAGGCTGTTCTTGTGGAATTGGCAAAGGGATATTTGGAAGCCCATAGAGGCGTATGGTGAAAAAGGAAATATCTTCCGTTCAAAACTGGAAAGAGGCTTTCTGAGGAACTGCTCTGTGTTCTATTAATTCATCTCACAGAGTTACATCTTTCCCTTCAAGAAGCCTTTCGCTAAGACTGTCTTGTGGAATTGGCAAAGTGATATTTGGAAGCCCGTAGAGGGCTATGGTGAAAAAGGAAATATCTTCCGTTCAAAACTGGAAAGAAGCTTTCTGAGAAACTGCTCTGTGTTCTGTTAATTCATCTCACAGAGTTACATCTTTCCCTTCAAGAAGCCTTTCGCTAAGGCTGTTCTTGTGGAATTGGCAAAGGGATATTTGGAAGCCCGTAGAGGGCAATGGTGAAAAAGGAAATATCTTCGGTTCAAAACTGGAAAGAAGCTTTCTGAGAAACTGCTCTGAGTTCGGTTAATTCACCTCACAGAGTTTCGTCTTTCCCTTCAAGAAGCCTTTGGTTAAGGCTATTTTTGTTGAATTGGCAAAGGGATATTTGGAAGCCCATAGAGGTCTAAGGTGAAAAAGGAAATATCTTCCGTTCAAAATTGGAAAGAAGCTTTCTGAGAAACTGCTCTGTGTTCCGTTAATTCATCTCACAGAGTTACATCATTCCCTCCAAGAAGCCTTTCGCTAAGGCTGTTCTTGTGGAATTGGCAAAGGGATATTTGGAAGCCCATAGAGGCGTATGGTGAAAAAGGAAATATCTTCCGTTCAAAACTGGAAAGAGGCTTTCTGAGGAACTGCTCTGTGTTCTGTTAATTCATCTCACAGAGTTACATCTTTCCCTTCAAGAAGCCTTTCGCTAAGACTGTCCTTGTGGAATTGGCAAAGTGATATTTGGAAGCCCGTAGAGGGCTATGGTGAAAAAGGAAATATCTTCCGTTCAAAACTGGAAAGAAGCTTTCTGAGAAACTGCTCTGTGTTCTGTTAATTCATCTCACAGAGTTACATCTTTCCCTTCAAGAAGCCTTTCGCTAAGGCTGTTCTTGTGGAATTGGCAAAGGGATATTTGGAAGCCCATAGAGGGCAATGGTGAAAAAGGAAATATCTTCCGTTCAAAACTGGAAAGAAGCTTTCTGAGCAACTGCTCTGAGTTCGGTTAATTCACCTCACAGAGTTACATCTTTCCCTTCAAGAAGCCTTTCGCTAAAGCTGTTCTTGTGGAATTGGCAAAGGGATATTTGGAACCCCTAGAGGGCTATGGTGAAAAAGGAAATATCTTCCATTCAAAACTGGAAAGAAGCTTTCTGAGAAACTGCTCTGTGTTCTGTTATTTCATCTCACAGAGTTACATCTTTCCCTTCAAGAAGCCTTTCGCTAAGGCTATTCTTGTGGAATTGGCAAAGGGATATTTGGAAGCCCATAGAGGTCTAGGGTGAAAAAGTAATTATCTTCCGATGAAAAATGGAAAGAAGCTTTCTGAGAAACTGCTCTGTGTTCTGTTAATTCATCTCACTGAGTTACATCTTTCCCTTCAAGAAGCCTTTCGTTAAGGTTGTTCTTGTGGAATTGGCAAAGGGATATTTGGAAGCCCATAGAGGGCTATGGTGAAAAAGGAAATATCTTCCGTTCAAAACTGGAAAGTAGCTTTCTGAGAAACTGCTATGTATTCTGTTACTTCATCTCACAGAGTTACATCTTTCCCTTCAAGAAGCCTTTTGCTAAGGCCGTTCTTGTGGAATTGGCAAAGGGATATTTGGAAGCCCTTAGAGGGCTATGGATAAAAAAGAAATATCTTCCGTTCAAAACTGGAAAGAAGCTTTCTGAGAAACTGCTCTGTGTTCTGTTAATTCGTCTCACAGAGTTACATCTTTCCCTTCAAGAAACCTTTCGCTAAGGCAGTTCTTGTGGAATTGGCAAAGGGATATTTGGAAGCCCCTAGAAGGGTATGGTGAAAAAGGATATATCTTCCGTTAAAAACTGTTAAGAAGCTTTCTGAGAAACTGCTCTGTGTTCTGTTAATTCATCTCACAGAGTTTCATCTTTCCCTTAAAGAAGCCTTTCGTTAAGGCTGTTCTTGTGGAATTGGCAAAGGGATATTTGGAAGCCCATAAGATCTATTATGGAAAAGGAAATATCTTCCGTTCAAAACTTTAAAGAATCTTTCTGAGAAACTGCTCTCTGTTCTGTTAATTCATCTCACAGAGTTACATCTTTCCCTCCAAGAAGCCTATCGCTAAGACCGTCCTTCTGGAATTGGCATAGTGATATTTGGAAGCCCGTAGAGGGCTATGGTGAAAAAGGAAATATCTTCCGTTCAAAACTGGAAAGAAGCTTTCTGAGAAACTGCTCTGTGTTCTCCTAATTCATCTCACAAAGTTACATCTTTCCCTTCAAGAAGCCTTTCGCTAAGACTGTCCTTGTGGAATTGGCAAAGTGATATTTGGAAGCCCATAGAGGGCTATGGTGAAAAAGGAAATATCTTCCGTTCAACACTGCAAAGAAGCTTTCTGAGAAACTGCTCTCTGTTCTGTTAATTCATCTCGCAGAGTTACATCTTTCCCTTCAAGAAGCCTTTCGCTATGGCTGCTCTTGTGGAATTGGCAAAGGGATATTTGGAAGAACACAGAGTGCTATGGTGAAAAAGGAAATATCTTCCGTTCAAAACTGGAAAGAAGCTTTCTGAGAAACTGCTCTGTGTTCTGTTAATTCATCTCACAGAGGTACATCTTTCCCTTCAAGAAGCCTTTCGCTAAGGATGTTCTTGTGGAATTGACAAAGGGATATTTGGAAGCCCTTAGAGGACTAGGGTGAAAAAGGAAATATCTTCCGTTCAAAATAGGAAAGAAGCTTTCTGAGCAACTGCTCTGTGTTCTGTTAATTCATCTCACAGAGTTACATATTTCCCGTCAAGAAGCATTTCGCTAAGGCCGTTCTTGTGGAATTTGCAAAGGGATATTTGGAAGCCCATAGAGGGCTATAGTGATAAAGGAAATATCTTCCATTCACAACTGGAAAGAAGCTTTCTGAGAAACTGCTCTGTGTTCTGTTAATTCATCTCACAGAGTTATATCTTTCCCTTCAAGAAGCCTTTCGCTAAGGCTGTTGTTGTGGAATTGGCAAAGGGATATTTGGAAGCCCATAGAGGGCTATGGTGAAAAAGGAAATACCTTCCGTTCAAAACTGGAAAGAAGCTTTCTGAGAATCTGCTCTGTGTTCTGTTAATTCATAACACAGAGGTACATCTTTCCCTTCAAGAAGCCTTTCGCTAAGGCTGTTCTTGTGGAATTGGCAAAGGGATATATGGAAGCCCATAGAGGGCTATGGTGAAAAAGGAAATATCTTCCGTTCAAAACTGGAAAGAAGCTTTCTGAACAACTGCTCTGTGTTCTGTTAAATCACCTCACAGAGTTACATCTTTCCCTTCAAGAAGCCTTTCACTAAGTCTGTTCTTGTGGAATTGGCAAAGGGATATTTGGAACCCCTAGAGGGCTATGGTGAAAAAGGAAATATCTACCATTCAAAACCGGAAAGAAGCTTTCTGAGAAACTGCTCTATGTTCTGTTAATTCATCTCACAGAGTTTCATCATTCCCTTCAAGAAGCCTTTCGCTAAGTCTGTCCTTGTGGAATTGGGAAAGGGATATTTGGAACCCCTAGAGGGCTATGGTGAAAAAGGAAATATCTTCCATTCAAAACTGGAAAGAAGCTTTCTGAGAAACTGCTCTGTGTTCTGTTAATTCATCTCACAGAGTTACATCTTTCCCTTCAAGAAGCCTTTCGCTAAGGCTATTCTTGTGGAATTGGCAAAGGGATATTTGGAATCCCATAGAGGTCTAGAGTGAAAAAGGAATTATCTTCCGATGAAAAATGGAAAGAAGCTCTCTGAGAAACTGCTCTGTGTTCTGTTAATTCATCTCACTGTGTTACATCTTTCCCTTCAAGAAGCCTTTCGTTAAGGCTGTTCTTGTGGAATTGGCAAAGGGATATTTGGAAGATCATAGAGGGCTAGGGTGAAAAAGGAAATATCTTCCGTTCAAAACTGCAAAGAAGCTTTCTGAGAAACTGCTCTGTGTTCTGTTAATTCATCTCAGAGACATACATCTTTCCCTTAAAGAAGCCTTTCGCTAAGGCTGTTCTTGTGGAATTGGCAAAGGGATATTTGGAAGCCCATAGAGGGCTATGGTGAAAAAGGAAATATCTTCCGTTGAAAACTGGAAAGTAGCTTTCTGAGAAACTGCTCTGTATTCTGTTACTTCATCTCACAGAGTTACATCTTTCCCTTCAAGAAGTCTTTCGCTAAGGCCGTTCTTGTGGAATTGGCAAAGGGATATTTTGAAGCCCTTAGAGGGCTATGGTTAAAAAAGAAATATCTTCCGTTTAAAACTGGAAAGAAGCTTTCTGAGAAACTGCTCTGTGTTCTGTTAATTCATCTCACAGAGTTACATCTTTCCCTTCAAGAAACCTTTCGCTAAGTCAGTTCTTGTGGAATTGGCAAAGGGATATTTGGAAGCCCATAGAGGGGTATGGTGAAAAAGGATATATCTTCCGTTAAAAACTGTTAAGAAGCTTTCTGAGAAACTGCTCTGTGTTCTGTTAATTCATCTCACAGAGTTTCATCTTTCCCTTAAAGAAGCCTTTCGTTAAGGCTGTTCTTGTGGAATTGGCAAAGGGATATTTTTAAGCCCATAAGGGCTATGATGGAAAAGGAAATATCTTCCGTTCAAAACTGGAAAGAATCTTTCTGAGAAACTGCTCTGTGTTCTGTTAATTCATCTCACAGAGTTTCATCTTTCCCTTCAAGAAGCCTTTCGCTAAGACTGTCCTTGGGGAATTGGCAAAGTGATATTTGGAAGCCCGTAGAGGGCTACGGTGAAAAAGGAAATATCTTCCGTTCAAAACTGGAAAGAAGCTTTCTGAGAAACTGCTCTGTGTTCTGTTAATTCACCTAACAGAGTTATATCTTTCCCTTCAAGAAGCCTTTGGTTAAGGCTGTTTTTGTTGAATTGGCAAAGGGATATTTGGAAGCCCATAGAGGTCTATGGTGAAAAAGGAAATATCTTCCGTTCAAAACTGGAAAGAGGCTTTCTGAGAAACTGCTCTGTGTTCTGTTAATTCATCTCACAGAGTTACATGTTTCCCTTCAAGAAGCCTTTCGCTAAGGCTGTTCTTGTGGAATTAGCAGAGGGATATTTGGAAGCCCTTAGAGGGCTATGGTGAAAAAGGAAATATCTTCCATTCAAAACTGGAAAGAAGCTTTCTGAGAAACTGCTCTGTGTTCTGTTAATTCATCTCACAGAGTTACATATTTCCCGTCAAGAAGCCTTTGGCTATGGCTGTTCTTGTGGAATTTACAAAGGGATATTTTGAAGCCCATAGAATGCTATAGTGAAAAAGGAAATATCTTCCGTTCAAAACTGGAAAGAAGCTTTCTGAGAAACTGCTCTGTGTTCTGTTAATTCATCTCGCAGAGTTACATCTTTCCCTTCAAGAAGCCTTTCGCTAAGGCTGCTCTTGTGGAATTGGCAAAGGGATATTTGGAAGCCCACAGAGGGCTATGGTGAAAAAGGAAATATCTTCCGTTCAAAACTGGAAAGAAGCTTTCTGAGAAACTGCTCTGTGTTCTGTTAATTCATCTCACAGAGGTACATCTTTCCCTTCAAGAAGCCTTTCGCTAAGGATGTTCTTGTGGAATTGGCAAAGGGATATTTGGAAGCCCTAGAGGCCTAGGGTGAAAAAGGAAATATCTTCTGTTCAAAATAGGAAAGAAGCATTCTGAGCAACTGCTCTGTGTTCTCTTAATTCATCTCACAGAATTACATCTTTCCCTTCAAGAAGCCTTTCGCTAAGTCTGTTCTTGTGGAATTTGCAAAGGGATATTTGGAAGCCCATAGAGGGCTTTGGTGGAAAAGGAAATATCTTCCGATCAAAACTGGAAAGAAACTTTCTGAGAAACAGCTCTGTGTTCTGTTAATTCATCCCACAGAGTTACATCTTTCCCTTCAAAAAGCCTTTCGCTAAGGCTGTTCTTGTAGAATTGGCAAAGGGATATTTGGAAGCCCATAGAGGGCTATGGTGAAAAAGGAAATATCTTCCGTTCAAAACTGGAAAGAAGCTTTCTGAGAAACTGCTAGGTGTTCTCTTAATTCATCTCACAGAGTTACATCTTTCCCTTCAAGAAGCCTTTCGCTAAAGCCGTTCTTGTGGAATTGGCAAAGGGATATTTGGAATCCCTTAGAGGGCTATGGTTAAAAAGGAAATATCTTCCGTTTAAAACTGGAAAGAAGCTTTCTGAGAAACTGCTCTGTGTTCTGTTAATTCATCTCACAGAGTTACATCTTTCCCTTCAAGAAGCCTTTCGCTAAGACTGTCCTTGTGGAATTGGCAAAGTGATATTTGGAAGCCCGTAGAGGGACACGGTGGAAAAGGAAATATCTTCCGTTCAAAACTGGAAAGAAGCTTTCTGAGAAACTGCTCTGTGTTCTGTTAATTCATCTCACAGAGTTTCATCTTTCCCTTCAAGAAGCCTTTCGCTAAGGCTGTTCTTGTTGAATTGGCAAAGGGATATTTGGAAGCCCATAGAGGGCTATGGTGAAAAAGGAAATATCTTCCGTTCAAAACTGGAAAGAAGCTTTCTGAGAAACTGCTAGGTGTTCTCTTAATTCATCTCATAGAGTTACATCTTTCCCTTCAAGAAGCCTTTCGCTAAGGCCGTTCTTGTGGAATTGGCAAAGGGATATTTGGAAGCCCTTAGAGGGCTATGGTTAAAAAGGAAATATCTTCCGTTTAAAACTGGAAAGAAGCTTTCTGAGAAACTGCTCTGTGTTCTGTTAATTCATCTCACAGAGTTACATCTTTCCCTTCAAGAAACCTTTCGCTAAGGCAGTTCTTGTGGAATTGGCAAAGGGATATTTGGAAGCCCATAGAGGGGTATGGTGAAAAAGGAAATATCTTCCGTTAAAAAGTGTTAAGAAGCTTTCTGAGAAACTGCTCTGTGTTCTGTTAATTCATCTCAAGGAGTTTCATCTTTCCCTTCAAGAAGCCTTTCGTTAAGGCTGTTCTTGTGGAATTGGCAAAGGGATATTTGGAGCCCATAGAGGGGTATGGTGAAAAAGGAAATATCTTCCGTTAAAAACTGCAAAGAAGCTTTCTGAGAAACTGCTCTGTGTTCTGTTAATTCATCTCAGAGACATACATCTTTCCCTTAAAGAAGCCTTTCGCTAAGGCTGTTCTTGTGGAATTGGCAAAGGGATATTTGGAAGCCCATAGAGGGCTATGGTGAAAAAGGAAATATCTTCCGTTGAAAACTGGAAAGTAGCTTTCTGAGAAACTGCTCTGTATTCTGTTACTTCATCTCACAGAGTTACATCTTTCCCTTCAAGAAGTCTTTCGCTAAGGCCGTTCTTGTGGAATTGGCAAAGGGATATTTTGAAGCCCTTAGAGGGCTATGGTTAAAAAAGAAATATCTTCCGTTTAAAACTGTAAAGAAGCTTTCTGAGAAACTGCTCTGTGTTCTGTTAATTCATCTCACAGAGTTACATCTTTCCCTTCAAGAAACCTTTCGCTAAGTCAGTTCTTGTGGAATTGGCAAAGGGATATTTGGAAGCCCATAGAGGGGTATGGTGAAAAAGGATATATCTTCCGTTAAAAACTGTTAAGAAGCTTTCTGAGAAACTGCTCTGTGTTCTGTTAATTCATCTCACAGAGTTTCATCTTTCCCTTAAAGAAGCCTTTCGTTAAGGCTGTTCCTGTGGAATTGGCAAAGGGATATTTTTAAGCCCATAAGGGCTATGATGGAAAAGGAAATATCTTCCGTTCAAAACTGAAAAGAATCTTTCTGAGAAACTGCTCTGTGTTCTGTTAATTCATCTCACAGAGTTTCATCTTTCCCTTCAAGAAGCCTTTCGCTAAGACTGTCCTTGGGGAATTGGCAAAGTGATATTTGGAAGCCCGTAGAGGGCTACGGTGAAAAAGGAAATATCTTCCGTTCAAAACTGGAAAGAAGCTTTCTGAGAAACTGCTCTGTGTTCTGTTAATTCACCTAACAGAGTTATATCTTTCCCTTCAAGAAGCCTTTGGTTAAGGCTGTTTTTGTTGAATTGGCAAAGGGATATTTGGAAGCCCATAGAGGTCTATGGTGAAAAAGGAAATATCTTCCGTTCAAAACTGGAAAGAGGCTTTCTGAGAAACTGCTCTGTGTTCTGTTAATTCATCTCACAGAGTTACATGTTTCCCTTCAAGAAGCCTTTCGCTAAGGCTGTTCTTGTGGAATTAGCAGAGGGATATTTGGAAGCCCTTAGAGGGCTATGGTGAAAAAGGAAATATCTTCCATTCAAAACTGGAAAGAAGCTTTCTGAGAAACTGCTCTGTGTTCTGTTAATTCATCTCACAGAGTTACATATTTCCCGTCAAGAAGCCTTTGGCTATGGCTGTTCTTGTGGAATTTACAAAGGGATATTTTGAAGCCCATAGAATGCTATAGTGAAAAAGGAAATATCTTCTGTTCAAAACTGGAAAGAAGCTTTCTGAGAAACTGCTCTGTGTTCTGTTAATTCATCTCGCAGAGTTACATCTTTCCCTTCAAGAAGCCTTTCGCTAAGGCTGCTCTTGTGGAATTGGCAAAGGGATATTTGGAAGCCCACAGAGGGCTATGGTGAAAAAGGAAATATCTTCCGTTCAAAACTGGAAAGAAGCTTTCTGAGAAACTGCTCTGTGTTCTGTTAATTCATCTCACAGAGGTACATCTTTCCCTTCAAGAAGCCTTTCGCTAAGGATGTTCTTGTGGAATTGGCAAAGGGATATTTGGAAGCCCTAGAGGCCTAGGGTGAAAAAGGAAATATCTTCTGTTCAAAATAGGAAAGAAGCTTTCTGAGCAACTGCTCTGTGTTCTCTTAATTCATCTCACAGAATTACATCTTTCCCTTCAAGAAGCCTTTCGCTAAGTCTGTTCTTGTGGAATTTGCAAAGGGATATTTGGAAGCCCATAGAGGGCTTTGGTGGAAAAGAAAATATCTTCCGATCAAAACTGGAAAGAAACTTTCTGAGAAACAGCTCTGTGTTCTGTTAATTCATCCCACAGAGTTACATCTTTCCCTTCAAAAAGCCTTTCGCTAAGGCTGTTCTTGTAGAATTGGCAAAGGGATATTTGGAAGCCCATAGAGGGCTATGGTGAAAAAGGAAATATCTTCCGTTCAAAACTGGAAAGAAGCTTTCTGAGAAACTGCTAGGTGTTCTCTTAATTCATCTCACAGAGTTACATCTTTCCCTTCAAGAAGCCTTTCGCTAAAGCCGTTCTTGTGGAATTGGCAAAGGGATATTTGGAATCCCTTAGAGGGCTATGGTTAAAAAGGAAATATCTTCCGTTTAAAAGTGGAAAGAAGATTTCTGAGAAACTGCTCTGTGTTCTGTTAATTCATCTCACAGAGTTACATCTTTCCCTTCAAGAAGCCATTCGCTAAGGCTGTTCTTGTGGAATTGGCAAAGGGATATTGGGAAGCCCATAGAGGGCTATGGTGAAAAAGGAAATATCTTCCGTTGAAAACTGGAAAGAAGCTTTCTGAGAAACTGCTCTGTGTTCTGTTAATTCATCTCACAGAGTTACATCTTTCCCTTCAAGAAGCCTTTCGCTAAGACTGTCCTTGTGGAATTGGCAAAGTGATATTTGGAAGCCCGTAGAGGGCTACGGTGGAAAAGGAAATATCTTCCGTTCAAAACTGGAAAGAAGCTTTCTGAGAAACTGCTCTGTGTTCTGTTAATTCATCTCACAGAGTTTCATCTTTCCCTTCAAGAAGCCTTTCGCTAAGACTGTACTTGTGGAATTGGCAAAGGGATATTTGGAAGCCCATAGAGGGCTATGGTGAAAAAGGAAATATCTTCCGATCAAAACTGGAAAGAAGCTTTCTGAGAAACTGCTCTGTGTTCTCTTAATTCATCTCACAGAATTACATCTTTCCCTTCAAGAAGCCTTTCGCTAAGTCTGTTCTTGTGGAATTTGCAAAGGGATATTTGGAAGCCCATAGAGGGCTTTGGTGGAAAAGGAAATATCTTCCGTTCAAAACTGGAAAGAAGCTTTCTGAGAAACTGCTAGGTGTTCTGTTAATTCATCTCACAGAGTTACATCTTTCCCTTCAAGAAGCCTTTCGCTAAGGCCGTTCTTGTGGAATTGGCAAAGGGATATTTGGAAGCCTTTAGAGGGCTATGGTTAAAATGGAAATATCTTCCGTTTAAAACTGGAAAGAAGCTTTCTGAGAAACTGCTCTGTGTTCTGTTAATTCATCTCACAGAGTTACATCTTTCCCTTCAAGAAACCTTTCGCTAAGGCAGTTCTTGTGGAATTGGCAAAGGGATATTTGGAAGCCCATAGAGGGGTATGGTGAAAAAGGAAATATCTTCCGTTAAAAAGTGTTAAGAAGCTTTCTGAGAAACTGCTCTGTGTTCTGTTAATTCATCTCAAGGAGTTTCATCTTTCCCTTCAAGAAGCCTTTCGTTAAGGCTGTTCTTGTGGAATTGGCAAAGGGATATTTGGAAGCCCATAGAGGGCTATGGTGGAAAAGGAAATATCTTCCGTTCAAAACTGGAAAGAAGCTTTCTGAGAAACTGCTCTGTGTTCTGCTAATTCATCTCACAGAGTTACATCTTTCCCTTCAAGAAGCCTTTCGCTAAGGCTGTTGTTGTGGAATTGGCAAAGGGATATTTGGAAACCCTTAGAGGGCTATGGTGAAAAAGGAAATATCTTCCGTTCAAAACTGGAAAGAAGCTTTCTGAGAAACTGCTCTGTGTTCTGTTAATTCATCTCACAGAGTTACATCTTTCCCTTCAAGAAGCCTTTCGCTAAGGCTGTTCTTGTGGAATTGGCAAAGGGATATTGGGAAGCCCATAGAGGGGTATGGTGAAAAAGGAAATATCTTCCGTTGAAAACTGGAAAGAAGCTTTCTGAGAAACTGCTCTGTGTTCTGTTAATTCATCTCACAGAGTTACATCTTTCCCTTCAAGAAGCCTTTCGCTAAGACTGTCCTTGTGGAATTGGCAAGGTGATATTTGGAAGCCCATAGAGGCGTATGGTGAAAAAGGAAATATCTTCCGTTCAAAACTGGAAAGAGGCTTTCTGAGGAACTGCTCTGTGTTCTATTAATTCATCTCACAGAGTTACATCTTTCCCTTCAAGAAGCCTTTCGCTAAGGCTGCTCTTGTGGAATTGGCAAAGGAATATTTGGAAACCCTTAGAGGGCTATGGTGAAAAAGGAAATATCTTCCGATCAAAACTGGAAAGAAGCTTTCTGAGAAACTGCTCTGTGTTCTCTTAATTCATCTCACAGAATTACATCTTTCCCTTCAAGAAGCCTTTCGCTAAGTCTGTTCTTGTGGAATTTGCAAAGGGAAATTTGGAAGCCCATAGAGGGCTTTGGTGGAAAAGGAAATATCTTCCGATCAAAACTGGAAAGAAACTTTCTGAGAAACAGCTCTGTGTTCTGTTAAATCATCCAACAGAGTTACATCTTTCCCTTCAAGAAGCCTTTCGCTAAGGCTGTTCTTGTTGAATTGGCAAAGGGATATTTGGAAGCCCATAGAGGGCTATGGTGAAAAAGGAAATATCTTCCGTTCAAAACTGGAAAGAAGCTTTCTGAGAAACTGCTCTGTGTTCTCTTAATTCATCTCACAGAGTTACATCTTTCCCTTCAAGAAGTCTTTCGCTAGGGCCGTTCTTGTGGAATTGGCAAAGGGATATTTGGAAGCCCTTAGAGGGCTATGGTTAAAAAGGAAATATCTTCCGTTTAAAACTGGAAAGAAGATTTCTGAGAAACTGCTCTGTGTTCTGTTAATTCATCTCACAGAGTTACATCTTTCCCTTCAAGAAACCTTTCGCTAAGGCATTTCTTGTGGAATTGGCAAAGGGATATTTGGAAGCCCATAGAGGGGTATGGTGAAAAAGGAAATATCTTCCGTTAAAAACTGTTAAGAAGCTTTCTGAGAAACTGCTCTGTGTTCTGTTAATTCATCTCAAGGAGTTCCATCTTTCCCTTCAAGAAGCCTTTCGTTAAGGCTGTTCTTGTGGAATTGGCAAAGGGATATTTGGAAGCCCATAGAGGGCTATGGTGGAAAAAGAAATATCTTCCGTTCAAAACTGGAAAGAAGCTTTCTGAGAAACTGCTCTGTGTTCTGTTAATTCATCTCACAGAGTTACATCTTTCCCTTCAAGAAGCCTTTCGCTAAGGCTGTTCTTGTGGAATTGGCAAAGGATATTTGGAACCCCTAGAGGGCTATGGTGAAAAAGGAAATATCTTCCATTCAAAACTGGAAAGAAGCTTTCTGAGAAACTGCTCTGTGTTCTGTTAATTCATCTCACATAGGTACATCTTTCCCTTCAAGAAGCCTTTCGAAAAGGCTGTTCTTGTGGAATTGGCAAAGGGATATTTGGAAGCCCATAGAGGGCTATGGTGAAAAAGGAAATATCTTCCGTTCAAAACTGGAAAGAAGCTTTCTGAGCAACTGCTCTGTGTTCTGTTAATTCATCTCACACAGTTACATCTTTCCCTTCAAGAAGCCTTTCGCTAAGACTGTCCTTGTGGAATTGGCAAGCGGATATTTGGAAGCCCATAGAGGGCTATGGTGAAAAAGGAAATATCTTCCATTCAAAACTGGAAAGAAGCGTTCTGAGAAACTGCTCTGTGTTCTGTTAATTCATCTCACAGGGTTACATCTTTAACTTCAAGAAACCTTTCGCTAAGTCTGTTCTTGTGGAATTTGCAAAGAGATATTTGGAAGCCCATAGAGGGCTTTGGTGGAAAAGGAAATATCTTCCGATCGAAACTGGAAAGAAACTTTCTGAGAAACAACTCTGTGTTCTGTTAATTCATCCCACAGAGTTACATCTTTCCCTTCAAAAAGCCTTTCGCTAAGGCTGTTCTTGTTGAATTGGCAAAGGGATATTTGGAAGCCCATAGAGGGCTATGGTGAAAAAGGAAATATCTTCCGTTCAAAACTGGAAAGAAGCTTTCTGAGAAACTGTTCTGTGTTCTGTTAATTCATCTCACAGAGTTACATCTTTCCCTTCAGGAAGCCTTTCGCTAACGCTCTTCTTGTGGAATTGGCAAAGGGATATTTGGAAACCCTTAGAGGGCTATGGTGAAAAACGAAATATCTTCCGTTCAAAACTGGAAAGAAGCTTTCTGAGAAACTGCTCTGTGTTCTGTTAATTCATGTCACAGAGTTACATCTTTCCCTTCAAGAAGCCTTTCGCTAAGGCTGTTCTTGTGGAATTGGCAAAGGGATATTGGGAAGCCCATAGAGGGGTATGGTGAAAAAGGAAATATCTTCCGTTGAAAACTGGAAAGAAGCTTTCTGAGAAACTGCTCTGTGTTCTGTTAATTCATCTCACAGAGTTACATCTTTCCCTTCAAGAAGCCTTTCGCTAAGGCTGTTCTTGTGGAATTGGCAAAGGGATATTTGGAAGCCCGTAGAGGGCTACGGTGGAAAAGGAAATATCTTCCGTTCAAAACTGGAAAGAAGCTTTCTGAGAAACTGCTCTGTGTTCTGTTAATTCATCTCACAGAGTTTCATCTTTCCCTTCAAGAAGCCTTTCGCAAAGACTGTCCTTGTGGAATTGGCAACGTGATATTTGGAAGCCCGTAGAGGGCTACGGTGAAAAAGGAAATATCTTCCGTTCAAAACTAGAAAGAAGCTTTCTGAGAAACTGCTCTGTGTTCTGTTAATTCACCTAACAGAGTTATATCTTTCCCTTCAAGAAGCCTTTGGTTAAGGCTGTTGTTGTTGAATTGGCAAAGGGATATTTGGAAGCCCATAGAGGTCTATGGTGAAAAAGGAAATATCTTCCGTTCAAAATTGGAAAGAAGCATTCTGAGAAACTGCTCTGTGTTCCGTTAATTCATCTCACAGAGTTACATCATTCCCTCCAAGAAGCCTTTCGCTAAGGCTGTTCTTGTGGAATAGGCAAAGGGATATTTGGAAGCCCATAGAGGCGTATGGTGAAAAAGGAAATATCTTCCGTTCAAAACTGGAAAGAGGCTTTCTGAGGAACTGCTCTGTGTTCTATTAATTCATCTCACAGAGTTACATCTTTCCCTTCAAGAAGCCTTTCGCTAAGACTGTCTTGTGGAATTGGCAAAGTGATATTTGGAAGCCCGTAGAGGGCTATGGTGAAAAAGGAAATATCTTCCGTTCAAAACTGGAAAGAGGCTTTCTGAGGAACTGCTCTGTGTTCTATGAATTCATCTCACAGAGGTATATCTTTCCCTTCAAGAAGCCTTTCGCTAAGGCTGTCCTTGTGGAATTGGGAAAGGGATATTTGGAAGCCCTAGAGGGCTATGGTGAAAAAGGAAATATCTTCCATTCAAAACTGGAAAGAAGCTTTCTGAGAAACTGCTCTGTGTTCTGTTAATTCATCTCACAGAGTTACATCTTTCCCTTCAAGAAGCCTTTCGCTAAGGCTATTCTTGTGTAATTGGCAAAGGGATATTTAGAAGCCCATAGAGGTCTAGGGTGAAAAAGGAATTATCTTCCGATGAAAAATGGACAGAAGCTCTCTGAGAAACTGCTCTGTGTTCTGTTAATTCATCTCACTGAGTTACACCGTTCCCTTCAAGAAGCCTTTCGTTAAGGCTGTTCTTGTGGAATTGGCAAAGGGATATTTGGAAGATCATAGAGGGCTAGGGTGAAAAAGGAAATATCTTCCGTTCAAAACTGCAAAGAAGCTTTCTGAGAAACTGCTCTGTGTTCTGTTAATTCATCTCAGAGACATACATCTTTCCCTTAAAGAAGCCTTTCGCTAAGGCTGTTCTTGTGGAATTGGCAAAGGGATATTTGGAAGCCCATAGAGGGCTATGGTGAAAAAGGAAATATCTTCCGTTCAAAACTGGAAAGTAGCTTTCTGAGAAACTGCTCTGTATTCTGTTACTTCATCTCACAGAGTTACATCTTTCCCTTCAAGAAGTCTTTCGCTAGGGCCGTTCTTGTGGAATTGGCAAAGGGATATTTTGAAGCCCTTAGAGGGCTATGGATAAAAAAGAAATATCTTCCGTTTAAAACTGGAAAGAAGCTTTCTGAGCAACTGCTCTGTGTTCTGTTAATTCATCTCACAGAGTTACATCTTTCCCTTCAAGAAACCTTTCGCTACGTCAGTTCTTGTGGAATTGGCAAAGGGATATTTGGAACCCCTAGAGGGGTATGGTGAAAAAGGATATAACTTCCGTTAAAAACTGTTAAGAAGCTTTCTGAGAAACTGCTCTGTGTTCTGTTAATTCATCTCACAGAGTTTCATCTTTCCCTTAAAGAAGCCTTTCGTTAAGGCTGTTCTTGTGGAATTGGCAAAGGGATATTTGGAAGCCCATAAGGGCTATGATGGAAAAGGAAATATCTTCCGTTCAAAACTGGAAGGAATCTTTCTGAGAAACTGCTCTGTGTTCTGTTAATTCATCTCACAGAGTGACATCTTTCCCTTCAAGAAGCCTATCGCTAAGACTGTCCTTGTGGAATTGGCAAAGGGATATTGGGAAGCCCGTAGAGGGTTATGGTGAAAAAGGAAATATCTTCCGTTGAAAACTGGAAAGAAGCTTTCTGAGAAACTGCTCTGTGTTCTCTTAATTCATCTCACAGAGTTACATCTTTCCCTTCAAGAAGCCTTTCGCTAAGACTGTCCTTGTGGAATTGGCAAAGTGATATTTGGAAGCCCGTAGAGGGCTATGGTGGAAAAGGAAATATCTTCCGTTCAAAACTGGAAAGAAGCTTTCTGAGAAACTGCTCGGTGTTCTGTTAATTCATCTCACAGAGTTTCATCTTTACCTTCAAGAAGCCTTTCGCTAAGACTGTCCTTGTTGAATTGGCAAAGTGATATTTGGAAGCCCGTAGAGGGCTACGGTGAAAAAGGATATATCTTCCGTTCAAAACTGGAAAGAAGCTTTCTGAGAAACTGCTCTGTGTTCTGTTAATTCACCTAACAGAGTTATATCTTTCCCTTCAAGAAGCCTTTGGTTAAGGCTGTTTTTGTTGAATTGGCAAAGGGATATTTGGAAGCCCATAGAGGTCTATGGTGAAAAAGGAAATATCTTCCGTTCAAAATTGGAAAGAAGCTCTCTGAGAAACTGCTCTGTGTTCCGTTAATTCATCTCACAGAGTTACATCATTCCCTCCAAGAAGCCTTTCGCTAAGGCTGTTCTTGTGGAATTGGCAAAGGGATATTTGGAAGCCCATAGAGGTCTGGGTGAAAAAGGAATTATCTTCCGATGAAAAATGGAAAGAATCTTTCTGAGAAACTGCTCTGTGTTCTGTTAATTCATCACACTGAGTTACATCTTTCCCTTCAAGAAGCCTTTCGTTAAGGCTGTTCTTGTGGAATTGGCAAAGGGATATTTGGAAGATCATAGAGGGCTAGGGTGAAAAAGGAAATATCTTCCGTTCAAAACTGGAAAGAAGCTTTCTGAGAAACTGCTCTGTGTTCTGTTAATTCATCTCAGAGACATACATCTTTCCCTTAAAGAAGCCTTTCGCTAAGGCTGTTCTTGTGGAATTGGCAAAGGGATATTTGGAAGCCCATAGAGGGCTATGGTGAAAAAGGAAATATCTTCCGTTCAAAACTGGAAAGTAGCTTTCTGAGAAACTGCTCTGTATTCTGTTACTTCATCTCACAGAGTTACATCTTTCCCTTCAAGAAGCCTTTCGCTAAGGCCGTTCTTGTGGAATTGGCAAAGGGATATTTGGAAGCCCTTAGAGGGCTATGGTTAAAAAAGAAATATCTTCCGTTCAAAACTGGAAAGAAGATTTCTGAGAAACTGCTCTGTGTTCTGTTAATTCGTCTCACAGAGTTACATCTTTCCCTTCAAGAAACCTTTCGCTAAGGCAGTTCTTGTGGAATTGGCAAAGGGATATTTGGAAGCCCCTAGAAGGGTATGGTGAAAAAGGATATATCTTCCGTTAAAAACTGTTAAGAAGCTTTCTGAGAAACTGCTCTGTGTTCTGTTAATTCATCTCACAGAGTTTCATCTTTCCCTTAAAGAAGCCTTTCGTTAAGGGTGGTCTTGTGGAATTGGCAAAGGGATATTTGGAAGCCCATAAGGGCTATGATGGAAAAGGAAATATCTTCCGTTCAAAACTGGAAAGAATCTTTCTGAGAAACTGCTCTGTGTTCTGTTAATTCATCTCACAGAGTTACATCTTTCCCTTCAAGAAGCCTATCGCTAAGACTGTCCTTCTGGAATTGGCAAAGTGATATTTGGAAGCCCGTAGAGGTCTAGGGTGAAAAAGGAATTATCTTCCGATGAAAAATGGAAAGAAGCTTTCTGAGAAACTGCTCTGTGTTCTGTTAATTCATCTCACTGAGTTACATCTTTCCCTTCAAGAAGCCTTTCGTTAAGGCTGTTCTTGTGGAATTGGCAAAGGGATATTTGGAAGATCATAGAGGGCTAGGGTGAAAAAGGAAATATCTTCCGTTCAAAACTGGAAAGAAGCTTTCTGAGAAACTGCTCTGTGTTCTGTTAATTCATCTCAGAGACATACATCTTTCCCTTATAGAAGCCTTTCGCTAAGGCTGTTCTTGTGGAATTGGCAAAGGGATATTTGGAAGCCCATAGAGGGCTATGGTGAAAAAGGAAATATCTTCCGTTCAAAACTGGAAAGTAGCTTTCTGAGAAACTGCTCTGTATTCTGTTACTTCATCTCACAGAGTTACATCTTTCCCTTCAAGAAGTCTTTCGCTAAGGCCGTTCTTGTGGAATTGGCAAAGGGATATTTGGAAGCCCTTAGAGGGCTATGGTTAAAAAAGAATTATCTTTCGTTTAAAACTGGAAAGAAGCTTTCTGAGAAACTGCTCTGTGTTCTGTTAATTCATCTCACAGAGTTACATCTTTCCCTTCAAGAAACCTTTCGCTAAGGCAGTTCTTGTGGAATTGGCAAGGGGATATTTGGAAGCCCATAGAGGGCTATGGTGGAAAAGGAAATATCTTCCGTTCAAAACTGGAAAGAAGCTTTCTGAGAAACTGCTCTGTGTTCTGTTAATTCATCTCACAGAGTTACATCTTTCCCTTCAAGAAGCCTATCGCTAAGACTGTCCTTGTGGAATTGGCAAAGTGATATTTGGAAGCCCGTAGAGGGCTATGGTGAAAAAGGAAATATCTTCCGTTCAAAACCGGAAAGAAGCTTTCTGAGAAACTGCGCTGTGTTCTCCTAATTCATCTCACAGAGTTACATATTTCCCTTCGAGAAGCCTTTCGCTAAGGCTGTTCTTGTGGAATTGGCAAAGGGATATTTGGAAGCCCATAGCGGGCTATGGTGAAAAAGGAAATATCTTCCGTTCAAAACTGGAAAGAAGCTTTCTGAGAAACTCTTCTGTGTTCTGTTAATTCATCTCACAGAGTTACATCTTTCCCTTCAAGAAGCCTTTCGCTAAGGCTCTTCTTGTGGAATTGGCAAAGGGATATTTGGAAACCCTTAGAGGGCTATGGTGAAAAAGGAAATATCTTCCGTTCAAAACTGGAAAGAAGCTTTCTGAGAAACTGCTCTGTGTTCTGTTAATTCATCTCACAGAGTTACATCTTTCCCTTCAAGAAGCCTTTAGCTAGACTGTCCTTGTGGAATTGGCAAAGTGATATTTGGAAGCCCGTAGAGGGCTACGGTGGAAAAGGAAATATCTTCCGTTCAAAACTGGAAAGAAGCTTTCTGAGAAACTGCTCTGTGTTCTGTTAATTCATCTCCAGAGTTTCATCTTTCCCTTCAAGAAGCCTTTCGCTAAGACTGTCCTTGTGGAATTGGCAAAGTGATATTTGGAAGCCCGTAGAGGGCTACGGTGCAAAAGGAAATATCTTCCGTTCAAAACTAGAAAGAATCTTTCTGAGAAACTGCTCTGTGTTCTGATAATTCACCTAACAGAGTTATATCTTTCCCTTCAAGAAGCCTTTGGTTAAGGCTGTTGTTGTTGAATTGGCAAAGGGATATTTGGAAGCCCATAGAGGTCTATGGTGAAAAAGGAAATATCTTCCGTTCAAAATTGGAAAGAAGCTTTCTGAGAAACTGCTCTGTGTTCCGTTAATTCATCTCACAGAGTTACATCATTCCCTCCAAGAAGCCTTTCGCTAACGCTGTTCTTGTGGAATTGGCAAAGGGATATTTGGAAGCCCATAGAGGCGTATGGTGAAAAAGGAAATATCTTCCATTCAAAACTGGAAAGAGGCTTTCTGAGGAACTGCTCTGTGCTCTGTTAATTCATCTCACAGAGATACATCTTTCCCTTCAAGAAGCCTTTCGCTAAGACTGTCCTTGTGGAATTGGCAAAGTGATATTTGGAAGCCCGTAGAGGGCTATGGTGAAAAATGAAATATCTTCCGTTCAAAACTGGAAAGAAGCTTTCTGAGAAACTGCTCTGTGTTCTGTTAATTCATCTCACAGAGTTACATCTTTCCCTTCAAGAAGCCTTTCGCTAAGGCTGTTCTTGTGGAATTGGCAAAGGGATATTTGGAAGCCCATAGAGGGCAATGGTGAAAAAGGAAATATCTTCCGTTCAAAACTGGAAAGAAGCTTTCTGAGAAACTGCTCTGTGTTCTGTTAATTCATCTCACAGAGTTACATCTTTCAGTTCAAGAAGCCTTTCGCTAAGGCTGTTCTTGTGGAATTGGCAAAGAGATATTTGGAAGCCCACAGAGGGCTATGGTGAAAAAGGAAATATCTGCCGTTCAAAACTGGAAAGAAGCTTTCTGAGAAACTGCTCTGTGTTCTGTTAATTCATCTCACAGAGTTACATCTTTCCCTTCAGAAGCCTTTCGCTAAGGCTGCTCTTGTGGAATTGGCAAAGGGATATTTGGAAGCCCACAGAGGGCTATGGTGAAAAAGGAAATATCTTCCGTTCAAAACTGGAAAGAAGCTTTCTGAGAAACTGCTCTGTGTTCTGTTAATTCATCTCACAGAGGTACATCTTTCCCTTCAAGAAGCCTTTCGCTAAGGATGTTCTTGTGGAATTGGCAAAGGGATATTTGGAAGCCCTTAGAAGACTAGGGTGAAAAAGGAAATATCTTCCGTTCAAAATAGGAAAGAAGCTCTCTGAGCAACTGCTCTGTGTTCTGTTAATTCATCTCACAGAGTTACATCTTTCCCTTCAAGAAGCCTTTCGCTAAGGCTGTTCTTGTGAAATTGGCAAAGGGATATTTGGAACCCCTGGAGGGCTATGGTGAAAAAGGAAATATCTTCCATTCAAAACTGGAAAGAAGCTTTCTGAGAAACTGCTCTGTGTTCTGTAAATTCATCTCACATAGGTACATCTTTCCCTTCAAGAAGCCTTTCGAAAAGGCTGTACTTGTGGAATTGGCAAAGGGATATTTGGAAGCCCATAGAGGGCTATGGTGAAAAAGGAAATATCTTCCGTTCAAAATAGGAAAGAAGCTTTCTGAAAAACTCTCTGTGTTCTGTTAATTCATCTCACACAGTTACATCTTTCCCTTCAAGAAGCCTTTCGCTAAGACTGTCCTTGTGGAATTGGCAAAGGGATATTTGGAAGCCCACAGAGTGCTATGGTGAAAAAGGAAATATCTTCCGTTCAAAACTGGAAAGAAGCTTTCTGAGAAACTGCTCTGTGTTCTGTTAATTCATCTCACAGTGTTACATATTTCCCGTCAAGAAGCCTTTCGCTAAGGCCGTTCTTGTGGAATTTGCAAAGGGATATTTGGAAGCCCATAGAGGGCTATAGTGAAAAAGGAAATATCTTCCGTTCAAAACTGGAAAGAAGCTTTCTGAGAAACTGCTCTGTGTTCTGTTAATTCATCTCACAGAGTTATATCTTTCCCTTCAAGAAGCCTTTCGCTAAGGCTGTTGTTGTGGAATTTGCAAAGGGATATTTGGAAGCCCTTAGAGGGCTATGGTGAAAAAGGAAATTCCTTCCGTTCAAAACTGGAAAGAAGCTCTCTGAGAATCTGCTCTGTGTTCTGTTAATTCATAACACAGAGGTACATCTTTCCCTTCAAGAAGCCTTTCGCTAAGGCTGTTCTTGTGGAATTGGCAAAGGGATATATGGAAGCGCATAGAGGGCTATGGTGAAAAAGGAAATATCTTCCGTTCAAAACTGGAAAGAAGCTTTCTGAGCAACTGCTCTGAGTTCTGATAAATCACTTCACAGAGTTACATCTTTCCCTTCAAGAAGCGTTTCGCTAAGGCTGTTCTTGTGGAATTGGCAAAGGGATATTTGGAACCCCTAGAGGGCTATGGTGAAAAAGGAAATATCTTCCATTCAAAACCGGAAAGAAGGTTTCTGAGAAACTGCTCTGTGTTCTGTTAATTCATCTTACAGAGGTATATCTTTCCTTTCAAGAAGCTTTCGCTAAGGGTGTCCTTGTGGAATTGGCAAAGGGATATTTGGAACCCCTAGAGGGCTATGGTGAAAAAGGAAATATCTTCCATTCAAAACTGGAAAGAACTTTCTGCTGCACTGTGTTCTGTTAATTCATCTCACAGAGTTACATCTTTCCCTTCAAGAAGCCTTTCGCTAAGGCTATTCTTGTGGAATTGGCAAAGGAATATTTGGAAGCCCATAGAAGTCTAGGGTGAAAAAGGAATTATCTTCCGATGAAAAATGGAAAGAAGCTTTCTGAGAAACTGCTCTGTGTTCTGTTAATTCATCTCACAGAGTTACATCTTTCCCTTCAAGAAGCCTTTCGTTAAGGCTGTTCTTGTGGAATTGGCAAAGGGATATTTGGAAGATCATAGAGGGCTAGGGTGAAAAAGGAAATATCTTCCGTTCAAAACTGGAAAGAAGCTTTCTGAGAAACTGCTCTGTATTCTGTTAATTCATCTCAGAGACATACATCTTTCCCTTAAAGAAGCCTTTCGCTAAGGCTGTTCTTGTGGAATTGGCAAAGTGATATTTGGAAGCCCATAGAGGGCTATGGTGAAAAAGGAAATATCTTCCGTTCAAAACTGGAAAGTAGCTTTCTGAGAAACTGCTCTGTATTCTGTTACTTCATCTCACAGAGTTACATCTTTCCCTTCAAGAAGTCTTTCGCTAAGGCCGTTCTTGTGGAATTGGCAAAGGGATATTTGGAAGCCCTTAGAGGGCTATGGTTAAAAAAGAATTATCTTCCGTTTAAAACTGGAAAGAAGCTTTCTGAGAAACTGCTCTGTGTTCTATTAATTCATCTCACAGAGTTACATCTTTCCCTTCAAGAAGCCTTTCGCTAAGGCTGTTCTTGTGGAATTGTCAAAGAGATATTTGGAAGCCCATAGAGGGCTATGGTGAAAGAGGAAATATCTGCCGTTCAAAACTGGAAAGAAGCTTTCTGAGAAACTACTCTGTGTTCTGTTAATTCATCTCACAGAGTTACATCTTTCCCTTCAAGAAGCCTTTCGCTAAGGCTGTTCTTGTGGAATTGGCAAAGGGATATTTGGAAGCCCATAGAGGGCTATGGTGAAAAAGGAAATATCTTCCATTCAAAACTGGAAAGAAGCTTTCTGAGAAACTGCTCTGTGTTCTGTTAATTCATCTCACAGAGTTACATATTTCCCGTCAAGAAGCCTTTCGCTACGGCTGTTCTTGTGGAATTTACAAAGGGATATTTTGAAGCCCATAGAATGCTATAGTGAAAAAGGAAATATCTTCCGTTCAAAACTGGAAAGAAGCTTTCTGAAAAACTGCTCTGTGTTCTGTTAATTCATCTCGCAGAGTTACATCTTTCCCTTTAAGAAGCCTTTCGCTAAGGCTGCTCTTGTGGAATTGGCAAAGGGATATTTGGAAGCCCACAGAGGGCTATGGTGAATAAGGAAATATCTTCCGTTAAAAACTGTTAAGAAGCTTTCTGAGAAACTGCCCTGTGTTCTGTTAATTCATCTCAAAGAGTTTCATCTTTCCCTTCAAGAAGCCTTTCGTTAAGGCTGTTCTTGTGTAATTGGCAAAGGGATATTTGGAAGCCCATAGAGGGCTATGGTGGAAAAGGAAATATCTTCCGTTCAAAACTGGAAAGAAGCTTTCTGAGAAACTGCTCTGTGTTCTGTTAATTCATCTCACAGAGTTACATATTTCCCTTCAAGAAGCCTTTCGCTAAGACTGTCCTTGTGGAATTGGCAAAGTGATATTTGGAAGCCCGTAGAGGGCTATGGTGAAGAAGGAAATAACTTCCGTTCAAAACTGGAAAGAAGCTTTCTGAGAAACTGCTCTGTGTTTTGTTAATTCATCTCACAGAGTTACATCTTTCCCTTCAAGAAGCCTTTCGCTAAGGCTGTTCTTGTGGAATTGGCAAAGGGATATTTGGAAGCCCATAGAGGGCTATGGTGAAAAAGGAAATATCTTCCGTTCAAAACTGGAAAGAAGCTTTCTGAGAACTGCTCTGTGTTCTGTTAATTCATCTCACAGAGTTACATCTTTCCCTTCAAGAAGCCTTTCGCTAAGGCTGTTCTTGTGGAATTGGCAAAGGGATATTGGGAAGCACATAGAGGGGTATGGTGAAAAAGGAAATATCTTCCGTTCAAAACTGGAAAGAAGCTTTCTGAGAAAATGCTCTGTGTTCTGTGAATTCATCTCAGAGAGATACATCTTTATCTTCAACAAGCCTTTCGCTAACGCTGTTCTTGTGGAATTGGCAAAGGGATATTTGGAAGCCCATAGAGGGCTAGGGTGAAAAAGGAAATATCTTCCGTTCAAAACTGGAAAGAAGCTTTCTCAGAAACTGCTCTGTGTTCTGTTAATTCATCTCACAGAGTTACATCTTTCCCTTCAAGAAGCCTTTCGCTAAGGCTGTTCTTGTGTAATTGGCAAAGGGATATTTGGAAGCCCATAGAGGGCTATGGTGAAAAAGAAATATCTTCCGTTCAAAACTGGAAAGAAGCTTTCTGATAAACTGCTCTGTGTTCTGTTAATTCATCTCAGAGTTACATCTTTCCCTTCAAGAAGCCTTTCGCTAAGGCTTTTCTTGTGTAATTTGCAAAGGGATAATTGGAAGCCCATAGAGGGCTTGGGTGAAAAAGGAAATATCTTCCGTTCAAAACTGGAAAGAAGCTTTCTGAGAAACTGCTCTGTGTTCTGTTAATTCATCTCACAGAGTTACATCTTTCCCTTTAAGAAGCCTTTTGCTAAGGCTGTTCTTGTGTAGTTGGCAAAGGGGTATTTGGAAGCCCATAGAGGGCTATGGTGAAAAAGGAAATATCTTCCGTTCAAAACTGGAAAGAAGCTTTCTGAAAAACTGCTCTGTGTTCTGCTAATTCATCTCACACAGTTACATCTTTCCCTTCAAGAAGCCTTTCGCTAAGACTCTCCTTGTGGAATTGGCACAGGGATATTTGGAAGCCCATAGAGGGCTATGGTGAAAAAGGAAATATCTTCCGATCAAAACTGGAAAGAAGCTTTCTGAGAAACTGCTCTGTGTTCTCTTAATTCATCTCACAGAATTACATATTTCCCTTCAAGAAGCCTTTCGCTAAGTCTGTTCTTGTGGAATTTGCAAAGGGATATTTGGAAGCCCATAGAGGGCTTTGGTGGAAAAGGAAATATCTTCCGATAAAAACTGGAAAGAAACTTTCTGAGAAACTGCTCTGTGTTCTGTTAATTCATCCCACAGAGTTACATCTTTCCCTTCAAAAAGCCTTTCGCTAAGGCTGTTCTTGTTGAATTGGCAAAGGGATATTTCGAAGCCCATAGATGGCTATGGTGAAAAAGGAAATATCTTCCGTTCAAACTGGAAAGAACCTTTCTGAGAAACTGCTAGGTGTTCTCTTAATTCATCTCACAGAGTTACATCTTTCCCTTCAAGAAGCCTTTCGCTAAGGCCGTTCTTGTGTAATTGGCAAAGGGATATATGGAAGCCCTTAGATGGCTATGGTTAAAAAGGAAATATCTTCCGTTTAAAACTGGAAAGAAGATTTCTGAGAAACTGCTCTGTGTTCTGTTAATTCATCTCACAGAGTTACATCTTTCCCTTCAAGAAACCTTTCGCTAAGGCAGTTCTTGTGGAATTGGCAAAGGGATATTTGGAAGCCCATAGAGGGGTATGGTGAAAAAGGAAATATCTTCCGTTAAAAACTGTTAAGAAGCTTTCTGAGAAACTGCTCTGTGTTCTGTTAATTCATCTCAAAGTGTTTCATCTTTCCCTTCAAGAAGCCTTTCGTTAAGGCTGTTCTTGTGTAATTGGCAAAGGGATATTTGGAAGCCCCTAGAGGGCTATGGTGGAAAAATAAATATCTTCCGTTCAAAACTGGAAAGAAGCTTTCTGAGAAACTGCTCTGTGTTCTGTTAATTCATCTCACAGAGTTACATATTTCCCTTCAAGAAGCCTTTCGCTAAGACTGTCCTTGTGGAATTGGCAAAATGATATTTGGAAGCCCGTAGAGGGCTATGTTGGAAAAGGAAATAACTTCCGTTCAAAACTGGAAAGAAGCTTTCTGAGAAACTGCTCTGTGTTTTGTTAATTCATCTCACAGAGTTACATCTTTCCCTTCAAGAAGCCTTTCGCTAAGGCTGTTCTTGTTGAATTGGCAAAGGGATATTTGGAAGCCCATAGAGGGCTATGGTGAAAAAGGAAATATCTTCCGTTCAAAACTGGAAAGAAGCTTCCTGAGAAACTGCTCTGTGTTCTGTTAATTCATCTCACAGAGTTACACCTTTCCCTTCAAGAAGCCTTTCGCTAAGGCTGTTCTTGTGTAATTTGCAAAGGGATAATTGGAAGCCCATAGAGGGCTTGGGTGAAAAAGGAAATATCTTCCGTTCAAAACTGGAAAGAAGCTTTCTGAGAAACTGCTCTGTGTTCTGTTAATTCATCTCACAGAGTTACATCTTTCCCTTTAAGAAGCCTTTTGCTAAGGCTGTTCTTGTGTAATTGGCAAAGGGGTATTTGGAAGCCCATAGAGGGCTACGGTGAAAAAGGAAATATGTTCCGTTCAAAACTGGAAAGAAGCTTTCTGAGAAACTGCTCTGTGTTCTGTTAATTCACCTAACAGAGTTACATCTTTCCCTTCAAGAAGCCTTTGGTTAAGGCAGTTCTTTTTGAATTGGCAAAGGGATAATTGGAAGCCCATAGTGGGCTATGGTGAAAAAGGAAATATGTTCCGTTCAAAATTGGAAAGAAGCTTTCTGAGAAACTGCTCTGTGTTCTGTTAATTCATCTCACAGAGTTACATCATTCCCTCCAAGAAGCCTTTCGCTAAGGCTGTTCTTGTGGAATTGGTAAAGGGATATTTGGAAGCCCATAGAGGGCTATGGTGAAAAAGGAAATATCTTCCGTTCAAAACTGGAAAGAAGCTTTCTGAGAAACTGCTCTGTGTTCTGTTAATTCATCTCACAGAGTTACATCTTTCCCTTCAAGAAGCCTTTTGCTAAGCCTGTTCTTGTGGTATTGGCAAAGGGATATTTGGAAGCCCATAGAGGGCTATGGTGAAAAAAAAAATATCTTCCGTTCAAAACTGGAAAGAAGCTTCTGAGAAACTGCTCTGTGTTCTGTTAATTCATCTCACAGAGATACATCTTTCCCTTCAAGAAGCCTTTCGCTAACGCTGTTCTTGTGGAATTGGCAAAGGGATATTTGGAAGCCCATAGAGGGCTATGGTGAAAAAGAAATATCTTCCGTTCAAAACTGGAAAGAAGCTTTCTGAGAAACTGCTCTGTGTTCTGTTAATTCATCTCACAGAGTTACATCTTTCCCTTCAAGAAGCCTTTCGCTAAGGCTGTTCTTGTGTAATTTGCAAAGGGATAATTGGAAGCCCATAGAGGGCTTGGGTGAAAAAGGAAATATCTTCCGTTCAAAACTGGAAAGAAGCTTTCTGAGAAACTGCTCTGTGTTCTGTTAATTCATCTCACAGAGTTACATCTTTCCCTTTAGGAAGCCTTTTGCTAAGGCTGTTCTTGTGTAATTGGCAAAGGGGTATTTGGAAGCCCATAGAGGGCTACGGTGAAAAAGGAAATATCTTCCGTTCAAAACTGGAAAGAAGCTTTCTGAGAAACTGCTCTGTGTTCTGTTAATTCACCTAACAGAGTTACATCTATCCCTTCAAGAAGCCTTTGGTTAAGGCAGTTCTTTTTGAATTGGCAAAGGGATATTTGGAAGCCCATAGTGGGCTATGGTGAAAAAGGAAATATGTTCCGTTCAAAATTGGAAAGAAGCTTTCTGAGAAACTGCTCTGTGTTCTGTTAATTCATCTCACAGAGTTACATCATTCCCTCCAAGAAGCCTTTCGCTAAGGCTGTTCTTGTGGAATTGGCAAAGGGATATTTGGAATGCCATAGAGGCGTATGGTGAAAAAAGAATTAACTTCCGTTCAAAACTGCAAAGAAGCTTTCTGAGAAACTGCTCTGTGTTCCGTTAATTCATCTCACAGAGTTACATCTTTCAGTTCAGGAAACCTTTCGCTAAGGCTGTTCTTGTGGAATTGGCAAAGGGATATTTGAAGCCCATAGAGGGCTATGGTGAAAAAGGAAATATCTTATGTTCAAAACTGGAAAGAAGCTTCTGAGAAACTGCTCTGTGTTCTGTTAATTCATGTCACAGAGGTACATCTTTCCCTTCAAGAAGCCTTTCGAAAACGCTGTTCTTGTGGAATTGGCAAAGGGATATTTGGAAGCCCCTAGAGGGCTATGGTGAAAAAGGAAATATCTTCCATTCAAAATAGGAAAGAAGCTTTCTGAGAAACTGCTCTGTGTTCTGTTAATTCATGTCACAGAGTTACATCTTTCCCTTCAAGAAGCCTTTCGCTAAGACTGTCCTTGTGGAATTGGCAAAGGGATATTTGGAAGCCCATAGAGGGCTAGGGTGAAAAAGGAAATATCTTCCGATCAAAACTGGAAAGAAGCTTTCTGAGAAACTGCTCTGTGTTCTCTTAATTCATCTCACAGAGTTACATCTTTCCCTTCAAGAAGCCTTTCGCTAAGTCTGTTCTCGTGGAATTTGCAAAGGGATATTTGGAAGCCCATAGAGAGCTATGGTGAAAAAGGAAATCTCTTCCGTTCAAAACTGGAAAGAAGCTTTCTGAGAAACTGCTCTGTGTTCTGTTAATTCATCCCACAGATTTACATCTTTCCCTTCAAGAAGCCTTTCGCTAAGGCTGTTCTGGTGGAAATGACAAAGGGATATTTGGAAGCCCATAGAGGGCTATGGTGAAAAAGGAAGTATCTTCCATTCAAAACTGGATAGAAGCTTTCTGAGAAACTGCTCTGTGTTTTGTTAATTCATCTCACAGAGTTACATATTTCCCGTCAAGAAGCCTTTCGCTAAGGCCGTTCTTGTGGAATTTGCAAAGGGATATTTGGAAGCCCACAGAGGGCTATAGTGAAAAAGGAAATATCTTCCGTTCAAAACTGGAAAGAAGCTTTCTGAGAAACTGCTCTGTGTTCTCTGAATTCATCTAACAGAGTTATATCTTTCCCTTCAAGAAGCCTTTCACTAAGGCTGTTCTTGTGGAATTGGCAAAGTTATATTTGGAAGCCCACAGAGGGCTTTGGTGAAAAAGGAAATACCTTCCGTTCAAAACTGGAAAGAAGCTTTCTGAGAATCTGCTCTGTGTTCTGTTAATTCATCTCACAGAGGTACAACTTTCCCTTCAAGAAGCCTTTCGCTAAGGCTGTTCTTGTGGAATTGGCAAAGGGATATTTGGAAGCCCATAGTGGTCTTGGGTGAAAAAGGAATTATCTTCCGATGAAAAATGGAAAGAAGCTTTCTGAGAAACTGCTCTGTGTTCTGTTAATTCATCTCACTGAGTTACATCTTTCCCTTCAAGAAGCCTTTCGTTAAGGCTGTTCTTGTGGAATTGGCAAAGGGATATTTGGAAGCCCATAGAGGGCTAGGGTGAAAAAGGAAATAACTTCCGATCAAAACTGGAAAGAAGCTTTCTGAGAAACTGCTCTGTGTTCTGTTAATTCATCTCACAGACTTACATCTTTCCCTTCAAGAAGCCTTTCGCTAAGGCTGTTCTTGTGGAATTGGCAAAGGGATATTTGGAAGCCCATAGAGTGCTACGGTGAAAAAGGAAATATCTTCCGTTCAAAACTGGAAAGTAGCTTTCTGAGAAACTGCTCTGTGTTGTGTTACTTCATCTCACAGAGTTACATCTTTCCCTTCAAGAAGCCTTTCGCTAAGGCCGTTCTTGTGGAATTGGCAAAGGGATATTTGGAAGCCCTTAGAGGGCTATGGTTAAAAAAGAAATATCTTCCGTTTAAAACTGGAAAGAAGCTTTCTGAGAAACTGCTCTGTGTTCTGTTAATTCATCTCACAGAGTTACATCTTTCCCTTCAAGAAACCATTCGCTAAGGCAGTTCTTGTGGAATTGGCAAAGGGATATTTGGAAGCCCATAGAGGGTTATGGTGAAAAAGGAAATATCTTCCGTTAAAAACTGTTAAGAAGCTTTCTGAGAAACTGCTCTGTGTTCTGTTAATTGATCTCAAAGAGTTTCATCTTTTCCTTCAAGAAGCCTTTCGTTAAGGCTGTCCTTGTGGAATTGGCAAAGTGATATTTGGAAGCCCGTAGAGGGCTATGCTGGAAAAGGAAATATCTTCCGTTCAAAACTGGAAAGAAGCTTTCTGAGAAACTGCTCTGTGTTCTGTTAATTCATCTCACAGAGTTACATATTTCCCTTCAAGAAGCCTTTTGCTAAGACTGTCTTTGTGGAATTGACAAAGTGATATTTGGAAGCCCGTAGAGGGCTATGGTGAAAAAGGAAATATCTTCCGTTCAAAACTGGAAAGAAGCTTTCTGAGAAACTGCTCTGTGTTCTGTTAATTCATCTCACAGAGTTACATCTTTCCCTTCAAGAAGCCTTTCGCTAAGGCTCTTCTTGTGGAATTGGCAAAGGGATATTTGGTAGCCCTTAGAGGGCTACGGTGAAAAAGGAAATATCTTCCGTTCAAAACTGGAAAGAAGCTTTCTGGGAAACTGCTCTGTGTTCTGTTAATTCATCTCACATAGTTACATCTTTCCCTGCAAGAAGCCTTTCGCTAAGGCTGTTCTTGTGGAATTGGCAAAGGGATAATGGGAAGCCCATAGAGCTGTATGGTGAAAGAGGAAATATCTTCCGGTCAAAACTGGAAAGTAGCTTTCTGAGAAACTGCTCTGTTTTCTGTTTCTTCATCTCACAGAGTTACATCTTTCCCCTCAAGAAGCCTTTCGCTAAGGCCGTTCTTGTGGAATTGGCAAAGGGATATTTGGAAGCCCTTAGAGGGCTATGGTTAAAAAAGAAATATCTTCCGTTTAAAACTGTTAAGAAGCTTTCTGACAAACTGCTCTGTGTTCTGTTAATTCATCTCAAAGAGTTTCATCTTTCCCTTCAAGAAGCCTTTCGTTAAGGCTGTTCTTTTGGAATTGGCAAAGGGATATTTGGAAGCCCATAGAGGGCTATGGTGGAAAAGGAAATATCTTCCGTTCAAAACTGGAAAGAAGCTTTCTGAGAAACTGCTCTGTGTTCTGTTAATTCATCTCACAGAGTTACATCTTTCCCTTCAAGAAGCCTTTCCCTAAGGCTGTTCTTGTGGAATTGGCAAAGGGATATTGGGATGCCCATAGAGGGGTATGGTGAAAAAGGAAATATCTTCCGTTCAAAACTGGAAAGAAGCGTTCTGAGAAACTGCTCTGTGTTCTGTTAATTCATCTCACAGAGTTACATCTTTCCCTTCACGAAGCCTTTCGCTAAGCCTGTCCTTGTGGAATTGGCAAAGTGATATTTGGAAGCCCGTAGAGGGCTATGGTGGAAAAGGAAATATCTTCCGTTCAAAACTGGAAAGAAGCTTTCTGAGAAACTGCTCTGTGTTTTGTTAATTCGTCTCACAGAGTTACATATTTCCCGTCAAGAAGCCTTTCCTAAGGCAGTTCTTGTGGAATTGGCAAAGGGATATTTGGAAGCCCATAGAGGGGTATGGTGAAAAAGGGAAATATCTTCCGTTAAAAACTGTAAAGAAGCTTTCTGAGAAACTGCTCTGTGTTCTGTTAATTCATCTCAAAGAGTTTCATCTTTCCCTTCAAGAAGCCTTTCGCTAAGGCTGTTCTGGTGGAAATGACAAAGGGATAATTGGAAGCCCATAGAGGGCTATGGTGAAAAAGGAAATATCTTCCGTTCAAAACTGGAAAGAAGCTTTCTGAGAAACTGCTCTGTGTTTTGTTAATTCATCTCACAGAGTTACATATTTTCCCCGTCAAGAAGCCTTTCGCTAAGGCCGTTCTTGTGGAATTTGCAAAGGGATATTTGGAAGCCCACAGAGGGCTATAGTGAAAAAAGGAAAATATCTTCCGTTCAAAACTGGAAAGAAGCTCTCTGAGAAACTGCTCTGTGTTCTGTTAATTCATCTCACAGAGTTACATCTTTCCCTTCAAGAAGCCATTCGCTAAGGCTGTTCTTGTGGAATTGGCAAAAGGATATTTGGAAGCCCTTAGAGGTTTATGGTGAAAAAGGAAATATCTTACATTCAAAACTGGAAAGAAGCTTTCTGAGAAACTGCTCTGTGTTCTGTTAATTCATCTCACAGAGTTACATATTTCCCGTCAAGAAGACTTTCGCTAAGGCTGCTCTTGTGGAATTTACAAAGGGATATTTTGAAGCCCATAGAGGGCTATAGTGAAAAAACGAAATATCTTCCGTTCAAAACTGGAAGGAAGCTTTCTGAGAAACTGCTCTGTGTTCTGTTAATTCATCTCACAGAGTTACATCTTTCCCCTGAAGAATCCTTTCGCTAAGGCTGTTCTTGTGATTTGGCCAAAGGTATATTTGGAAGCCCACAGAGGGCCTATGCTGAAAAAGGAAATATCTTCCGTTCAAAACTGGAAAGAAGCTTTCTGAGAAACTGCTCTGTGTTCTGTTACTTCATCTCACAGAGGGTACATCTTTCCCTTCAAGAAGCCTTTAGCTAAGGCTGTTCTTGTGGAATTGGCAAAGGATATTTGGAACCCCTAGAGGGCTATGGTGAAAAAGGAAATATCTTCCATTCAAAACTGGAAAGATGCTTTCTGAGAAACTGCTCTGTGTTCTGTTAATTCATGTCAAAGAGGTACATCTTTCCCTTCAAGAAGCCTTTCGAAAAGGCTGTTCTTGGGGAATTGGCAAAGGGATAGTTGGAAGCCCAATAGAGGGCTATGCTGAAAAAGGAAATATCTTCCGTTCAAAATAAGAAAGAAGCTTTCTGAGAAACTGCTCTGTGTTCTGTTAATTCATCTCACAGAGTTACATCTTTCCCTTCAAGAAGCCTTTCGCGAAGACTGTCCTTGTGGAATTGGCAAAGGGATATTTGGAAGCCCATAGAGGGCTATGGTGAAAAAGGAAATATCTTCCATTCAAAACTGGAAAGAAGCTTTCTGAGAAACTGCTCTGTGTTTTGTTAATTCATCTCCCAGAGTTACATATTTCCCGTCAAGAAGCCTTTCGCTAAGGCCGTTCTTGTGGAATTTGCAAAGGGATATTTGGAAGCCACAGAGGGCTATAGTGAAAAAGGAAATATCTTCCGTTCAAAACTGGAAAAAAGCTTTCTGAGAAACTGCTCTGTGTTCTGCTAATTCATCTCACAGAGTTATGTCTTTCCCTTCCAGAAGCCTTTCGCTAAGGCTGTTCTTGTGGAATTTGCTAAGGGAGATTTGGAAGCCCATTGAGGGCTATGGTGAAAAAGGAAATACCTTCCGTTCAAAACTGGAAAGAAGCTTTCTGAGAAACTGCTCTGTGTTCTCTTAATTTCATCTCACAGAGTTACATATTTCCCTTCAAGAAGCCTTTCGCTAAGAGTGTCCTTGTGGAATTGGCAAAGGGATATTTGGAAGCCCATAGAGGGCTAGGGTGAAAAAGGAAATATCTTCCGATCAAATCTGGAAAGAAGCTTTCTGAGAAACTGCTCTGTGTTCTCTTAATTCATCTCACAGAGTTACATCTTTCCCTTCAAGAAGCCTTTCGCTAAGTCTGTTTCTCGTGGAATTTGCAAAGGGATATGTGGAAGCCCATAGAGGGCTATGGTGAAAAAAGAAATATCTTCCGTTCAAAACTGGAAAGAAGCTTTCTGAGAAACTGCTCTGTGTTCTGTTAATTCATCCCACAGAGTTACATCTTTCCCTTCAAGAAGCCTTTCGCTAAGGCTGTTCTGGTGGAAATGACAAAGGGATAATTGGAAGCCCATAGAGGGCTATGGTGAAAAAGGAAATATCTTCCGTTCAAAACTGGAAAGAAGCTTTCTGAGAAACTGCTCTGTGTTTTGTTAATTCATCTCACAGAGTTACATATTTCCCGTCAAGAAGCCTTTCGCTAAGGCCGTTCTTGTGGAATTTGCAAAGGGATATTTGGAAGCCCACAGAGGGCTATAGTGAAAAAGGAAATATCTTCCGTTCAAAACTGGAAAGAAGCTCTCTGAGAAACTGCTCTGTGTTCTGTTAATTCATCTCACAGAGTTACATCTTTCCCTTCAAGAAGCCATTCGCTAAGGCTGTTCTTGTGGAATTGGCAAAAGGATATTTGGAAGCCCTTAGAGGTTTATGGTGAAAAAGGAAATATCTTACATTCAAAACTGGAAAGAAGCTTTCTGAGAAACTGCTCTGTGTTCTGTTAATTCATCTCACAGAGTTACATATTTCCCGTCAAGAAGACTTTCGCTAAGGCTGCTCTTGTGGAATTTACAAAGGGATATTTTGAAGCCCATAGAGGGCTATAGTGAAAAACGAAATATCTTCCGTTCAAAACTGGAAGGAAGCTTTCTGAGAAACTGCTCTGTGTTCTGTTAATTCATCTCACAGAGTTACATCTTTCCCCTGAAGAATCCTTTCGCTAAGGCTGTTCTTGTGATTTGGCAAAGGTATATTTGGAAGCCCACAGAGGGCTATGCTGAAAAAGGAAATATCTTCCGTTCAAAACTGGAAAGAAGCTTTCTGAGAAACTGCTCTGTGTTCTGTTACTTCATCTCACAGAGGTACATCTTTCCCTTCAAGAAGCCTTTAGCTAAGGCTGTTCTTGTGGAATTGGCAAAGGGATATTTGGAACCCCTAGAGGGCTATGGTGAAAAAGGAAATATCTTCCATTCAAAACTGGAAAGATGCTTTCTGAGAAACTGCTCTGTGTTCTGTTAATTCATGTCAAAGAGGTACATCTTTCCCTTCAAGAAGCCTTTCGAAAAGGCTGTTCTTGGGGAATTGGCAAAGGGATAGTTGGAAGCCAATAGAGGGCTATGCTGAAAAAGGAAATATCTTCCGTTCAAAATAAGAAAGAAGCTTTCTGAGAAACTGCTCTGTGTTCTGTTAATTCATCTCACAGAGTTACATCTTTCCCTTCAAGAAGCCTTTCGCGAAGACTGTCCTTGTGGAATTGGCAAAGGGATATTTGGAAGCCCATAGAGGGCTATGGTGAAAAAGGAAATATCTTCCATTCAAAACTGGAAAGAAGCTTTCTGAGAAACTGCTCTGTGTTTTGTTAATTCATCTCCCAGAGTTACATATTTCCCGTCAAGAAGCCTTTCGCTAAGGCCGTTCTTGTGGAATTTGCAAAGGGATATTTGGAAGCCCACAGAGGGCTATAGTGAAAAAGGAAATATCTTCCGTTCAAAACTGGAAAAAGCTTTCTGAGAAACTGCTCTGTGTTCTGCTAATTCATCTCACAGAGTTATGTCTTTCCCTTCCAGAAGCCTTTCGCTAAGGCTGTTCTTGTGGAATTTGCTAAGGGAGATTTGGAAGCCCATAGAGGGCTATGGTGAAAAAGGAAATACCTTCCGTTCAAAACTGGAAAGAAGCTTTCTGAGAATCTGCTCTGTGTTCTGTTAATTCATCTCACAGAGGTACATCTTTCCCTTCAAGAAGCCTTTCGCTAAGGCTGTTCTTGTGGAATTAGCAAAGGGATATTTGGAAGCCCATAGAGGTCTTGGGTGAAAAAGGAATTATCTTCCGATGAAAAATGGAAAGAAGCTTTCTGAGAAACTGCTCTGTGTTCTGTTAATTCATCTGACTGAGTTACATCTTTCCCTTCAAGAAGCCTTTCGTTAAGGCTGTTCTTGTGGAATTGGCAAAGGGATATTTGGAAGCCTATAGAGGGCTAGGGTGATAAAGGAAATATCTTCCGTTCAAAACTGGAAAGAGGCTTTCTGAGAAACTGCTCTGTGTTCTGTTAATTCATCTCACAGACTTACATCTTTCCCTTCAAGAAGCCTTTCGCTAAGGCTGTTCTTGTGGAATTGGCAAAGAGATATTTGGAAGCCCATAGAGGGCTACGGTGAAAAAGGAAATATGTTCCGTTCAAAACTGGAAAGAAGCTTTCTGAGAAACTGCTCTGTGTTCTGTTAATTCATCTCACAGAGTTACATCTTTCCTTTCAAGAAGCCTTTCGCTGAGACTGTCCTTGTGGAATTGGCAAAGGGACATTTGGAAGCCCATAGAGGGCTAGGGTGAAAAAGGAAATATCTTCCGATCAAAACTGGAAAGTAGCTTTCTGAGAAACTGCTCTGTGTTCTGTTAATTCATCTCACAGAGTTACATCTTTCCCTTCAAGAAGCCTTTCGCTAAGTCTGTTTTTGTGGAATTGGCAAAGGGATATTTGGAAGCCCATAGAGGGCTATGGTGAAAAAGGAAATATCTTATGTTCAAAACTGGAAAGAAGCTTCTGAGAAACTGCTCTGTGTTCTGTTAATTCATCTCACAGAGTTACATCTTTCCCTTCAAAAAGCCTTTCGCTAAGGCTGTTCTTGTGGAATTGGCAAAAGGATATTTGGAAGCCCTTAGAGGGGTATGGTGAAAAAGGAAATATCTTCCATTCAAAACTGGAAAGAAGCTTTCTGAGAAACTGCTCTGTGTTCTGTTAATTCATCTCACAGAGTTACATATTTCCCGTCAAGAAGCCCTTCGCTAAGGCTGTTCTTGTGGAATTGGCAAAGGGATATTTGGAACCCCTAGAGGGCTATGGTGAAAAAGGAAATATCTTCCGTTCAAAATAGGAAAGAAGCTTTCTGAGAAACTGCTCTGTGTTCTGTTAATTCATGTCACAGAGTTACATCTTTCCCTTCAAGAAGCCTTTCGCTAAGACTGTCCTTGTGGAATTGGCAAAGGGATATTTGGAAGCCCATAGAGGGCTAGGGTGAAAAAGGAAATATCTTCCGGTCAAAACTGGAAAGAAGCTTTCTGAGAAACTGCTCTGTGTTCTCTTAATTCATCTCACAGAGTTACATCTTTCCCTTCAAGAAGCCTTTCCCTAAGTCTGTTCTCGTGGAATTTGCAAAGGGATATGTGGAAGCCCATAGAGGGCTATGGTGAAAAAAGAAATATCTTCCGTTCAAAACTGGAAAGAAGCTTTCTGAGAAACTGCTCTGTGTTCTGTTAATTCATCTCACAGAGTTACATCTTTCCCTTCAAGAAGCCTTTCGCTAAGACTGTCCTTGTGGAATTGGCAAAGGGATATTTGGAAGCCCATAGAGTGCTAGGGTGAAAAAGGAAATATCTTCCGATGAAAACTGGAAAGAAGCTTTCTGAGAAACTGCTCTGTGTTTTGTTAATTCATCTCACAGAGTTACATATTTCCCGTCAAGAAGCCTTTCGCTAAGGCCGTTCTTGTGGAATTTGCAAAGGGATATTTGGAAGCCCACAGAGGGCTATATTGAAAAAGGAAATATCTTCCGTTCAAAACTGGAAAGAAGCTTTCTGAGAAACTGCTCTGTGTTCTGTTAATTCATCTCACAGAGTTATATCTGTCCCTTCAAGAAGCCTTTCGCTAAGGCTGTTCTTGTGGAATTGGCAAAGGGATATTTGGAAGCCCATAGAGGGCTATGGTGAAAAAGGAGATACCTTCCGTTCAAAACTGGAAAGAAGCTTTCTGAGAATCTGCTCTGTGTTCTGTTAATTCATCTCACAGAGGTACATCTTTCCCTTCAAGAAGCCTTTCGCTAAGGCTGTTCTTGTGGAATTGGCAAAGGGATATTTGGAAGCCCATAGAAGTCTTGGGTGAAAAAGGAATTATATACCGATGAAAAATGGAAAGAAGCTTTCTGAGAAACTGCTCTGTGTTCTGTTAATTCATCTCACTGAGTTACATCTTTCCCTTCAAGAAGCCTTTCGTTAAGGCTGTTCTTGTGGAATTGGCATAGGGATATTTGGAAGCCCATAGAGGGCTAGGGTGAAAAAGGAAATATCTTCCGTTCAACACTGGAAAGAAGCTTTCTGAGAAACTGCTCTGTGTTCTGTTAATTCATCTCACAGACTTACATCTTTCCCTTCAAGAAGCCTTTCGCTAAGGCTGTTCTTGTGGAATTGGCAAAGGGATATTTGGAAGCCCATAGAGTGCTACGGTGAAAAAGGAAATATCTTCCGTTCAAAACTGGAAAGTAGCTTTATGAGAAACTGCTCTGTGTTCTGTTACTTCATCTCACAGAGTTACATCTTTCCCTTCAAGAAGCCTTTCGCTGAGACTGTCCTTGTGGAATTGGCAAAGGGACATTTGGAAGCCCATAGAGGGCTAGGGTGAAAAAGGAAATATCTTCCGATCAAAACTGGAAAGTAGCTTTCTGAGAAACTGCTCTGTGTTCTGTTAATGCATCTCACAGAGTTACATCTTTCCCTTCAAGAAGCCTTTCGCTAAGTCTGTTTTTGTGGAATTGGCAAAGGGATATTTGGAAGCCCATAGAGGGCTATGGTGAAAAAGGAAATATCTTATGTTCAAAACTGGAAAGAAGCTTCTGAGAAACTGCTCTGTGTTCTGTTAATTCATCTCACAGAGTTACATCTTTCCCTTCAAAAAGCCTTTCGCTAAGGCTGTTCTTGTGGAATTGGCAAAAGGATATTTGGAAGCCCTTAGAGGGCTATGGTGAAAAAGGAAATATCTTCCGTTCAAAACTGGAAAAAGCTTTCTGAGAAACTGCTCTGTGTTCTGTTAATTCATCTCACAGAGTTATGTCTTTCCCTTCAAGAAGCCTTTCGCTAAGGCTGTTCTTGTGGAATTTGCTAAGGGAGATTTGGAAGCCCATAGAGGGCTATGGTGAAAAAGGAAATACCTTCCGTTCAAAACTGGAAAGAAGCTTTCTGAGAATCTGCTCTGTGTTCTGTTAATTCATCTCACAGAGGTACATCTTTCCCTTCAAGAAGCCTTTCGCTAAGGCTGTTCTTGTGGAATTAGCAAAGGGATATTTGGAAGCCCATAGAGGTCTTGGGTGAAAAAGGAATTATCTTCCGATGAAAAATGGAAAGAAGCTTTCTGAGAAACTGCTCTGTGTTCTGTTAATTCATCTCACTGAGTTACATCTTTCCCTTCAAGAAGCCTTTCGTTAAGGCTGTTCTTGAGGAATTGGCAAAGGGATATTTGGAAGCCCATAGAGGGCTAGGGTGAAAAAGGAAATATCTTCCGTTCAAAACTGGAAAGAGGCTTTCTGAGAAACTGCTCTGTGTTCTGTTAATTCATCTCACAGAGTTACATCTTTCCCTTCAAGAAGCCTTTCGCTAAGTCTGTTTTTGTGGAATTGGCAAAGGGATATTTGGAAGCCCATAGAGGGCTATGGTGAAAAAGGAAATATCTTATGTTCAAAACTGGAAAGAAGCTTCTGAGAAACTGCTCTGTGTTCTGTTAATTCATCTCACAGAGTTACATCTTTCCCTTCAAAAAGCCTTTCGCTAAGGCTGTTCTTGTGGAATTGACAAAAGGATATTTGGAAGCCCTTAGAGGGGTATGGTGAAAAAGGAAATATCTTCCATTCAAAACTGGAAAGAAGCTTTCTGAGAAACTGCTCTGTGTTCTGTTAATTCATCTCACAGAGTTACATATTTCCCTTCAAGAAGCCTTTCGCTAAGAGTGTCCTTGTGGAATTGGCAAAGGGATATTTGGAAGCCCATAGAGGGCTAGGGTGAAAAAGGAAATATCTTCCGATCAAATCTGGAAAGAAGCTTTCTGAGAAACTGCTCTGTGTTCTCTTAATTCATCTCACAGAGTTACATCTTTCCCTTCAAGAAGCCTTTCGCTAAGTCTGTTCTCGTGGAATTTGCAAAGGGATATGTGGAAGCCCATAGAGGGCTATGGTGAAAAAAGAAATATCTTCCGTTCAAAACTGGAAAGAAGCTTTCTGAGAAACTGCTCTGTGTTCTGTTAATTCATCCCACAGAGTTACATCTTTCCCTTCAAGAAGCCTTTCGCTAAGGCTGTTCTGGTGGAAATGACAAAGGGATAATTGGAAGCCCATAGAGGGCTATGGTGAAAAAGGAAATATCTTCCGTTCAAAACTGGAAAGAAGCTTTCTGAGAAACTGCTCTGTGTTTTGTTAATTCATCTCACAGAGTTACATATTTCCCGTCAAGAAGCCTTTCGCTAAGGCCGTTCTTGTGGAATTTGCAAAGGGATATTTGGAAGCCCACAGAGGGCTATAGTGAAAAAGGAAATATCTTCCGTTCAAAACTGGAAAGAAGCTCTCTGAGAAACTGCTCTGTGTTCTGTTAATTCATCTCACAGAGTTACATCTTTCCCTTCAAGAAGCCATTCGCTAAGGCTGTTCTTGTGGAATTGGCAAAAGGATATTTGGAAGCCCTTAGAGGTTTATGGTGAAAAAGGAAATATCTTACATTCAAAACTGGAAAGAAGCTTTCTGAGAAACTGCTCTGTGTTCTGTTAATTCATCTCACAGAGTTACATATTTCCCGTCAAGAAGACTTTCGCTAAGGCTGCTCTTGTGGAATTTACAAAGGGATATTTTGAAGCCCATAGAGGGCTATAGTGAAAAACGAAATATCTTCCGTTCAAAACTGGAAGGAAGCTTTCTGAGAAACTGCTCTGTGTTCTGTTAATTCATCTCACAGAGTTACATCTTTCCCCTGAAGAATCCTTTCGCTAAGGCTGTTCTTGTGATTTGGCAAAGGTATATTTGGAAGCCCACAGAGGGCTATGCTGAAAAAGGAAATATCTTCCGTTCAAAACTGGAAAGAAGCTTTCTGAGAAACTGCTCTGTGTTCTGTTACTTCATCTCACAGAGGTACATCTTTCCCTTCAAGAAGCCTTTAGCTAAGGCTGTTCTTGTGGAATTGGCAAAGGGATATTTGGAACCCCTAGAGGGCTATGGTGAAAAAGGAAATATCTTCCATTCAAAACTGGAAAGATGCTTTCTGAGAAACTGCTCTGTGTTCTGTTAATTCATGTCAAAGAGGTACATCTTTCCCTTCAAGAAGCCTTTCGAAAAGGCTGTTCTTGGGGAATTGGCAAAGGGATAGTTGGAAGCCAATAGAGGGCTATGCTGAAAAAGGAAATATCTTCCGTTCAAAATAAGAAAGAAGCTTTCTGAGAAACTGCTCTGTGTTCTGTTAATTCATCTCACAGAGTTACATCTTTCCCTTCAAGAAGCCTTTCGCGAAGACTGTCCTTGTGGAATTGACAAAGGGATATTTGGAAGCCCATAGAGGGCTATGGTGAAAAAGGAAATATCTTCCATTCAAAACTGGAAAGAAGCTTTCTGAGAAACTGCTCTGTGTTTTGTTAATTCATCTCCCAGAGTTACATATTTCCCGTCAAGAAGCCTTTCGCTAAGGCCGTTCTTGTGGAATTTGCAAAGGGATATTTGGAAGCCCACAGAGGGCTATAGTGAAAAAGGAAATATCTTCCGTTCAAAACTGGAAAAAGCTTTCTGAGAAACTGCTCTGTGTTCTGCTAATTCATCTCACAGAGTTATGTCTTTCCCTTCCAGAAGCCTTTCGCTAAGGCTGTTCTTGTGGAATTTGCTAAGGGAGATTTGGAAGCCCATAGAGGGCTATGGTGAAAAAGGAAATACCTTCCGTTCAAAACTGGAAAGAAGCTTTCTGAGAAACTGCTCTGTGTTCTCTTAATTCATCTCACAGAGTTACATATTTCCCTTCAAGAAGCCTTTCGCTAAGAGTGTCCTTGTGGAATTGGCAAAGGGATATTTGGAAGCCCATAGAGGGCTAGGGTGAAAAAGGAAATATCTTCCGATCAAATCTGGAAAGAAGCTTTCTGAGAAACTGCTCTGTGTTCTCTTAATTCATCTCACAGAGTTACATCTTTCCCTTCAAGAAGCCTTTCGCTAAGTCTGTTCTCGTGGAATTTGCAAAGGGATATGTGGAAGCCCATAGAGGGCTATGGTGAAAAAAGAAATATCTTCCGTTCAAAACTGGAAAGAAGCTTTCTGAGAAACTGCTCTGTGTTCTGTTAATTCATCCCACAGAGTTACATCTTTCCCTTCAAGAAGCCTTTCGCTAAGGCTGTTCTGGTGGAAATGACAAAGGGATAATTGGAAGCCCATAGAGGGCTATGGTGAAAAAGGAAATATCTTCCGTTCAAAACTGGAAAGAAGCTTTCTGAGAAACTGCTCTGTGTTTTGTTAATTCATCTCACAGAGTTACATATTTCCCGTCAAGAAGCCTTTCGCTAAGGCCGTTCTTGTGGAATTTGCAAAGGGATATTTGGAAGCCCACAGAGGGCTATAGTGAAAAAGGAAATATCTTCCGTTCAAAACTGGAAAGAAGCTCTCTGAGAAACTGCTCTGTGTTCTGTTAATTCATCTCACAGAGTTACATCTTTCCCTTCAAGAAGCCATTCGCTAAGGCTGTTCTTGTGGAATTGGCAAAAGGATATTTGGAAGCCCTTAGAGGTTTATGGTGAAAAAGGAAATATCTTACATTCAAAACTGGAAAGAAGCTTTCTGAGAAACTGCTCTGTGTTCTGTTAATTCATCTCACAGAGTTACATATTTCCCGTCAAGAAGACTTTCGCTAAGGCTGCTCTTGTGGAATTTACAAAGGGATATTTTGAAGCCCATAGAGGGCTATAGTGAAAAACGAAATATCTTCCGTTCAAAACTGGAAGGAAGCTTTCTGAGAAACTGCTCTGTGTTCTGTTAATTCATCTCACAGAGTTACATCTTTCCCCTGAAGAATCCTTTCGCTAAGGCTGTTCTTGTGATTTGGCAAAGGTATATTTGGAAGCCCACAGAGGGCTATGCTGAAAAAGGAAATATCTTCCGTTCAAAACTGGAAAGAAGCTTTCTGAGAAACTGCTCTGTGTTCTGTTACTTCATCTCACAGAGGTACATCTTTCCCTTCAAGAAGCCTTTAGCTAAGGCTGTTCTTGTGGAATTGGCAAAGGGATATTTGGAACCCCTAGAGGGCTATGGTGAAAAAGGAAATATCTTCCATTCAAAACTGGAAAGATGCTTTCTGAGAAACTGCTCTGTGTTCTGTTAATTCATGTCAAAGAGGTACATCTTTCCCTTCAAGAAGCCTTTCGAAAAGGCTGTTCTTGGGGAATTGGCAAAGGGATAGTTGGAAGCCAATAGAGGGCTATGCTGAAAAAGGAAATATCTTCCGTTCAAAATAAGAAAGAAGCTTTCTGAGAAACTGCTCTGTGTTCTGTTAATTCATCTCACAGAGTTACATCTTTCCCTTCAAGAAGCCTTTCGCGAAGACTGTCCTTGTGGAATTGGCAAAGGGATATTTGGAAGCCCATAGAGGGCTATGGTGAAAAAGGAAATATCTTCCATTCAAAACTGGAAAGAAGCTTTCTGAGAAACTGCTCTGTGTTTTGTTAATTCATCTCCCAGAGTTACATATTTCCCGTCAAGAAGCCTTTCGCTAAGGCCGTTCTTGTGGAATTTGCAAAGGGATATTTGGAAGCCCACAGAGGGCTATAGTGAAAAAGGAAATATCTTCCGTTCAAAACTGGAAAAAGCTTTCTGAGAAACTGCTCTGTGTTCTGCTAATTCATCTCACAGAGTTATGTCTTTCCCTTCCAGAAGCCTTTCGCTAAGGCTGTTCTTGTGGAATTTGCTAAGGGAGATTTGGAAGCCCATAGAGGGCTATGGTGAAAAAGGAAATACCTTCCGTTCAAAACTGGAAAGAAGCTTTCTGAGAATCTGCTCTGTGTTCTGTTAATTCATCTCACAGAGGTACATCTTTCCCTTCAAGAAGCCTTTCGCTAAGGCTGTTCTTGTGGAATTAGCAAAGGGATATTTGGAAGCCCATAGAGGTCTTCGGTGAAAAAGGAATTATCTTCCGATGAAAAATGGAAAGAAGCTTTCTGAGAAACTGCTCTGTGTTCTGTTAATTCATCTGACTGAGTTACATCTTTCCCTTCAAGAAGCCTTTCGTTAAGGCTGTTCTTGTGGAATTGGCAAAGGGATATTTGGAAGCCTATAGAGGGCTAGGGTGATAAAGGAAATATCTTCCGTTCAAAACTGGAAAGAGGCTTTCTGAGAAACTGCTCTGTGTTCTGTTAATTCATCTCACAGACTTACATCTTTCCCTTCAAGAAGCCTTTCGCTAAGGCTGTTCTTGTGGAATTGGCAAAGAGATATTTGGAAGCCCATAGAGGGCTACGGTGAAAAAGGAAATATGTTCCGTTCAAAACTGGAAAGAAGCTTTCTGAGAAACTGCTCTGTGTTCTGTTAATTCATCTCACAGAGTTACATCTTTCCTTTCAAGAAGCCTTTCGCTGAGACTGTCCTTGTGGAATTGGCAAAGGGACATTTGGAAGCCCATAGAGGGCTAGGGTGAAAAAGGAAATATCTTCCGATCAAAACTGGAAAGTAGCTTTCTGAGAAACTGCTCTGTGTTCTGTTAATTCATCTCACAGAGTTACATCTTTCCCTTCAAGAAGCCTTTCGCTAAGTCTGTTTTTGTGGAATTGGCAAAGGGATATTTGGAAGCCCATAGAGGGCTATGGTGAAAAAGGAAATATCTTATGTTCAAAACTGGAAAGAAGCTTCTGAGAAACTGCTCTGTGTTCTGTTAATTCATCTCACAGAGTTACATCTTTCCCTTCAAAAAGCCTTTCGCTAAGGCTGTTCTTGTGGAATTGGCAAAAGGATATTTGGAAGCCCTTAGAGGGGTATGGTGAAAAAGGAAATATCTTCCATTCAAAACTGGAAAGAAGCTTTCTGAGAAACTGCTCTGTGTTCTGTTAATTCATCTCACAGAGTTACATATTTCCCGTCAAGAAGCCCTTCGCTAAGGCTGTTCTTGTGGAATTGGCAAAGGGATATTTGGAACCCCTAGAGGGCTATGGTGAAAAAGGAAATATCTTCCGTTCAAAATAGGAAAGAAGCTTTCTGAGAAACTGCTCTGTGTTCTGTTAATTCATGTCACAGAGTTACATCTTTCCCTTCAAGAAGCCTTTCGCTAAGACTGTCCTTGTGGAATTGGCAAAGGGATATTTGGAAGCCCATAGAGGGCTAGGGTGAAAAAGGAAATATCTTCCGGTCAAAACTGGAAAGAAGCTTTCTGAGAAACTGCTCTGTGTTCTCTTAATTCATCTCACAGAGTTACATCTTTCCCTTCAAGAAGCCTTTCCCTAAGTCTGTTCTCGTGGAATTTGCAAAGGGATATGTGGAAGCCCATAGAGGGCTATGGTGAAAAAAGAAATATCTTCCGTTCAAAACTGGAAAGAAGCTTTCTGAGAAACTGCTCTGTGTTCTGTTAATTCATCTCACAGAGTTACATCTTTCCCTTCAAGAAGCCTTTCGCTAAGACTGTCCTTGTGGAATTGGCAAAGGGATATTTGGAAGCCCATAGAGTGCTAGGGTGAAAAAGGAAATATCTTCCGATGAAAACTGGAAAGAAGCTTTCTGAGAAACTGCTCTGTGTTTTGTTAATTCATCTCACAGAGTTACATATTTCCCGTCAAGAAGCCTTTCGCTAAGGCCGTTCTTGTGGAATTTGCAAAGGGATATTTGGAAGCCCACAGAGGGCTATATTGAAAAAGGAAATATCTTCCGTTCAAAACTGGAAAGAAGCTTTCTGAGAAACTGCTCTGTGTTCTGTTAATTCATCTCACAGAGTTATATCTGTCCCTTCAAGAAGCCTTTCGCTAAGGCTGTTCTTGTGGAATTGGCAAAGGGATATTTGGAAGCCCATAGAGGGCTATGGTGAAAAAGGAGATACCTTCCGTTCAAAACTGGAAAGAAGCTTTCTGAGAATCTGCTCTGTGTTCTGTTAATTCATCTCACAGAGGTACATCTTTCCCTTCAAGAAGCCTTTCGCTAAGGCTGTTCTTGTGGAATTGGCAAAGGGATATTTGGAAGCCCATAGAGGTCTTGGGTGAAAAAGGAATTATATACCGATGAAAAATGGAAAGAAGCTTTCTGAGAAACTGCTCTGTGTTCTGTTAATTCATCTCACTGAGTTACATCTTTCCCTTCAAGAAGCCTTTCGTTAAGGCTGTTCTTGTGGAATTGGCAAAGGGATATTTGGAAGCCCATAGAGGGCTAGGGTGAAAAAGGAAATATCTTCCGTTCAACACTGGAAAGAAGCTTTCTGAGAAACTGCTCTGTGTTCTGTTAATTCATCTCACAGACTTACATCTTTCCCTTCAAGAAGCCTTTCGCTAAGGCTGTTCTTGTGGAATTGGCAAAGGGATATTTGGAAGCCCATAGAGTGCTACGGTGAAAAAGGAAATATCTTCCGTTCAAAACTGGAAAGTAGCTTTATGAGAAACTGCTCTGTGTTCTGTTACTTCATCTCACAGAGTTACATCTTTCCCTTCAAGAAGCCTTTCGCTGAGACTGTCCTTGTGGAATTGGCAAAGGGACATTTGGAAGCCCATAGAGGGCTAGGGTGAAAAAGGAAATATCTTCCGATCAAAACTGGAAAGTAGCTTTCTGAGAAACTGCTCTGTGTTCTGTTAATGCATCTCACAGAGTTACATCTTTCCCTTCAAGAAGCCTTTCGCTAAGTCTGTTTTTGTGGAATTGGCAAAGGGATATTTGGAAGCCCATAGAGGGCTATGGTGAAAAAGGAAATATCTTATGTTCAAAACTGGAAAGAAGCTTCTGAGAAACTGCTCTGTGTTCTGTTAATTCATCTCACAGAGTTACATCTTTCCCTTCAAAAAGCCTTTCGCTAAGGCTGTTCTTGTGGAATTGGCAAAAGGATATTTGGAAGCCCTTAGAGGGCTATGGTGAAAAAGGAAATATCTTCCGTTCAAAACTGGAAAAAGCTTTCTGAGAAACTGCTCTGTGTTCTGTTAATTCATCTCACAGAGTTATGTCTTTCCCTTCAAGAAGCCTTTCGCTAAGGCTGTTCTTGTGGAATTTGCTAAGGGAGATTTGGAAGCCCATAGAGGGCTATGGTGAAAAAGGAAATACCTTCCGTTCAAAACTGGAAAGAAGCTTTCTGAGAATCTGCTCTGTGTTCTGTTAATTCATCTCACAGAGGTACATCTTTCCCTTCAAGAAGCCTTTCGCTAAGGCTGTTCTTGTGGAATTAGCAAAGGGATATTTGGAAGCCCATAGAGGTCTTGGGTGAAAAAGGAATTATCTTCCGATGAAAAATGGAAAGAAGTTTTCTGAGAAACTGCTCTGTGTTCTGTTAATTCATCTCACTGAGTTACATCTTTCCCTTCAAGAAGCCTTTCGTTAAGGCTGTTCTTGAGGAATTGGCAAAGGGATATTTGGAAGCCCATAGAGGGCTAGGGTGAAAAAGGAAATATCTTCCGTTCAAAACTGGAAAGAGGCTTTCTGAGAAACTGCTCTGTGTTCTGTTAATTCATCTCACAGACTTACATCTTTCCCTTCAAGAAGCCTTTCGCTAAGGCTGTTCTTGTGGAATTGGCAAAGAGATATTTGGAAGCCCATAGAGGGCTATGGTGAAAAAGGAAATATCTTCCGTTCAAAACTGGAAAGAAGCTTTCTGAGAAACTGCTCTGTGTTCTGTTAATTCATCTCACAGAGTTACATCTTTCCCTTCAAGAAGCCTTTCGCTGAGACTGTCCTTGTGGAATTGGCAAAGGGACATTTGGAAGCCCATAGAGGGCTAGGGTGAAAAAGGAAATATCTTCCGATCAAAACTGGAAAGTAGCTTTCTGAGAAACTGCTCTGTGTTCTGTTAATTCATCTCACAGAGTTACATCTTTCCCTTCAAGAAGCCTTTCGCTAAGTCTGTTTTTGTGGAATTGGCAAAGGGATATTTGGAAGCCCATAGAGGGCTATGGTGAAAAAGGAAATATCTTATGTTCAAAACTGGAAAGAAGCTTCTGAGAAACTGCTCTGTGTTCTGTTAATTCATCTCACAGAGTTACATCTTTCCCTTCAAAAAGCCTTTCGCTAAGGCTGTTCTTGTGGAATTGGCAAAAGGATATTTGGAAGCCCTTAGAGGGGTATGGTGAAAAAGGAAATATCTTCCATTCAAAACTGGAAAGAAGCTTTCTGAGAAACTGCTCTGTGTTCTGTTAATTCATCTCACAGAGTTACATATTTCCCGTCAAGAAGCCTTTCGCTAAGGCTGTTCTTGTGGAATTGGCAAAGGGATATTTGGAACCCCTAGAGGGCTATGGTGAAAAAGGAAATATCTTCCGTTCAAAATAGGAAAGAAGCTTTCTGAGAAACTGCTCTGTGTTCTGTTAATTCATGTCACAGAGTTACATCTTTCCCTTCAAGAAGCCTTTCGCTAAGACTGTCCTTGTGGAATTGGCAAAGGGATATTTGGAAGCCCAGAGAGGGCTAGGGTGAAAAAGGAAATATCTTCCCGTCAAAACTGGAAAGAAGCTTTCTGAGAAACTGCTCTGTGTTCTCTTAATTCATCTCACAGAGTTACATCTTTCCCTTCAAGAAGCCTTTCCCTAAGTCTGTTCTCGTGCAATTTGCAAAGGGATATGTGGAAGCCCATAGAGGGCTATGGTGAAAAAAGAAATATCTTCCGTTCAAAACTGGAAAGAAGCTTTCTGAGAAACTGCTCTGTGTTCTGTTAATTCATCTCACAGAGTTACATCTTTCCCTTCAAGAAGCCTTTCGCTAAGACTGTCCTTGTGGAATTGGCAAAGGGATATTTGGAAGCCCATAGAGTGCTAGGGTGAAAAAGGAAATATCTTCCGATCAAAACTGGAAAGAAGCTTTCTGAGAAACTGCTCTGTGTTTTGTTAATTCATCTCACAGAGTTACATCTTTCCCTTCAAGATGCCTTTCGCTAAGTCTGTTCTCGTGGAATTGGCAAAGGCATATTTGGAAGCCCATAGAGGGCTATGGTGAAAAAGGAAATATCTTCCGTTCAAAACTGGAAAGAAGCTTTTTGAGAAACTGCTCTGTGTTCTGTTAATTCATCCCACAGAGTTACATCTTTCCCTTCAAGAAGCCTTTCGCTAATGCTGTTCTGGTGGAATTTGCAAAGGGATATTTGGAAGCCCATAGAGGGCTATGGTGAAAAAGGAAATATCTTCCATTCAAAACTGGAAAGAAGCTTTCTGAGAAACTGCTCTGTGTTCTGTTAATTCATCTCAAAGAGTTTCATCTTTCCCTTCAAGAAGCCTTTCGTTAAGGCTGTTCTTTTGGAATTGGCAAAGGGATATTGGGAAGCCCATAGAGGGCTATGGTGGAAAAGGAAATATCTTCCGTTCAAAAGTGGAAAGAAGGTTTCTGGGAAACTGCTCTGTGTTCTGTTAATTCATCTGACAGAGTTACATCTTTCCCTTCAAGAAGCCTTTCGCTAAGGCTGTTCTTGTGGAATTGGCAAAGGGATATTGGGAAGCCCATAGAGCTGTATGGTGAAAGAGGAAATATCTTCCGTTTAAAACTGGAAATTAGCTTTCTGAGAAACTGCTCTGTGTTCTGTTTCTTCATCTCACAGAGTTACATCTTTCCCCTCAAGTAGCCTTTCGCTAAGGCCGTTCTTGTGGAATTGGCAAAGGGATATTTGGAAGCCCTTAGAGGGCTATGGTTAAAAAAGAAATATCTTCCGTTTAAAACTGGAAAGAAGCTTTCTGAAAAACTGCTCTGTGTTCTGTTAATTCATCTCACAGACTTACATCTTTCCCTTCAAGAAACCATTCGCTAAGGCAGTTCTTGTGGAATTGGCAACGGGATATTTGGAAGCCCATAGAGGGGTATGGTGAAAAAGGAAATATCTTCCGTTAAAAACTGTTAAGAAGCTTTCTGAGAAACTGCTCTGTGTTCTGTTAATTCATCTCAAAGAGTTTCATCTTTCCCTTCAAGAAGCCTTACGTTAAGGCTGTTCTTGTGGAATTGGCAAAGGGATATTTGGAAGACGATAGAGGGCTATGGTGGAAAAGGAAATATCTTCCGTTCAAAACTGGAAAGAAGCTTTCTGAGAAACTGCTCTGTGTTCTGTTAATTCATCTCACAGAGTTACATCTTTCCCTTCAAGAAGCCTTTCGCTAAGGCTGTTCTTCTGGAATTGGCAAAGGGACATTTGGAAGCCCATAGAGGGCTATGGTGAAAAAGGAAATATCTTCCGTTCAAAACTGGAAATAAGCTTTCTGAGAAACTGCTCTGTGTTCTGTTAATTCATCTCACAGAGTTACATCTTTCCCTTCAAGAAGCCTTTCGCTAAGGCTGTTCTTGTGTAATTTGCAAAGGGATAATTGGAAGCCCATAGAGGGCTATGGTGAAAAAGGAAATAACTTCCGTTCAAAACTGGAAAGAAGCTTTCTGAGAAACTGCTCTGTGTTCTGTTAATTCATCTCACAGAGTTACATCTTTCCCTTCAAGAAGCCTTTCGCTAAGGCTCTTCTTGTGTAATTTGCAAATTGATATTTGGAAGCCTATATAGGGCTACGGTGAAAAAGGAAATATCTTCCGTTCAAAACTGGAAAGAAGCTTTCTGAGAAACTTCTGTGTGTTCCGTTAATTCACCTAACAGAGTTACATCTTTCCCTTCCAGAAGCCTTTGGTTAAGGCTGTTCTTGTTGAATGGGCAAAGGGATATTTGGAAGCCCATAGAGGGCTATGGTGAAAAAGGAAATATCATCCGTTCAAAATTGGAAAGAAGATTTCTGAGAATCTGCTCCGTGTTCTGTTAATTCATCTCACAGAGTTACATCATTCCCTCCAAGAAGCCTTTCGCTAAGGCTGTTCTTGTGGAGTTGTCAAAGGGATATTTGGAAGCCCATAGAGGCGTATGGTGAAAAAGGAAATATCTTCCGTTCAAAACTGGAAAGAGGCTTTCTGAGGAACTGCTGTGTGTTCTGTTAATTCATCTCACAGAGTTACATCTTTCCCTTCAAGAAGCCTTTCCCTAAGACTATCCTTGTGGAATAGGCAAAGTGATATTTTGAAGCCCATAGAGGGCTATGGTGAAAAAGGAAATATCTTCCGTTCAAAACTGGAAAGAAGCTTTCTAAAAAACTGCTCTGTGTTCTGTTAATTCATCTCACAGAGTTACATCTTTCACTTCAAGAAGCCTTTCGCTAAGGCTCTTCTTGTGGAATTGGCAAAGTGATATTTGGAAGCCCGTAGAGGGCTATGGTGGAAAAGGAAATATCTTCCGTTCAAAACTGGAAAGAAGCTTTCTGAGAAACTGCTCTGTGTTCTGTTAATTCATCTCACAGAGTTACATCTTTCCCTTCAAGAAGCCTTTCGCTAAGGCTGTTCTTGTGGAATTGTCAAAGGGATATTTGGAAGCCCATAGAGGGCTATGGTGAAAAAGGAAATATCTTCCGTTCAAAACTGGAAAGAAGCTTTCTCAGAAACCGCTCTGTGTTCTGTTAATTCATCTCACAGAGTTACATATTTCCATTCAAGAAGCCTTTCGCTAAGGCTCTTCTTGTGGAATTGGCAAAGGGATATTTGGAAGCCCGTAGAGGGCTATGGTGAAAAAGGAAATATCTTCCGTTCAAAACTGGAAAGAAGCTTTCTGAGAAACTGCTCTGTGTTCTCTGAATTCATCTCACAGAGTTACATCTTTCCCTTCAAGAAGCCTTTCGCTAAGGCTGTTCTTGTGGAATTGGCAAAGGGATATTGGGAAGCCCATAGAGGGGTATGGTGAAAAAGGAAATAACTTCCGTTCAAAACTGGAAAGAATCTTTCTGAGAAACTGCTTTGTGTTCTGTTAATTCATCTCACAGAGTTACATCTTTCACTTCAAGACGCCTTTCGCTAAGACTGTCTTTGTGGAATTGGCAAAGTGATATTTGGAAGCCCGTAGAGGGCTATGGTGGAAAAGGAATTACCTTCCGTTCAAAACTGGAAAGAAGATTTCTGAGAAACTGCTCTGTGTTCTGTTAATTCATCTCACAGAGTTACATATTTCCCTTCAAGAAGCCTTTTGCTAAGACTGTCCTTGTGGAATTGACAAAGTGATATTTGGAAGCCCGTAGAGGGCTATGGTGAAAAAGGAAATATCTTCGGTTCAAAACTGGAAAGAAGCTTTCTGAGAAACTGCTCTGTGTTCTGTTAATTCATCTCACAGAGTTACATCTTTCCCTTCAAGAAGCCTTGCGCTAAGGCTGTTCTGGTGGAATTGGAAAAGGGATATTTGGAAGCCCATAGAGGGCTATGGTGAAAAAGGAAATATCTTCCGTTCAAAACTGGAAAGAAACTTTCTGAGAAACTGCTGTGTGTTCTGTTAATTCATCTCACAGAGTTACATAATTCCCTTCAAGAAGCCTTTCGCTAATTCTTTACTTGAGGAATTGGCAAAGGGATATTTGGAAGCCCTTAGAGGGCTATGGTGAAAAAGGAAATATCTTCCGTTCAAAACTGGAAAGAAGCTTTCTGAGAAACTGCTCTGTGTTCTCTGAATTCATCTCACAGAGTTACATCTTTCCCTTCAAGAAGCCTTTCGCTAAGGCTGTTCTTGTGGAATTGGCAAAGGGATATTGGGAAGCCCATAGAGGGGTATGGTGAAAATGGAAATAACTTCCGTTCAAAACTGGAAAGAAGCTTTCTGAGAAACTGCTCTGTGTTCTTTTAATTCATCTCACAGAGTTACATCTTTCCCTTCAAGAAGCCTTTCGCTAAGGCTGTTCTGGTGGAATTGGAAAAGGGATATTTGGAAGCCCATAGAGGGCTATGGTGAAAAAGGAAATATCTTCCGTTCAAAACTGGAAAGAAGCTTTCTGAGAAACTGCTCTGTGTTCTGTTAATTCATCTCACAGAATTACAGCTTTCCCCTGCAGAAGCCTTTCGGTAAGACTGTTTTTGTGGAATTTGCAAAGAGATATTTGGAAGCCCATAGAGGTCTATGGTGAAAAAGGAAATATCCTAAGTTAAAAACTGAAAAGAAGCTTTTTGAGAAACTGCTTTGTGTTGTGTTATTTCATGTCACAGAGTTACAGCTTTCCCCTGCAGAAGCCTTTTGCTAAGACTGTTCTTGTGGAATTTGCAAAGTGATATTTGGAAGCCCATAGAGGGCTATGGTGAAAAAGGAAATTTCTTCAGTTAAAAACTGGAAAGATGCTTTTTGAGAAACTGCTTTCTGTTCTGTTAATTCATCTCACAGAAATACAGCTTTCCCCTCAAGAACACTTTCGCTAAGACTGTTTTTGTGGAATTTGCAATGTAATATTTGGAAGTCCCTAGAGGGCTATGGTGAAAAAGGAAATATCCTAAGATAAAAACTGAAAAGAAACATTCTGAGAAACTGCTTTGTGTTCTGCTAATTCATCTATCAGAGTTACAGCTTTCTCCTCAAGAAGCCTTTCGCTAAGACTGTTCTTGTGGAATTTTCAATGTGATATTTGGAAGCCCATAGAGGGCTATGGGGAAAAAGGAAATATCTTCAGTTAAAAACTGGAAAGAAGCTTTTTGAGAAACTGCTTTGTGTTCTGTTAATTCATCTCACAGAGTTACAGCTTTAACCTCAAGAAGCCTTTCGCTAAGACTTTTCTTGTGGAATTTTCAAAGGGATGTTTGGAATCCCATAGACGGCTATGGTGAAAAAGGAAATCTCTTCCGATAAAATCTGGTAAGTAGCTTTCTGAGAAACGGCTTTGGGTTCTGTTAATTCATCTCACAGAGTTACAGCTTTCTCAATAAGAAGCCTTTCGCTAAGACTCTTCTTGTGGAATTTGCAAAGTGATATTTGGAAGCACTTATAGGGCCACGGTGTAAAAGGAAATATCCTCAGATAAAAACTGAAAAGAAGCTTTCTAAGAAACTGCTTTGTGTTCTCTTAATTCTTCTCACAGAGGTAAAGCTTTCCCCTCAAGAAGCCTGTCGCTAAGACTGTTCTTGTGGAATTATCAAAGTGATATTTGGAAGCCCATAGAGGGCTATGGTGAAAAAGGAAATATCCTAAGTTAAAAACTGAAAAGAAGCTTTCTGAAAAACTGCCTTGTGTTCTGTTAATTCATGTCACCGAGTTACAGCTTTCCCCTCAAGAAGACTTTCGCTAAGACTGTTCTTGTGGAATTTGCAAAGTGATATTTGGAAGCCTATAGAGGGCTACGGTGAAAATTCTGTTAATTCATCTCTCAGAAATACAGCTTTCCCCGCAAGAGGACTTTCGCTAAGACTGTTTTTGTGGAATTTGCAAAGTAATATTTGGAAATCCATAGAGGGCTATGGTGAACAAGGAAATATGCTAAGATATAAACTGAAAAGAAACTTTCTGAGAAACTGCTTTGTGTTCTGCTAATTCATCTATCAGAGTTACAGCTTTCCCCTCAAGAAGCCTTTCGCTAAGACTGTTCTTGTGGAATTTTCAATGTGATATTTGGAAGCCCATAGAGGGCTATGGGGAAGAAGGAAATATCCAAAGACGAAAACTGGTAAGAAGCTTTATAAGAAACTGCTTTGTGTTCTGTTAATTCATCTCACAGAGTTACAGCTTCAACCTCAAGAAGCCTTTCGCTAAGACTTTTCTTGTGGAATTTGCAAAGGGATATTTGGAAGCCCATAGAGGGCTATGGTGAAAAAGGAAATCTCTTCCGAAAAAGCTGGAAAGTAGCTTTCTGAGAAACGACTTTGTGTTCTGTTAATTCATCTCACAGAGTTACAGCTTTCCCCTCAAGAAGCATTTCGCTAAGACTGTTCTTGTGGAATTTGCAAGGTGATATTTGGAAGCCCATAAAGGGCAATGGAGAAAAAGGAAATATCTTCAGCTGAAAACTCGAAAGAAGCTTTCAGAGAAACTGCTTTGCGTTCTGTTAATTCATCTCACAGATTTACAGGTTTCCCTTCAAGAAGCCTTTCGCTAAGGCTGTTCTTGTGGAATTTGCAAAGTGATATTTGGAAGCCCAAAGTGGGCTATGGTGAAAAAGGAAATATCTTCAGTTAAAAACTGGAAAGAAGCTTTCACAGAAACTGCTCTGCGTTCTGTTAATTCTTCTCACAGATTTACAGCTTTCCCTTCAAGACGCCTTTCGCTAAGGCTGTTCTTGTGGTATTTGCAGAAGAATATTTGGAAGCCCATAGAGGTCTATGGTGAAAAAGGAAATATCCTAAGATAAAAACTGAAAAGAAGCTTTCTGAGAAACGGCTTTGTGTTCTGTTAATTCATGTCACAGTGTTACAGCTTTCCCCTCAAGAAGCCTGTCACTAAGACTGTTCTTGTGGAATTTGCAAAGTGATATTTGGAAGTTCATATAAGGCTATGGTGAAAAAGGAAATATCGTCAGTTAAAAACTGGAGAGAAGCTTTCTGAGAAACTGCTTTGTGTTCTGTTAATTCATCTCACAGAGTTACAGCTTTCCCCTCAAAAAGCCTTTCGCTAAGACTGTTCTTGTGGAATTTGCAAAGAGATATTTGGAAGCCCAAAGAGGGCTATGGTGAAAAAGGAAATATCTTCAGTTAAAAACTGGATACAAGCCTTCAGAGAAACCGCTTTGCGTTCTGTTGATTCACCTCACAGATTGGCAGCTTTCCCTTCAAGAAGCCTTTCGCTAAGGCTGTTCTTGTGGAATTTGCAAAGTGATATTTGAAAACCCATAGAGGACTATGGTGAAAAAGAAAATATCTTCAGTTAAAAACTGGAAAAAAGATTTCTGAGAAACTGTTTTGTTTTCTTTTAATTGATCTCACAGAGTTACAGCTTTCCCCTGAAGAAGCCTTTCGCTAGACTGTTCTTGTGGAATTTTCGAAGGGATATTTGTAAGCCCATACAGGGCTATGGTGAAAAAGTAAATATGCTAAGATAAAAACTGAAAAGAAGCTTGTTCAGAAACTGCTTTGTGTCCTGTTAATTCATCTTACAGAGTTACAGCTTTCCCCTCAAGAAGCCTTTCCCTAAGGCTTTTCTTGCGGAATTTGAAAGGGGATATTTGGAAGCCCATAGAGGTGTATGGTGAAAAAAGAAATGTCTTCAGTTAAAAACTGGAAAGTAGCATTCTGAAAAACTACTTTGTGTTCTCTTAATTCATCTCACAGAATTACAGCTTTCACCTCAAGAAGCCTTTCGCTAAGACTTTTCTTGTGGAATTTGCAAAGGGATATTTGGAAGCAAAGAGAGGGCTTTGGTGAAAAAGGAAATATCTTCAGTTAAAAACTGGAAAGAAGCATTCTGAGAAACTGCTTTGTGTTCTGTTAATTTATGTCACAGATTTACAGCTTTCCTTTCAAGAACGCTTTCCCTAAGACAGTTTTTGTGGTATTTGCAAAGTGACATTCGGAAGCCCATAGAAGCCTATCGTGAATAAGGAAATATCTTCAGATAAAACATGGAAAGAAGCTTTCTGAGAAACGGCTTTGTGTTCTGTTAATTCATCTCACAGAGTTACAGCTTTCCCCTCAAAAAGACTTTCGCTAAGGCTGTTCTTGTGGAATTTGCAAAGTGATATTTGCAAGCCCTTAGAGGGCTATGGTGAAAAAGAAAATATCTTCAGTTAAAAACTGGAAAGAAGCTTTCTGAGAAACTTCTTTGTGTTCTGTTAATTCATCTCTGAGAATACAGCTTTCCCCTCAAGTAGCCTGTCGGTAAGACTGCTCTTGTGGAATTTGCAAAGGGATATTTTGAAGCCCATACAGGGATATGGTGAAAAAATAAAAATCCTAAGATAAAAACTGAAAAGAAGCTTTCTGAGAAACTGCTTTGTGTTCTGTTAATTCATCTCAGAGAGGTACAGCTTTCCCCTCAAGAAGACTTTCGCTAAGACTGTTCTTGTGGTATTTGCAAAGTGATAATTGGAAGTCCACAGAGGGCTATGGGGAAAAAGGAAATATCCAAAGATGAAAACTGGAAAGAAGTTTTTTTGAGAAACTGCTTTGTGTTCTGTTTATTCATCTCACAGAGTTACAGCTTTAACCTCAGGAAGCCTTTCACTAAGACTTTTCTTGTGGAATTTGCAAAAGAATATTTGGAAGCCCATAGAGGGCTATGTTGACAAAGGAAATCTCTTTTGTTAGAAACTGGAAAGTAGATTTCTGAGAAATTGCTTTGTGTTCTGTTAATTCATCTCACAGAGTTACAAGTTTCCCTTCAAGAAGCCTTTCGCTAAGACTGCTCTTGAGGAATTTGCAAAGTGATATTTGGAAGCCCTTAGAAGGCTAGGGTGAAAAAGGAAATATCGTAAGATAAAAACTGAAAAGAAACTTGTTCAGAAAATGCCTTGTGTTGTGTTAATTCATCTTACAGAGTTACAGCTATAAACTCAAGAAGCCTTTCGCTAAGACTTTTCTTGTGGAATTTGCAAAGGGATATTTGGAAGCCCATAGAGGGCTATGGTGAAAAAGAAAATATCTTCAGTTAAAAACTGGAAAGTAGATTTCTGAGAAACTGCTTTGTGTTCTGTTAATTCATCTCACAGAGTTACAACTTTCCACTCAAGAAGCTTTTCGCTAACACTGTTCTTGTGGAATTTGCAAAGGGATAGTTGGAAGCAAATAGAGGGCTTTGGTGAAAAAGGAAATATCCTAAGATAAAAACTGAAAAGAAGCTTTCTGAGAAAGTGCTTTGTGTTCGGTTAATTCATCTCACAGAGTTACAACTTTCCCCTCAAGAAGAATTTCGCTAAGACTGTTCTTGTGAAATTTGCAAAGTGATATTTGGAAGCCCATAGAGGGCTACGGTGAAAAAGGAAATATCCTAAGATAAAAACTGAAAAGAAGCTTTTAGAGAATCTGTTTTGTGATCTGTTAATTCATCTCAAGAGTTACAGCTTTCCCCTCAAGATGCCTTTCGCTAAGACTGTTATTGTGGAATTTGCAAAGGGATATTTGGAAGCCCATAGAGGGCTATGGTGAAAAAGGAAATATCCTTAGAGAAAACCTGAAAAGAAGCTTGTTTAGAAAGTGCTTTGTGTTCTGTTAATTCATCTTACAGAATTACAGCTTTCCCCTCAAGAAGCCTTTCGCTACGGCTTTTCTTGTGGAATTTGAAAAGGGATATTTGGAAGCCCATAGAGGGTTATGGTGAAAAAAGAAATATCTTCAGTTAATAACTGGAAAGAAGCATTCTCAGAAACTACTTTGTTTTCTCTTAATTCATTTCACAGAGTTACAACTTTTCCCTCAAGAAGCCTGTCGCTAAGACTGTTCTTTTGGAATTTGAAAAGTGATATTTGGAAGCCCATAGAGGGCTAAGGTGAAAAAGGAAATATCTTCAGTTAAAAACTGAAAAGAAATTTTCTGAGAAACTGCTTTAGGTTCTGTTATTTCATCTCACACAGTTACAGTTTTCCCCTCAAAAAGCCTTTCGCTAAGACTGTTCTTGTGCAATTTGCAAAGGGATATGTGGAAGCCCATAGAGGGCTATGGTGAGAAAGGAAATATCCTAAGATAAAAACTGAAAAGAAGCCTTCTGAGAAACCTCTTTGTGTTCTGTTAATTCATCTCACAGTGTTACAGCTTTCCCCTCAAGAAGAATTATGCTAAGACTGTTCTTGTGGAATTTGCAGACTGATATTTGTAAGTCCGTAGAGGGCTATGGTGAAAAAGAAAATATCCTAAGATAAAAACAGAAAAGAAGCTTTTTGAGAAACTGCTTTGTGTTCTGTTAATTCATCTCACAGAGTTACAGCTTTCCCCTCAAGAAGCCTTTCGCCAAGACTGTTCTTGTGGAATTATCAAAGTGATATTTGGAAGCCCGTAAAGGGCTATGGTGAGAAAGGAAATATCTTCAGTTAAAAATTGGAAAGAAGCTTTCCGAGAAATTGCTGTTTTACTGTTAATTAATCTCACAGAGTTACAGCTTTCCCCTCAAGAAGCCTTTAGTTAAGACTGTTCTTGTGGAATTTGCAACGGGATATTTGGAAGCCCGTAGAGTGCTATGGTGAAAAAGGAAATATCCTAAGATAAAAACTGTAAACGAGCTTTCTGAGAAACTGCATTGTGTCTGCTACTTCATCTCACAGAGTAACAGCTTTCCCTCAAGAAGCCTTTAACTATGACTGTTCTTGTGGAATTAGCAAATTGATATTTGGAAGCTAGTGAATGGTTATGGTGGAAAAGGAATTGTCTTCAATTAAAAACTGGAAAGAAGCTTTCTGAAAAACTGCTTTGTGTTCTGTTAATTCATCTCAAAGGGTTACAGCTTTCCCCTCAAGAAGCCTTTCGCTAAGACTATTCTTGTGGAATTTGCAAAGGGATATTTGGAAGCCCATAGAGGGCTATGGGGAAAAAGAAAATATCCTAAGATAAAAACTGAAAAGAATCTTTCTGAGAAACTGCTTTGTGTTCTGTTAATTCATCTATCAGAGTTACAGCTTTCCCCTCAAGAAGCCTTTCGCTAAGACTATTCTTGTGGAATTTGCAAAGGGAAATTTGGAAGCCCATAGAGGGCTATGGGGAAAAAGGAATTATCCAAAGATGAAAACTGGAAAGAAGCTTTTTCAGAATCTGCTTTGTGTTCTTTTAATTCATCTCACAGAGTTACAGCTTTAACCTGCATAAGCATTTTGCTGAGACTTTTCTTGTGGAATTTGCAAAGGGATATTTGGAACCCCTTGAGGGCTATGGTGAAAAAGGAAATCTCATCCGTTAAAAACTGGAAAGTAGCTTTCTGAGAAACTGCTTTGGATTCTGTTATTTCCTCACAAACAGTTGCAGCTTTCCCCTCAAAATCCTTTCGTTAAGAGTGTTCTTTAGGAATTTTCAGAGGGATATTTGGAAGAACTTAGAGGGCTATGTTGAGAAAGGAAATATCCTAAGATAAAAACTGAAAAGAATCTTTCTGAGAAACTGCTTTGTGTTATGTTAATTCATCTATCAGAGTTACAGCTTTCCCCTCAAGAAGCCTTTCGCTAAGACTGTTCTAGTAGAATATGCATAGTGATATTTGGAAGCCCAAACAGGACTATGGGGAAAAAGGAAATATCTTCAGTTAGAAACCGGAAAGAAGTTTTCAGAGAAACTGCTTTGTGTTCTGTTAAATCATCTGACAGAGTTACAGCTTTCCTTTCAAGAAGCCTTTCGCTAAAGCTGTTCTTGCGGAATTAGCAAAGTGATATTTGGAAGCCCATAGAGGGCTATGGTGAAAAAGGAAATATCTTCAGTTAAAAATTGGAAAGAAGCTGTCTGAGAAACTGCTTTGTGTTCTGTTAATTCATCTCACAGAGTTACATCTTTCCTCTCAAGAAGCCTTTCGCTAAGACTCTTCTTGTGGAACTTGCAAAACGATATTTGGAAGGCCTTATAGGGCTATGGTGAAAAAGGAAATATCCTAAGATAAAAACTGAAAAGAAGCTTTCTGAGAAACTGCTTAGTGTTCTGTTAATTCATCTAAAAGAGTTACAGCTTTCCCCTCAAGAAGCCTTTCGTTAAGACTGTTCTTGGGAATTTGCAAAGGGATATTTGGAAGAACATAAAGGGCTATGGTGAAAAAGGAAATACCCTAAGATAAAAACTGAAAAGAAGCTTTCTGAGAAACTACTTTGTGTTGTTTATTCATCTATCAGAGTTACAGCTTTCCCCTCAAGAAGCCTTTCGCTAAGTCTGTTCTTGTGGAATTTGCAAAGTGATATTTGAAAGCCCATAGAGGTCTACGGTGAAAAATGAAATATCCAAAAATGAAAACTAGAAAAAAGCTTTTTGAGAAACTACTTTGTGTTCTGTTAATTCATCTCACAGAGTTACAGCTTAAACCTCAAGAAGCCTTTCGCAAAGACTTTTCTTGTGGAATTTGCAAAGTGATATTTTGAAGCCCATATAGGGCTATGGTGAAAAAGGAAATATCCTAAGTAAAATCTGAAAAGAAGCTTTCTGAGATACTGCTTTGTGATCTGTTAATTCAACTCACAGTGTAACAGCTTTCCCCTCAAGAGGAATTTCGCTAGACTCTTCTTATAGAATTTGCAAAATGATATTTGGAAGCCCTTAGAGGGCTACGGTGAAAAAGGAAATATCCTGAGGTAAAAACTGAAAAGAAGCTTTTTGAGAAATTGCTTTGTGTTCTGTTAATTCATCTTACGGAGTTACAGCTTTCCTTTGAAGAAGCCTTTCGCTAAGACTGTTCCTGTGGAATTTGCGAAGTGATATTTGGAAGCCCATAGAGGGCTATGATGAAAAAGGAACTATCTTCAGTTAAAAACTGGAAAGAAGCTTCATGAGAAATTGCTATGTGTTCTGTTAATTCACCTCACAGAGTTACAGCTTTCCCTTTATGAAGCCCTTCGGTAAGACTGTTCTTGGGAAATAGCAATGTGATATTAGGAAGCCCATAGAGGGCTATGGTGAAAAAGGAAATGTCTTCAGTTAAAAACTGGCAAGAAGCTTTCTGAAAAACTGCTTTGGGTTCTGTTAATTCATCTCACAGAGTTACAGCTTTCCCCTCAAGAAGCCTTTCGCGAAGACTGTTTTTGTGGAATTTGCAAAGTGATATTTGGAAGCCCATAGAAGGCTTGGTGAAAAAGGAATTCTCTTCCGTAAAAAACTGTAAAGAAACTTTCTGAGAAACGGCTTTATGTTCCGTTACTTCATCTCACAGAGTTACAGCTTTCCCCTCAAGAAGCCTTTCGCTAAGACTGTTCTTGTGGAATTTGCAAAGTGATATTTGGAAGCCCATAGAGGGCTATCGTGAGAAAGGAAATATCCTTAGGTAAAAACTGAGAGAGAAGATTTCTTAGAAACTACTTTGTGTTCTGTTAATTCATCTCACAGAGATACAGCTTTCCTTTCAAGACGCCTTTCGCTAAGACTGCTCTTGTGGAATTAGAAATGTGATATTTGGAAGCCCTTAGAGGGCTATGGTGAAAAAGGAAATATCTTCAGTTAAAAACTAGAAAGAAGCTTTCTGAGAAACTGCTTTGTGTTCTGTTAATTCATCTTACACAGTTACAGCTTTCCTCTCAAGAAGCCTTTCGTTAACACTCTTCTTGTGGAATTTGCAAAAGGATATTTGGAAGCCGTTATAGGGCTATGGTAAAAAAAGGTAATATACTAAGATAAAAACTGAAAAAAAGCTATCTGAAAAACTGCTTTGTGTTCTGTTAATTCACCTTATAGAGTTACACCATTCCCCTCAAGAAGCATTTCGCTAAGGCTTTTGTTGTGGAATTTGCAAAGGGATATTTGGAAGCCCTTAAAGGGCTATGGTGGAAAAAGAAATATCTTCACTTAAAAACTGGAAAGAAGCATTCTGAGAAACTTTTTGTGTTCTCTTAATTCATCTCACAGAGTTACAGCTTTCCCCTCAAGAAGCCTGTCGCTAAGACTCTTCTTGTGGAATTAGGAAAGTGATATTTGGAAGCCCGTAGAGGGCTATGGTGAAAAAGGACATATCTTCAGTTAAAAACTGGAAAGAAGCTTTGTGAAAAACTGCTTTGTGTTCTGTTAATTCTTCTCACAAAGTTACAGATTTCCCCTCAAGAAGCCGTCCGCTAAGACTATTCTTGTGGAATTAGCAAAGGGATATTTGGAAGCACCTAGAGGGCTATGGTGAAAAAGGAAACATTATACGATAAAAACTGAAAAGAATCTTTTTGAGAAACTGGTTTTTGTTCTGTTAATTCATCTCACAGAGTTACAGCTTTCCCCTCAAGAAGCCTTTCGCTAAAAGTGTTCTTGTGGAAATTGCAAAGGGATATTTGGAAGCCCTTAGAAGGCTATGGTGAAAAAGGAATTCTATTCCGTTAAAACTGGAAAGAAACTTTCTGAGAAACGTCTTTGTGTTCTGGTAATTCATCCTAAACAGTTACAGCCTTCCCTTAAGAAGCCTTTCGCTAAGGCTGTTCTTGTGGAATTTGCAAAGTGATATTTGGAAGCCCATAGACAGCTATGGGGAAAAAGGCAATATCTTCAGTTAAAAACTGGAAAGAAGCTTTCTCAGAAACTGTTTTGTTTTCTGTTAATTCATTTCACGGAGTTACAGTTTTCACCTCAAGAAGCCTTTTGTTAAGATTGTTCTTGTGGAATTTGCAAGGTTATATTTGGAAGCCCACAGAAGGCTACGGTGAAAAAGGAAATATCTTCAGTTGAAAACTGGAAAGAAGCTTTCTGAGAAACGTCTTTGTGTTCTCTTAATTCATCTTACAGAGTTACAGCTTTCCCCTCAAGAAGCCCTTCCCTAAGACTGTTCTTGTGGAATTTGCAAAGTGATATTTGAAAGCCCATATAGGGCTATGGTGGAAAAGGAAATATCTTCAGTTAAAAAATGGAAAGAAGCTTTCTGAGAAACTGCTTTGTGTTCTGTTAATTCATCTCACAGTGTTACAGCTTTCTCTTTAAGAAGCCCTTCGCAAAGACTGTTCTTGTGGAAATAGCAATGTGATATTTGGAAGCCCATAGAGGGCTATGGTTAAAAAGGAAATATCTTCAGTTAAAAACTGGAAAGAAGCTTTCTGAGAAACTGCTCTGTGTTCTGTTAATTCATCTCACAGAGTTACAGCTTTCCCCTCAAGAAGCCTTTCGCTAAGATTGTTCTTGTAAAATTTGCAAAGCGATATTTGGAAGCCCATAGAGGGCTACGGTGAAAAAGTATACATCCTAAATTAAAAACTGAAAAGAAGGTTTTTGAGAAACTGCTTTGTGTTCTGTTAATTCATCTCACAGAGAAACAGCTTTCCCCTCAAGAAGCCTTTCGCTAAGACTGTTCTTGTGGAATTTGCAAATTGATATTTGGAAGCCCATAGAGGGCTACGGTGAAAAAAAGGTTTCTCTTCCGTTAAAAACAGGAAAGAGCTTTCTGAGAAACGGCTTTGTGTTCTGTTAATTCATCTCACAGAGTTACATCTTTCCCCTCAAGAAGCCTTTCGCTAAGACTGTTCTAGTGGAATTTGCAAAGGGATATTTGGAAGCCTTTAGAAGGCTATGGTGAAAAAGGAAATATCCTAAGATAAAAACTGAAAAGAAGCTTTCTGAGAACCTGCTTTGTTTTCTGTTAATTCATCTCACAGAGTTACAGCTTTCCTCTCAAGATTCCTTTCGCTAAGACTGTTTTTGTGGAATTTGCAAAGTGATATTTGGAAGCCTGTAGAGGGCTATGGTTAAAAAATGAAATATCCTAAGATGAAAACTGAAAAGAAGCTTTCTGAGAATCGGCTTTGTGTTCTGTTAATTCATCTCACAGAGTTACGGCTTTCCCCTCAAAAAAAATTTCGCTAAGACCTTTCTTGTGGAATTTGCAAAGTGATCTTTGGAAGCCCACAGAGGGCTATGGTGAAAAAGGAATTATCTTAAGATAAAAACTGAAAAGAAGCTTTATGAGAAACTGCTTTGTGTTCTGTTAATTCATCTCACAGAGTTACAGCTTTCCCCTCAAGAAGTCTTTCGCTACGACTGTTCTTGTGGAATTTGCAAAGTGATATTTGGAAGCCCCCAGAGAGCTATGGTGAAAAAGGAATTCTCTTCCGTTAAAACCTGGAAAGAAACTTTCTGAGAAACTGCTTTGTGTTCTGTTAATTCATCTCACAGAGTTACAGCTTTCCCCTCAAGAAGTCTTTCGCTAAGACTTTTTTTGTTAAATTTGCAAGGTGATATTTGGAAGCCCATAGAGGGCTATGGTGAAAAAGGAAATATCCTAAGATAAAAAGTGAAAAGAAGCTTTTTGTGAAACTGCTTTGAGTTCTGTTAATTAATCTCACAGAGTTACAGCTTTCCCCTCAAGACGCCTTTCGCTAATTCTGTTCTTCAGAAATTTGCAAAGGGATATATGGAAGCCCATAGAGGACTATGGTGAAAAAGAAAATATCCTACGATAAAAACTGAAAAGAAGCTTTCTGAGAAACGGCTTTGTGTTCTGTTAATTAATCTCACAGAGTTACAGCTTTCCCTTCAAGAAGACTTTCGCTAAGACTGTTCTTGTGGAATTTGCAAAGGGATATTTGCAAGCCCATTTTGGGCTATGGTGAAAAAGGAAATATCCTAAGATAAAAACTGAAAAGAAGCTTTCTGGGAAAATGATTTGTGTTCTGTTAATTCATATCACAGAGTTACATCTTTCCCTTCAAGAAGCCTTTCTTCAAAACTGTTGTTGGGGAATTTGCAAAGGGATATTTGGAAGCCCATAGAAGGCTATGGTGAAAAAGGAAATACCTTCAGTTAAAAACTGGAAAGAAGCTTTCTGAGAAACTCCTTTTTGTTCTGTTAATTCATCTCACAGCGTTACAGCTTTCCTTTCAAGAAATCTTTAGTTAAGTCTGTTACTGTGGAATTTGCAAAGGGATATTTGGAAGCCCGTAGAGGGCTATAGTGAAAAAGGAAATATCCTAAGATAAAAACTGAAAAGAAGCTTTCTGAGAAACTGCTTTGTGTTCTGTTAATTCATCTCACAGAGTTAAAACTTTCCACTCAAGAAGCCTTTCGCTAAGACTGTTCTTGGGGAATTTGCAAAGGGATATTTGGAAGTCCAAAGAGGGCTATGGTGAAAAAGGAAATATCCTAAAATAAAATTGGAAAGAAGCTTTCTGAGAAACTGCTTTGTGTTCTCTTAATTCATCTCACAGAGTTACAGCTTTCCCCTCAAGAAGCCTGTCGCTAAGACTGTCCTTCTGGAAATTGCAAAGTGATATTTGGAAGCCCATGGATGGCTACGGTGAAAAAGGAAACATTTTCAGTTAAAAACAGGAAAGAAGATTTCTGAGAAACTGCTTTGTGTTCTATTAATTCATCTCACAGACTTACAGCTTTCCCTTCAAGAACCCTTTACCTAAGGCTGTTTTTGCGGAATTTACAAAGAGATATTCGGAAGCCCTTAGAAGGCTATGGTGAAAAAGGTGATATCTTCAGTTAAACACTGGAAAGAAGCTTTCTGAGTAACGGCTTTGTGTTCTGTTAATTTATCTCACAGAGTTACAGATTTAACCTCAAGAGACATTTTGCTAAGGCTGTTTTTGTGGAATTTGCTAAGTGATATTTGGAAGCGCAAAAAGGGCTGTGGTGAAAAAGGAAATATCCTAAGATAAAATTGGAAAGAATCTTTCTGAGAAACGGCTTTGAGTTCTCTTAATTCATCTCACAGAGCTACAGCTTTCCCCTCAAGGAGCCCTTCCCTAAGACTGTTCTTGTGGAATTTGCAAAGTGATATTTGAAAGCCCGTATAGGGCTATTGTGAAAAAGGAAATACCTTCAGTTAAAAACTGGAAAGAAGCGTTCTGAGAAACTGCTTTGTGTTCTGTTAATTCATCTCACAGAGTTACAGCTTTCTCTTTAAGAAGCCCTTCGCAAAGACTGTTCTTGTGGAAATAGCAATGTGATATTTGGAAGCCCATAGAGGGCTATGGTTAAAAAGGAAATGTCTTCAGTTAAAAACTGGAAATAAGCTTTCTGAGAAACTGCTCTGTGTTCTGTTAATTCATCTCACAGGGTTTCAGCTTTCCCCTCAAGAAGCCTTTCGCTAAGACATTTCTTCTGTAATCTGCAAAGGGGTATTTAGAATCCAATAGAGG